>NC_133026.1:1270714-1573452 GCF_048771995.1 Taeniopygia guttata | reverse complement strand
CACAGATCCATGGGAATGAAATCTAGGGACTGGGATTGATTTTCCTCCAAGGGAATTACAATCCAATGGTGTCAGCATTTAGGAACACACAAAATCACGGGATATGATTATCTGCAGGTGCTTTTATTGAGAGCTCTGGGAATCAGGGCTACAGACCTAAATCTGACTCCCACACGGCTTTCGATCTGAACGTATTTTATATTCTATCGTTATATAACTTACATATTAATTATTAAACTTATATTGTTCTATTGCATACATTGACATGAGTTTCTCGTGGTCTTTCTTAGGCCCCTGACCACAGTTTCTCATGATTATTCTTACGATTAAACAGTAATTATATTTAATTACTAAACAATCATCACATCTAACAATTACATCATTTATCATATACTAGCTACACAGGTGCTGTTAGCAAGGTCCAAGGCCTTCATGTACCTAGGGTATTTTTCTTTTTTTTCAGGGCCTACTAACCTTAATTTTCCTTTTAACCCCAAATCCCCATGATTTAAAAACCCTTTTACTATCAATGGGAGCTGCCCTCCTCCCTCCCGTGCTCCGATTATCCCACTGCTTCCACCATCCAAGGAAATCTGCCAGGCGGAGCCATTCCCAGGATCGCTGCCAGCCACTTGTCCACCAGCAAGGAGCTCCTTGGGCGAATTCCAGCTGGGATGAGTTCCCCAGGCTGCAAAGAGGGGCAGCCGGATCCGTAGGATTCCTTGGATCTATCCAGAAGAGGGAGCTTGCCCGAGCTCACGTCTAGGTCAGGGGTGGCTCCGTGTGGTGGAAAAGTCTCTCCTCCAACCTGTGCTTCCAAAAAAAGTCTCAACAGTCTCTGTTGTGTGGTCTCAAGGCATTTTATTGCAAGTTACCAAAAAGATTTTCTCCTGGGGCTGCTGTGGTTTGCTCACAGCTCAGGCAGAGGCACACACACACCCTGACATCCTCTCTGACTCCCGACTGCTTCTTCTCTCCCCCTCTGCCCAGGGCTGTGCTGTCTTTTATATGGTACATTACGTGTTCCATGGGTACAGTTTTTCCCCAATGCCTATTACCTATATTAAATGGTGATTTTCTATCTTTTATATGGTACATTACGTGTTACATGGGTACAGTTTTTCCCCAATGCCTATTACCTATATTAAATGGTGATTTTCTATCTTTTATATGGTACATTACGTGTTCCATGGGTACAGTTTTTCCCCAATGCCTATTACCTATATTAAATGGTGCTTTTCTATCTTTTATATGATACATTACGTGTTACATGGGTACAGTTTTTCCCCAATGCCCATTACCTATATTAAATGGTGCTTTTCTACTCTAAACCAATCTGTGAGTGCCAACATCACCAAGAACATGGAGGGAAGGAAGGAGAAAGAGGGAGGACAGGGCAGGCCCAAATCCCTCCATCTTAAAACCTCTGACCCCCATGTACAAAGTAAAAACCCCCCTGTACAGGTGTTAAAACCCCCCAGTACAATATTAAAAAATTTTCCCCTCTACTTTGTAACTACTTCTACTCTAATATCTAAACTTTTGTGACTTCTTGTTCTTCCTGCAAGGTTGGTAACTCATTCCATGGCTCAAACCCAAAATCACAGCTGTTTCCAGCTGCCTGCCAGGGTCTCAAATGCTTCTGACCTGAGCCCAGAACACCCAAAAATGTCTGAGGGACATTTTGAGTTCTGACAGGAGCTCAGTTTGAAGCAGAATTTGTTTCAAAGCATGGGAGAGTCTCCCAAGGAGCGACGGAGGCGTTGATTTAGATGAGTTAATTAATTAATTAATGGCATCAGCAATTATTTGGGAGGAGTAAAATCAATGCTAAAGGGGGAAAGGGAAGTGAGAGAGAAAAGGAGGGAAAAAATGAGTGATTTTTAAAGAATCTGGATGAAATTTTCCTTCTCCTGCTCTAGAATCTCTGAAGGATCGGACAGAGGCGTTGACTCAGATGGAAAAATCCAAGGATCCAGATGTTTATCCAGGAGCCTTTGATCTCTCAGCACGGAATGTCTCTGTTGGGATTTCAGGCCCTTCCTTGAAAATTTTGGGGCTTTTTTAGTCCTGCTTGAAATCCATTCATCCCTTTCTGGGTATTTCTGTATCCCAAAAATCACAAAAACGGAAAACCAGGAAGAAATAGAATGTCAAGATGCTCATTCCCATTCTGAGTGCCTTTTGAATTTAATTTTATTTAAAATGTATTAATCTTTAATTGTTCCAAAGTTTTTTGCCATTTCCCAGATTGGAGACCTCAAGCCAAAAATAACCACTTAAAAATTATTAAAATAATTATAATAATAATAGATTAAATTATAAATATAAATTATAATAATGTAATAAATATAATTGTAATAATAATTATTATAATTTAAAAATAATTAATGAATAAAATAGAGGAAAGGGAGAGAATGTCATTTCTTAGAATCCTACACTTGGGAACAAAGATCTCATTTGCATACAATCAGAATTAATTTGCCTTAAGGATGATGCCAATTAATTAATTAATGGCATCAGCAGTTATTTCAGAGGAGTAAAATCAAAGCTGCAGGGGGAAAGGGAAGTGAGAGAGAAAAGGAGGGGGAAAAGTAATTTTTAAAGAATTTGAGTGAAATTTTCCTCCTCCTGCTCCAGCTGTTTGGAAAGGACAGGAAATACATCCCTATTTTTAGTTAGAAATAGTAAAACAACTAAAAACTGCATATTTTATTACCAAAGTCTGCCTAATTTCAATAAAGGATTCTCATTCATGTCATAACCTATTGTTGCTAATAATATTTATTACTATAATATATATAGATAATAACAATTTTTAAACTAATAATAAATAAACCTGAATATTTCCCTGGCAATTTTTATTCCCTCTCAAAGCCCAGCACTGTTTTCTCAGGGTTTGGCCCTGAAAAAGCCCCCAGATAAAAATAACTCCTCAAGTCCATGAATGGATTTTAAAAGCTCTGGAATTACAAAGAAAATATTGGGAAAGAGGAGAAAAAAACAAAACCCAGACTCCATTCAGAAGCAGGAAAGCTGAAAAAAACCTCAAAATATTTTGATTTAATTGGCAGCGGCAGCAGGAAGAAACGTCCATAGGATTGTTCTGGTTTTCTTGGATGTAATTCCATAGGATGGAGTGAAATTTTCATGGAGTGCCAAATCGCTTTCCAGGAGTTCAGGTTTCCCAGTGGCTCTGGGAGCGTCGAAGTGGGAAAAGTTCCCCCCAAAGAGCCTCAGCAAGGAAGGAGGAGGAGGTTGGATCTGAAATTGCTGCACTTAAAAGCTCCTGAAGAGGAAAATTATGGATGAGGAGGTGCTGGAATGTGCTGAAAAATTATCCCGGCGTGTTGATGGCTTCCAGGATTGGGATTAACAATGGGGCCCTGTTGGAATTTGGAAAGGCTGGGCTTGGAGCAGCAGGAAAACAAAGGAATTCCTGTTTGCAGGGGCTGGATGGTTCCAAAAGGTAAAGTTCTTTTTCCTTATTTTGGGGGAGTTATAAATAACTCTTCTCTCCCTTGTTTGGGGAGCTTTGGCTGCAAAATTTCCCGGGAATCTGAGGCAGCACCTCAAATCCAGTTTCATTAATTACTGCGCTTTAAAAAGGTCAGGAGGGGAAGGATGGAGACGGAAAATGAAGGATATGAACACACAAATGGACAGAATTTGGGGGGAGAAAATAAAGGATGTGAACACACAAATGGACAGAATTTGGGGAGGAAAATGAAGGATGTGAACACACAAATGGACAGAATTTGGGGAGGAAATGAGGGATGTGAACACACAAATGGACAGAATTTGGGGGGGAAAATGAAGGATGTGAACACACAAATTGACAGAATTTGGGGGGGAAAATGAATGATGTGAGCACACAAATGGACAGAATTTGGGGGGGAAAATGAAGGATGTGAACACACAAATGGACAGAATTTGGGGGGGAAATGAAGGATGTGAACACACAAATGGACAGAATTTGGGGGGGAAAATGAAGGATGTGAACACACAAATGGACAGAATTTTGGGGGGGGGGAAATGAAGGATGTGAACACACAAATGGACAGAATTTGGAGGCTCGGGAATTGGGCATTTTTTAGGAACCCAGGAAAAGCTAAAACCTGTGGGACAGGGGATGTTCATCCCGGATTTTGGCTGGATAAATGAAGGATTAAAGAGAATTCTGCCTGGACACAGCCACAAACAGAGAAGGAAAAATGTCAGTACAATCTGCCCTAAACCAAAATTCCTGCTTGGATAGGACAGGGATATTTGAGATGCTCCCACTGTCCCATCACAAGAGGAGGAGATTTTCCAGCTTTGGCTCCTTCCAGAATCTCCATGGATTGTACTGAGAAGTTGAAGTTTGGGCTCTGAGCTCTTTTCCAACTCCGCGCCAACGGAGTCTGGAATTTCCCTGTTTAGAATAGGAGGGACCTGATGCTCTTCCAAAACATGGAGTGGGAATGTGACCCTGCAGCTTGTTCCTATTTTAGGGATGTTTGGCTCTTGGAGCCTCTCTTTGCCACAAAGCACCTGGAAAATGCAAATTGAGGGGTCGTGACATCATTAACAGGGGACACGCAGGTGCTGTTTTCCTGAAGGATTTCCTATCCCAACAATTTTGGGGAATTTTTTTTTTGTCTCAGGACATTTTTTTTCCTAGGATGTCCTGGTTTGCAGGAGTTTGATGTCTCCTTTGCATGAACATGGGAACAAAGTCACCGCTTGGACACCCGCTTCCAAAAAATGAAGTTTGGCTCAGTGTGTTTGTCTTCTACTTTCAGAATTTGTGTCCTCGTCACTCCCTGCTGGAATGTCCTATGGAATCTTTAAAAGCAATTTTAAGGGAAAAAAAAAAAAGGATTCTGGCAAATGGCAGTAAGAGGAGAAAACAAATTTGGAATTCAACCAAAAGAACGGGAATTATCATCCATTCTTTGACAAAATAATAAAAAAGTTGGGAAGCCAAAATCCTCAGTAAGCACAGAAATGAAGGAATATTTGCCAGGCTGCAGGAGGGTCGGAGGTGCTTTTTCACACCCTGGAGATGGAATTTTGGGATGTTTTTTTGATATTTGTGTGACTTACACCCCCATTTCCCAGGAAGGATATTCCCGGTGTTGGCAGAGCAGCGGATGAATTGAAGTCCCTGGAATTTCAGCCCCACCTGTTGGACTGCCCACCAAGAGGAGCTGCCAAGGCCTTCCCAGCAGGGTGACTAATCCATGCTGGGAACATCAGGGAGCTTTCCAGGACTTGTTTGGGAATGGCACGACCGTTGTTGGTGTCTCATGCATTTCCTGGTTGCTCCAAGTTTTTTGTATTCCTTAATAAAATTCTCCCACGTCACCCCAGCAGCTAAAAATTATCCCTGACTTTTCCCCCATGGATCGAGATTTTCTACCTCATCGTGTCATCCCTTTCCAATTCCACAGTTTGTTGTTTCCAGACAAACAGGGAGGTGGGAATGACACACACCCAGACTTGGAGCAAAGACGCTGAGAACTCAGGGTGTAGTGGCCTTTTAAATGATTTCATTTTTGGACAATATCAGGATTTTGAATTATTTTCTCTCCAGAGCTGTAAAAAAGATGACGTGCTTGATTTTCTGGGATATTCCTGAACTGCTGCTCTTCCCTTCCTGACCTGCTCAGCTTCTCCTGAGCACTGGAATTGTGTGGTCAAAGGAGAAAATGCAGGAGCAGCTTTGCTTTGGAGCTGAGCTGATGTCCACGGGTCTAAAGGAAGGATTGGAAGATCCCGAGGCCATTCCCCAATGGAATTTGGGTCATGGAGGAACTGATACGTAAGAGTTGGATGATCCTTGCTCTTCCCTGGAACTCAGGAGATTCCCTGCTTTTGATATTTTCCCATCCCACTTTGTGGTTTTCAGGAAATAATTCTGCTCCACTGTCTCAATTCCCATTATTTGCTTCGCCCGTCTCCTCTGAAGAGCTTCAGAGGAACGGCTGCAGCAGGAGTGGGACATTCCAGCAATCTTGGAATGTTGGACGTGGTCAAAGCTCAGGCAAGGAATGAAACATCAGTTTGGGAGCCAGAGGGAGCCCCGTTTAGAGCCCTTCCTTATCTCCAGAAAATCCTGGAATGGTTTGGATTGGAAGGGACCTCAAAGCCCATCCAGTCCCAGCCTGCCATGGGCAGGGACACCTTCCACTCTTCCAGGTGGATCCAAACCCTGTCCATCCTGGCCTTGGACATTTCAGGAATCCAGGGGCAGCCACAGCTGCTCTGGGAATTCCATCCCATCCCAGCCCCTCCCCACCCTCCCAGCCAGGAATTCCCTCCCAAAATCCCATCTATCCCCTACTCCTTTTCAGTTTAAAGCCATTTCCTTTTGTCCTGCACTCCAGGCCTTGTCTCAAATTTATGTGCTTTTCCAAAGAAGGGAAATTTCCCGATTTTCCCAGGATTTTGTAAATCTTTATCCCCTGCTGGTCTCGTAGGAAGGGAAAACTTTCCATGAGAAACCCATGGAATGTGATCCCTCTTTATGTCTAGTTCTGGTTGGGATGAGCGTTTGGGGCATCAATCCCTAATTTTGGAAGCACTTGGGAGAAATGGAAACACTTCCAGTGTGGGGAAAAAATCAGGAAAATGAAGAAGAGTTTTGTGCTATGAAAGTGCTTCTCAGTTAATGGATTGGAGAAGACCTTCAGGATTATCCCATTCCACGGGCAGAGGGAAATTCCACTGTCCCAGGCTGCTCCAAGCCCCATCCAACCTGGCCTTGGACACTTGCAGGGATCCAGGGGAAGCCACAACTTCTGTGGGAAAACTGCTCCAGGACCTCCCCACTCTCAAGGTTTGGAGCCTCCCAAAATGTGGAGGAAAAGACAGAAAATTCAGGAACACCAGTGAGGGGAGGGCTCTGAGCCATTGAGCTTTTTGGAGAGAGGGATGTAAAGGACATGAATATTTTAATCAGCAGATAAATGACAGCAGCAGGGGGTGTCAGGGAGGCCACGCTCTTCCCGGGATATTTCCTGTGGTTCCGTGCCCAGGAACAGCTCCAGGGCTGGTCTGACACAGCTTCAGACAAAGCTGTCAACCAGCCCACGGAAAATCCAGGGAAATTCAAGCTGGAGAGAGATAAAAATCAATGGATGTTCTCCCAAAAGAAACCCATCTTTCAGTGCTTCTCTTGAGCTGCTCTCATCTCTCATAATTCCCAAAAAAATTCCAACTTTGTAGTTCTACCCTGTCATAGACATTCCAATAATTGGCTTCCTGCAGACCCTTTGGGTCACTGGGATTTCTTTACTCTTGCTGACTTTGGAAACATTTTTTCCATCATCAAGCATTTTGTCCCAGCTGCTTATCAGGTTCTCCAGTGTCATCTGATCCCTACGGAATGGGCTGGTCTTCCTCATAAAACCATTCATTCATCAGTGGATGAATTTATTATTTTCATATTATTTTCATTTAATATGAATTTATAATTCATTCATCTTTATTTAAGATTTTTTTAATATTTAAATGCTCTGCGTTTGGACTGCGCAAAGTAAAGCTTTAGGGCAGTGTCAGAAATTGCTAATCCTGAATTTGCTACATGGAATTTTCTCCACCAGATATAAATATGGGAATATTTACCTTCACTCATATGAGGGGTGTAGGAAGAGAGGCTATTTCTTAAGGAAAAAAAAAAAAACAAAAACTAGGAAGTCTGGGATTTCAGCCTGGATATTTATTGAAGCTGGAAGGGAATCACGGAGCTGACAGAAGTTCTTACACACTTCCAAAACAAAGATTTATCCAAGACTCCGAGGATTGCTCCATCAGTATCCATTTATTTGGCTCGAGTGAGTCTCTTAATCCCTTTGCCCTCACTGGATTCCAGCCACAGAATAAAGACAATTCCATTTGTTCATTCCTTGTTTTGAAACACTGGAACACCTCTGGGCTGGAATAACCGGGAGATTGTCTCTGGATTCAGCTGGCTCCTTCCAATCCAGAAATGCTCACAGATCCATTACAAATGAACCAGGATCCTGGGGGCTTGGGAAGATCCCTGGATTTTGAGGCAGGAGGATCCAGGAACAATTCCCGAAGGAAAGTTGGGAATTAAACATTTTTTTCTTGGGAGGGAGGGGAGGGAAAGAGTTCCTGTGAGTGGATGTGAGGCATGACGTGGGACTGGGCCTCGGGGCCAGGAGCAGCACCTGGAGTGTTTGGTTTGCTCCATGATTAATTGGGAAAGGGAAAGAGAAGGGATCTTGTGTGGGAACGAAATCCATGGCCTGGAGTGTTTGGTTTGCTCTGGAATTCAGTGGGAAAGGGAAGAAAAGGGGATTGAGGATGGGAACGAATCCATGGCCTGGAGTGTTTGATTTGCTCCATAATTAATTGGGGAAGGAAAAGAGAAGGGATCATGGATGGAAAATAAATCTATGGCCTGGAGTGTTTTATTTGCTCTATAATTAATTGGGGAAGGAAAAGAGAAGGGATAATGGATGGGAAATAAATCTATGGCCTGGAGTGTTTGATTTGCTCCATGATTAATTGGGAAAGGGAACGAGAAGGGATCTTATGTGGGAACGAAATCCATGGCCTGGAGTGTTTGATTTGCACCATAATTAGGTGGGAAAGGGAAATAGATGGGATCTTGTGTAGAAACTAATTCCATGGCCTGGGGTGTTTGATTTGCTCTGGAATTTAGTGGGAAAGAGAAGAAGAGGGAATCTTGTGTAGAAACTAATTCCATGGTCCGGAGTGTTTGATTTACTCCATTTAACTGGGGAAGGGAAAGAGAAGGGATCATGGATGGGAAATAAATCTATGGCCTGGAGTGTTTGATTTTCTCCATGATTAATTGGGAAATCATGTGTAGGAACAAAATCCATGGCCTGGAGTGTTTGATTTGCTCATGAATAGTGGGAAAGGGAAGGAAAGGGGATCCTTCATGGGAATTAAATCCCATGGCCTGGCATTTGATGGTGTGGTTGCAGATCTCCAAGTCTGACCTTTCCTGTGACCTCTCTTCCAGCCCTTTGTCCATCCTGCCTGGGAGAAGCTGCTGGATCCAAGATTCTCTCGGCTCCACAGCCATCCCACCACTCTCCTTTTCCACCAGGGTCACATGTGGAAGTGCAGAGGAATTCAGGACCCTCTGGTCCTGCAGGTTGTTACCCCATTTCCTCCTCGAGTTTTCGGGATCCTCCTTCTCCTCTTTCCCATTGCCCTGAGTCCTCTTCCATGCTGGGAGACATCACCCTGCTCCCAACACATCCCAAAAATTTCTTCACCAACTGCATTTCCCTTTGCTCTGGATGAAAAATTCCTCCTTTCTCCCTGTTTGCATCTCAGATCCCCTCCCATAAAAAGAGAAGGAATCCTTGTACTGGGGAGTATGGGAGGAATGCATAGACTTGTACCAAAACATTTAGGAATTATGGAATTTTGTCTTCCCTTTTTCCTGATTCCATCGCCTTGAAGCTTCCTCAGGGTTCTCATTGTCCCACTGCTCCTCTCCTTCCTTCTCTTTCCCTGGCAAATCCCCATTCCCTCTTTCCAGGCATTCCCATCTGTGGCAGCAGCAGTTGGAAAAGCCCCCAAATATTTCCCCCCCACCCAGGACCCTCTTTCCTCCCCTTTTCCTCTCCTTTGCTGCAGCTCCCAGAATATTTCTAAATTTTTAGCTTCCAGCAAGAATAAACTGCATCCATCCTCTGGAAGCAGATACGGAGTCAATTCCAAAGGGTTCTTCAGTTCCTATTTATAAATCAGCAAGGATTTATTATTATTGTAATCATCATTTTTATTCCTGGGCTTGGACAAACACAGGGAAGCGTGGCCCTGTTTGTGTGGATTTGCTGTCCTGGAATATTTCGGGTGTCGTTTGCAAATCCAATCCCAACAGCAGCAGGAAAACAAGGAAGCCCAATTAGGAGTGGAGTCAGGCTGGAGTTTTGTTGCCGTTGGCCAGCAGGTTTGGATGGGAGCTCCAGCCAAGAGGATATCTGATCCAGATGAAAGTCTCACTTCCAGCACCTAAAAAAAGGCCCGGACCGCTCTGTGTGCGCAGGGATTTTTCCCTCAAGAAAACCCATGTGTTTTCCCAGGGGATTCCAAGCCTTGTGCTCTCACTCCTGTGACAGGAACAAAACTCAGCTCGTTTCCCTGCTCCTGGCACGGCTCGGGGAGAAACCCTCCAGGCTCTGCTTGGAACCAGGATCCCCCGTCCTCCTTCCCAGCCGCCCATTTTTTCCGCCCGGAGTGACCTGAGAGGAACTTCCCTGGAGCTGCTGTTTTCCTGCTTCCTGAGCTCCTGGCAGGCTGGCAGGGGCTCGAGTTAGGCTGGGACACAAAATCTGGAGTAAAATTCCAAGCTGTGCAGCTCGGAGCAGAGGCTGAATTCCAGTAGCCGTCCTTCAGACCAGGAATCTTTTCCCTTTAAGATGAATCTGCTTCCAAAGCACTCAAAGCTGCTTCAAGGCACAGACTGAAGGATCCAAGACCCAGAATATGGGACCGAGTTACCATCCCATTTCAGGGAAGTTTCACTCCCCACAACTCCCTGAAGGGAGGCTGTAGCAAGGCAGGGATCGGGCCTTGCTCCCAGGGAACAGGGACAGGAGGAGAGGGAATGGCCCCAGGCTGGGCCAGAGGAGGCTCAGCTTGGACACCAGGAGGAATTTCTCCATGGAAAAGGTGGTCAGGACTTAGGATTGCCCAGGGAGGTTTGGAGTTCCCACCCCTGGAGGTGTCCCAGGAATTCCTGGACGTGGCACTCAGTGCTCTGGTGATCCCATAGGTTTGGGATTCCACCCTTCAATCTTGAAGCTTGGGAAAGATCTCCAAAGTCCAGCCTTCAAATCCCACCATGCCCAGGGAAATCTTTCCTGCCCAAGCAGCCTCGGTCCTGGTGCAAAAGGAAATTCATTGGATAAGGAGCAACTTCTTGGCCATAGAGTGGAAGGAGTTGGGTTTTCCAAATATTCCATTATTTTTTTCACTGGAATTCTTGTGGCTTCCACTCAGGACTGTGATCTCCTCATGCCAGGTACAACACAACTGTTCAGATTTCGTTGTCCAGAGAAATGGTGGATGCCTGGAAGTGCCCAAGGCCAGGTTGGATGGGGCTTGGAGCAAGCTGGGATAGTGGGACTTGTCCCTGCCCACTGGATGAGCTTTGAGGTCCTGTCCATCCCAAACTATTCCAGGATTCCAAAATAATCCAATGCTTAATATATACAATATAGAAACCCAAAGATTCTATAAATTTCTGGATGTAATTCCTGCAGTGACAGTTTTCCTGGGAGCTCAGTGCTCCAAAGGATCAATGGATAGGAATGCTCAGGATTTTTCTACCTCAACAATTTCTGCGCTGAAAATTCCTGTAAGATTGAATTACTCTGGGGAATGAGGGAAATTATCAATGTCTGATTGATAAATCACATCCTAAAAATTTCACTTTGCTGCTTAGGTGTGAAGGATTTAATTCCATAACATTGTCCTATGAATTGAAGGCTTTATGGGAATTATAGTGGAAATTTTGTGGGATGAGTGGCCTGGAAGCCTTTGCTCCCCATGTGCTCATTCTAAGGCACGGATTCTTTCACAGGGAATGACTTGGGGCATGACAAGAGATGTAATTTGGCCATAAAACTTTCATCCTACAAAAGAAACAAGATTCCAGTCCCTCTGGGGGCTCCAGCTCTCCCACACCACATCAGAGAACCGGAGTTTGATGAGGAAAAACCCCAAACAAAGCCCTTTTCAACACGTCGAAGTAGAACATTTTAATTTCAGGGCGGTTAAAATGTTCCTCTTCCAGTGAATTACAGAGACAAAACAGTGGGAGATTTTTTTTCACTGGAATTCCTCACATTTTCTATCCCACAAAAAAAACATGGCAAAGACTCGATGTTTTGGGATGATCGTGGCTCCGAGCAAAGAGAGGGTGGAGAATTCCAAATCTCTGCTGCAGAAGTCACTAAATGACAATAATGCAGAATGATCCATGGGCTGGAAGGGATTCATCCCTAGGGATTCACACCATTCCCACTGAACAATGGAAGGACCATTTTGGTGCCTTTTCCTACAGAAAGGAGCTGTCTGGTGCCGCCAAATATCCCAGGAAATGATCGGCAAAGATGGGAATGGGCCTGGATTCTTCTCCCCCATAAATATTTGTAATCTAAACACAGATTCAAAGTGGGAAGGGATTTAAGCTGAAGCAGGGTGGGTTAGGATGGGAAATTGGGAAGGAATTCTTCCCGTGAAGTTTTGGGTGCCCCTGGATCCCTGGAAATGTCCAAGGCCGGGTTGGATGGGGCTTGGAGCAAGATGGGATAGTGGGAGGTGTCCCTGGAATGGGGGAACAGGAGCATCTTTAAGATCCCTTCCCACCAAAACCACCCTGGAATTCTGGGATTCTATAAAACACAGTTATTATTATTATTATTATTATTATTATTATTATTATTATTATTACTATTATTATTATTATTATTATTATTATTATTGTTGTTGTTGTTGTTGTTGTTGTTGTTGTTGTTGTTGTTGTTGTTATATTATATCTATTATATTATATTATATTATATTATATTATATTATATTATATTATATTATATTATATTATATTATATTATATTATATTTATTATATTATATTTATTATATTATATTTATTATATTATATTATTTTTATCATATTATTTTTATTATATTATATTATATTTATTATATTATATTTATTATATTATATTATTTTTATTATAATTTCTTCGGGGAAAAAATGATAGCAAATAAGAAGTGAATCCTGCAAATTGTCAGGATTCCTCTTTGCAGAGCCAAGAATTTGGGATCCTCCCTGAGATAAATAAGAACAACCCATGTGTTGTTTATTTCCGGAACCTGAACTTATCCGGGGATATTCATCCAGTGGGATAAGAACTTGGTAAGGAACCATCTCTGATTTTCAATGGACGACTGGAAGGGAGTTTATTCAAACTCTCATTCCAGGGAGAGGAGGTTGTGGGTGTTGTTTAATTGCCACAAATTAATTCCCTTGCTCCACTGATTATCAGGGGCTGTAAGTCAAGGCAGCCCAATGATTTCCAAGAAATCTGATGGATCCGTGGATTTTTGGATTGAATAGGCAGCTTGGAACCTTTATTTATTTATTTATTTATTTAGCCCAGATCCTAAATCCCACCTGGAATACCAGGGAATTCCCAAAACCCTGTGGAAGGGAGGTCACTCCCCACCAGAATTGCTTTAACACCTTTTCACAAATAATGGGGCCGAGAGTTCAGCATCCAAAGGGGGTCGGATTTCCCTTCCCAATCCCTCTTAATTCCCTGGGGGAATCTGCAGAGGAAACACCCCCTGGGCTCCACATCCCTTGTTGGAAGGGTGAGGAATGTGGATCCAAGGAATATCCGTTGAGCACTTGCTGGATGTTGATGGGATCCACCCCACGTTTATCCATAACAATTCCTGGATGCTTCCAGCAATGGAATTCTGTGGAATACTGCAGTGATTTGGGCCTGGATTTCAATCCCAACTGGCTTTGAAAAGGGAAATAAATCCCAGAAACCCAATCAAAAGCCTTTACCTGATGAACCTGGAGTTCCTGATAACAATTCCACATGAAATAGGGAATGATGGATAATAGGGAGCAGCCCAGTTCCTCGGGATAATGCCAAAGGCAGCCACGAGTGAGGAAAACATCCTGATCGTGTTTCTTCTGTGACTTTTCCAGAGCAGCTGGTGCCAAAGGAGAGAGAAAAAACAAGGAAAAAAATTGAAAAGTGGAAGGGAGGGAGAAATTAAAAAGCAGAAACTTTGGAATTGTTCTACACCGGGGAATTCAGGGAAAACGGTTTTCCCATGTGGATGAGGAACGGGTGGGTCAGATCCAAGCCTTGCTGGAGTCAATGGAGAGATTCCCTTTGACTTGGGAGGCTCTGGATCAGCCTCAGAATTCCCATAAGGATGACTAAGCCAGGCCTGGCTCCTGGGATGCCTTAGGCCAGACGGAGCCAAGGAAAACCTGCTCCTCTCAAGAGCACTTTTGTTTCCATGAGGCCGCTGGAAGTGACACCTGGAATGATGTCCTGGAGCCCCGGGCTCTCTGCCACGGCACAATCCCATGGGAAATAATTTCTGGACACAGGGATCCATACAAGTACCCGGGAATCCAGCGCCACGTCCCCTCAGCTGAGTGTCTGTGACAGCAGGAGGTGCCCAGGCATGTTTGGGATGGACATTCCCATTTTATTCTCCTCCCTCACCCACGGGACTGCAGAAATAACGAGAAGTTCACAACCAATGCCACTTTTGAATTCCCCATCATTTTTCTCCTGCATGAAACTTCTCCCTCAGCCCAGAAACGGAAGAATTGCAGGAATATTTGTGGGGAATAAATAACTTCAGTCCTTTTCCATCGTGCTTTTGGGAATGAGGTTTTTATGGCACTCGGGAATCAGTGTTGGGATTATTTTGAGTCTGTGCTGCAGCCAAGAACATGAGATAGGACAGATTAAAGGGATCGAGGGCAGCCCAGTTCCAGCCAGCTCGGGAAGGAAGAGTTTGGGCTGATCCCTGTTCCTCCTCAGAATTCCCAAAGGGATTTTTTAAGGAGCCACTGGTGCTCTCCATTTGTAACAGAAGCTGCTGGTCCCAGACTCCCGATTTAGGGACACTTTGGAATTCCTGTGTTTGCCACAGATTCCAAACAGTCACTGCAGAAAGGGAGGGTTTGGGAGGTGGAAAATATTCCAAATTCTGGGATTCAAGGAGAGAGAGTGGGTTTTTTATATGGGAAGAGAAAGAGAGGACAAGGGGAACAGATTTAAACTGAAAGAAGGGGAATTTCCATGGGATTTTGGGAAGAAATTCTTCCCTGGGAGAGTGGAGAGGGACTGGGGTGGAATTCCCAAAGCTGCGGCTGCCCCTGGATCCCTGGAAGTGTCCAAGGGCTGGTTGGAGCACCCTGGGGGACTGGAAGGTGTCTCTTCCCCCTTGGATTTTTTCCAAGGTTCTTTCCCACCCAAACCATTCCAGGATTCCCAGAATAGATGGAATTTTACCTGCAGGAAGCTCAAATCCCAGGCCCCACTTCCAAAGGGTTTTGATGTCACCACCCCCACCTTGTTGGAGCTGCACAAAGCAAGTGCTGGGAATATTTTCCTCTCCGTATTCCAAGTTTCTCCCTATGGATTCTTCATTTCTGACCTTAAATCCTGGTGTTGATGCCACCAGGAGTAATGGAAAAATGCATTCCAAACTTTTTTATTGGGAAAAAACAGCAAGTCCAAAGCAAACCCCCAGTTTTGCATGTGTGTGTTTTTTTGGGAATGAAGGAAGAGGGACAATTATCCCCACTCTGGTTTTTTTTTTTTTTTGGAAGCAGGAATAACTTGTTAGGATCACCCAGGAAATGGAAAGACATGGAAATGGTTGGAAAATCCATTGCTGTCAGTTCGGGGCGTGAATAAATAGAAAGAAAAGGAAAGAAACCAAAACTGCTCCTTTGGCATCCTGATCCCTGTAGGAATTTTTAGCTGAGTTGGATGTCTGAGGGGAAAACAGGGAATTGCACCTGGAATTGTGGTGTCAGCAGGGAATTGTGCCTGGAATTGTGTGGAGAGCAGGGAATTGCACCAGGAATTGCAGGGATAGCAGGGAATTTCACCTGGAATTTTGCAGAGAGCAGGGAATTGCACATGGAATTGCAGGGAGAGCAGGGAATTGCACCTGGAATTGCAGGGAGAGCAGGGAATTGCACCTGGAATTTCAGAGAGAGCAGGGAATTGCACCTGGAATTTTGCAGAGAGCAGGGAATTGCACCTGGAATTGCAGGGAGAGCAGGGAATTATGCCTGGAATTGTGGCATCAGCTGAGAGAACAGGGAATTGCACCTGGAACTACAGGGAAACAGGGAATTCCACCTGGAATTGTGGCATGAGCTGGGAGAGCAGGGAATTGCACCTGGAATTGCGGTGTCAGCAGGGAAATGTGCCTGGAATTGCATGGAGAGTAGGGAAATGCGCCTGGAATTGCGCAGAGAGCAGGGAATTGCACCTGGAATTGTGGGGAGAGCAGAGAATTGGACCTGGAATTGTGGTCGCAGTGGGGAATTGAGCCGGGAATTGCAGGGAGAGCAGGGAATTGCACCTGGAATTGCAGAGAGAGCAGGGAATTGCACCTGGAATTTTGCAGAGAGCAGGGAATGGCACATGGAATTGCAGGGAGAGCGGGGAATTGCACCTGGAATTTTGCAGAGAGCAGGGAATTGCACATGGAATTGCAGGGAGAGCAGGGAATTGCACCTGGAATTTTGCAGAGAGCAGGGAATGGCACATGGAATTGCAGGGAGAGCGGGGAATTGTGCCTGGAATTGTGGCATCAGCTGGGAGAGCAGGGAATTGCACCTGGAATTGTGGTGTCAGCAGGTCAGGGAGGGATGTGGCTGGAAAATGGGATGGCTCCTTGGGATCCCTGGAGATAAATGACCTGTCCTGAGCCTGGGGCAGGGAATTCTGGAATGGGCTGGATTGAAGGGATTTTGAGGACCATCCATCCCCACTCCTGCCACAGCAGGGACACCTTCCACTATCCCAGGCTGGAATTATTTGGAATTTGCCTTTCCTCAATTCCATCTCTCTTGTGTAAGTCCTCATGGTGAGTATCCCGTTTTTATTCCAATTAACAGTTCCTGTTTCCATCAGTTTTTGATCCCCCAGATAATCAGGATCCATTAATTCCAACCCCATGGGCAAGGAGACCTCCCACTATCCCAGGTTGTTCCAAACCCCATCCAGCCTGGCCCTGGACACTTCCAGGGATGGGGGATCCAAGGACAACCATCACCACCTTCAGCACAGTTCCAGAGCCAAGGTGGAAACCTTCCAATGGGAAATTGCTTTTCCTGCTCCTCTCCCATTGTTCCTGCAATCTCCCCCTCTTTTCCTGGGATTTGGACATCCTTGTGCTTTCTGTTGGAAAACTTCTTCTTCCCAACACAGGAGGAACCTCTGGAGTTCCCAGGAATGTCAGCAGCTCATCACAATAATGCTTTTTATATTCAGTTTATTTCTTCCCAATCCTTTCCCCGGCAGCTTTCTGGCATTGGGATTTTTTCCTTCAACGAGAAAAATCCTGAAAAAAAAAAAAAAAAAAAAGGAAAAATAAAAGAGTTGGGGCCAAGTGTTGCAATGCAAAGGTCAAGTGCATGGAAGTGTGAAAATTCCCGAAGAAGCCAAGGTGCTGCTGGGCCATGGCAGCTCCGGGAGCCAAACTGGATCCGAGCACACGGAGCTAACGTCACCCACGGACTCTTGGAATTCGGGAGGGCTGGGATGAGCTCAGGCTCACTGTGGTTCTTTCCCAGGCTGGGATTTATGAGGCTCTGCTCCAAACTCCTCCTTCCAGACACTTGGAAAATTGGTGTTGTTCCCAAGGTTTAGGGTTGGAGTAGGGAATTAATGCCACAGCAGAGGAGATTTTTATTCCCCCCAAAAAGATTGTTTTCTGGGAGAAGGCAGAATGTGCATCCCAAACTAATGGTAATTCTTCCCTGGGAGTCGAAAATGCAAAAATTCCGGAAAATGAAATATATTTCAAATTCCTGTCTTTATTTTTTGGTTTAAATTCCAAATAATTTGATCCTTAATAAAATTCCAGGAAAGAGCCAAATTTGAAAGAGATACCAGATAATCCACAAGGCTTTGCTTTGCCAAAGTCTTTCTTCGCTGCTCTCTCACTATCCCAAATTTGTTTGCAAACTGTCAATGAGTTGGAAAAAAAAGATATTTCAAGAAGTGTTCTGATCTTTGCTCCTCAAATTCGTGGAATAAACCAGTCTGGATCCTCTGGATGCATCCCTTGGTGATGTTTTTCTAACAAGGGGGGATTTTTTTTGCCAAAATCTGCAGTTTTTCTGCTTTGCTGTCCTTGGTCTTCCTCCAACTCTACCCAGAATTTCATCCTATGGAGGATTTTCCCAGAATAAAGAAGATTTTTCATAATTCCTTGACAATTCCTGATGCCTCCCTATCAGTTCCAATTGATCTAATAATAGATTTTAAAAATATTCCTCCTTTTGCCTTTTTCCAGCTTTCCTGCCACCAATTTCTTTTGCTGGCACTGGAGGAGAAAAAAATGAGGAAAGGAGAAAAAAATGGGGAAAAAAATTCCATTGGTCTCGAGACCAAAAAGAGAAATAAGGATATGAACACAAAACACTGAAATACTCCCTTCGGAAAGAACATTTTCATTTTTTGAGCTGTTTGTAAGGAAAAAACTCACATTGATTCCAGGGAATGATGCTCATGCCCAATCCCAGGAGCTTCAAAACCTCAGGAAATCACAAAAACATTATTTCTCCCTCAAATCCAAGCAATGGCATTAATAGTCCCTGGAATTTGCAACCTGCTCTCTCCTGCTCTATTTTGGCCCTTTTTTCCACTCCATTTGTTCCCAAATTTCTGCCTCCAGCACCTGTTCTCCATTAAAAGCCTTTCCAAACAAACATTCCCAGGGCTGACACCAGGGAAAACATGGAGCTGAATGTTCTGCTCCATTAACGTTCCTGACGGGATGATGTCCTTTGTGTTTTGGGCATTGCTTTTAATGGTCCGTTAAGGATGGAGCAACCTGGGAGTTGGATCACCCTGGAATTTCAAAAACAAGGAATTCAAAAATCCCTTTTTTTCTCCTCTCCTGCTGCAAAGTTGAGGCTGTGGAATTTAACCCTTGGAAATGAGGGGGTTTTAATTGATGGCTTTTACTCTCAGGGAACTTTGAGAGCGATTTTCCACTAGGAAAAAAAAATAGGAGGAGGGAAATGTGGAAAAAAACACTGGGAGAGGACATAAAACTCGCTCAGCTGTGAAGGGGGAATCAGGGTGGTTCCATTGAATCCCTCAAAATGGGAGCTGGATTTCAGGGATGCAGCTCAGGCTCTAAATTTACTCTGGGGGGGGATCCTAATGATGCAGGAAAAGAATCCTCAGCACATCCATGGGGTTGCAAATATCCAGGTTTGGAATCCAGTTCCATTCTGCAGCTGATCCATGGGGAGGAAATGCAGGATCCCATAAAAATGCCACTGGGGGCTCTGTCAGTGCCATGGAACTCAGTGCTTGGAACTGTCCCACATTCAGGGAGGTAGAGTGGGAAAATATCTCCTGTGGGAAGCTGCAGGATTTCTGGGAATTGTTAATCCAGGAAGGATTGGCTGAATTCTGCAGGACTCCATTCACGGAATTCCAGCTTGGGTTTTATGGGAATGTGCACAAACATCTTTATCCTGGGGACATTCCTAGACTGGAGCTCAACCCTTGAAGGGTCCAGGTTGGACAGGGCTGGGAGCAACCTGGGATTGTGGCAGGTATCCCTCAGATGCTGGAATTCACAGAATTCACAGAATTCACAGAATGAGCAGGTTGGAAGAGACCTTCAAGCTCATCAAGTCCACCCCAGCCCCAACACGTCAACCCAACCCTGGCACCCAGTGCCACATCCAGGCTTTGTTAAACACACCCAGGGATGGGGACTCCACCACCTCCCCGGGCAGCCATTCCAGAACTTTATCACCTTTCTGTGAAAAACCTTTTCCTGATATCCAACCTAAACTTCCCTTGGTGCAGCTCGAGGCTGTGTGCTCTGGTTCTGTCAGTTCCTGGAGACAGAGCCCAGCCCCAGCTGAGCACAGCCACCTTTCAGGAGCTGTGGGGAGTGCTGAGGTCACCCCTGAGTGTCCTTTTCTCCAGGCTGGGCACCCCCAGCTCCCTCAGGGGTTCCTCACAGGGTTTGTGTTCCCAGCCCCTCTCCAGCCTCGTTGTCCCCTCTGGATGTGTCCCAATGTCCTTCTCAAGCTGAGGGGCCAGAGCTGGGCACAGCCCTCGAGGTGTGCCCTCACCAGTGCCCAGCACAGGGGCAGAATGACCTCCCTGCTCCTGCTGGCCTCACCATTCCTGATCCAGGCCAGGAGCCGATGGCCTTTGGCCACCAGGGCACACTGCTGGCTCATGTCCAGCCTGCTGGCCACCAGGTCCCTCTCTGCCTGGGCACTGTCCAGCCACACCGTCCCCAGCTGGAACGGGGTTATGGTGGCAAAAACACAGGGCTGGGAACTTGGATTTGTTAAACTTCATCTTGTTAGACTTGGCCCATCCATCCAACCCTTCCAGGTCTCCCTGCAGAGCCATCCTACTGTCCAACAGATGGACACTGCTCCCAGCTCGGTGTTGTCCGCAGATTTACTGATGAAGGTTCAATCCCTCATCCATATCATCAATAAAAACATTGAACAGAGTTGACCCCAGCACAGAGCCCTGAGGGACACCACTGGTGACTGAATTCCAGGATCTTTATGCTCCCCTTCCAACCCAAACAATTCTGGGAATCTCTGGCTCATCGAGGGCGGTTGGGAGATGGAGTCACCAACATGGAAATGGATCCTTGGAAGGCTCAGAGATCCTCCAGCGTCTGATCCTTGGAATCCATGGATATGGAGACAGGACTGTGATGTTCTAAAGGTTTGAAAGGCAGGAGCTGAACCTGGCAGGGCTTTTTTGGATATTGTGGTTGGGAATGTCACACCTGAACTTTCCTTTTTTTTTTTTTTTTTTTTTTGGGAAACCAGGAATAAGGAACTGTTTGTAGGAGCTACAAACAAAACCAGAAATTCCTGTTTGTCTTTATCCCACTGCAGCCCAGCCCTGGAGGGGCTTGCAGAGAGGTTTTTGGGATTTATTGATTAAAAAGAAGCCCAGAGGTAAAATGGGATTGCAAAAATTAACCATGGGATACGCACCATAGGGTGGAAGATCTGTGGTGATAAATGTTGGATAAAAGGAGAAAAGAGCCTGGAAATGGAAGTTTGGGGAGATTCTGGGAGAGCTGGGAATTAACCATGGAATATCCAGCATGAGGGCAGAACTGCGGTGATGAGTTCCAGGTTGAGGGAGAAAAAAGTGGGGAAATGGAAGATTTTTTCGGTTATGGGAGAGTTGGGAATTAACCACGGGATTCCCACCATGGGGTGGAAGATCTATGGTGATAAATGTTGGATAAAAGGAGAATATTTTCCAGCCTTGGAGACACTCCGTGCTCATCCATCTGGCCACATCTCCCACAGGCTTTTCCTTTTTTATCCCTGTTGTTTGCTGTTCCTTTTGCTCCTGGAGGGATTTGTGGGAAGTCCCAGGGAAAAGGATCTGTCCCGTGTTTATCCAGGGAAAGTTGGGATGGGCCGAGCACGTTCCCCTCTGGCAACAATTCCCAGCCCAACCACAGCCAACCTGGCCCTGCTGGTGGCAGCGGGGACAGGCTGGAGAAGCATTTTTGGGATTTTTCGGGAGCTGTTTTCCTTGGCTGTGCTGCCCTGGCTCCAGACTCTTCCCGTCTTCCTGAGGTTTTGGGATAATTTATGGATTATCTGTGTCAGAATTGAGGCTCCTCCAGGGAATTGAGGCTTGCTGGAGTCAGCAGAAGGGAGGGGGATGGAGGAAAAAACAGCCTGGAGGTCCCAGCTCCACAATGCAGCTCCTTGGAAAATTCCAGCGCCCCATTATCCCACAGCAGTTCCTGGGATAGATGGGATTTTTTGGGATTTTATGGGATTTTATGGGATTTTATGGGATTTTATGGGGATTTTATGGGATACAGGCAAGTTCTTTTTGCCACTTTGCTTTAAAGAAGAAGAGCTGAACAGATCTGCGTAAGGAATTTTGGGGAATTCCAGGAATTTCTGTGTTAAAAACTGGGATTTGAGCTCAAATCACCAATTCCTGAAGAAGTCATTTGGAGTTCTTTAATCCGCAGTGGAGGGAAAAACAGGGATTCTAAGGGGTGATTAATCCCTGAATTAAAAAAAAAAAAAAAAAAAAAAAAAAAGGAAAATGGAATAGGTCAGCTGAGAAGAATTAATCCTGGGATCAGTTCTTGGAAAAAAAAAAAAAACTGTAGATTTTTTAGGAGGAAATTCAGGTTTAAAATTAGGAGGAATTTTGGCAACAAAATAATAAAAAAAATTGTGCTGTCAGAGAAAGTTGTTGGAAAGGTAAAAATATTTCAGGGAGATACAGATGGATTAATTAATTTATTATATAATTAATATACCACTTCACAAGGAATTAATAAATACAAATGTAGCCCTTGGGGGAAAAGGATTTTTAATGAAGAACTAATTAAATTATTGATTTATATTGATTTATCTCCTTGTGAATAGCACCGGGAAAATATTAAAATATTAAAATATTAAAATATTAAAATATTAAAATATTAAAATATTCACTTTCCTTTGGATAAAAAAATTCCCAAACTTCACTCCCTGCTGTAATCCGGGCTGGGATGGGATTAAAGAGAGGGCAATTAAATTCCAGCCAATATTCCTGGCTCCATCTCCATGCGGGAGTGGTGTGGCAATGGAAATTCCTGCTGGAATGTGCAGGAAGGAAAGGGAAAAAGGGGGAAAAGGGGGGAAAATGAGGGAAAGGGGGAAAATGGGGGAAAAGGGAAGGGAAGGGAAGGGAAGGGAAGGGAAGGGAAGGGAAGGGAAGGGAAGGGAAGGGAAGGGAAGGGAAGGGAAGGGAAGGGAAGGGAAGGGAAGGGAAGGGAAGGGAAGGGAAGGGAAGGGAAGGGAAGGGAAGGGAAGGGAAGGGAAGGGAAGGGAAGGGAAGGGAAGGGAAGGGAAGGGAAGGGAAGGGAAGGGAAGGGAAGGGAAGGGAAGGGAAGGGAAGGGAAGGGAAGGGAAGGGAAGGGAAGGGAAGGGAAGGGAAGGGAAGGGAAGGGAAGGGAAGGGAAGGGAAGGGAAGGGAAGGGAAGGGAAGGGAAGGGAAGGGAAGGGAAGGGAAGGGAAGGGAAGGGAAGGGAAGGGAAGGGAAGGGAAGGGAAGGGAAGGGAAGGGAAGGGAAGGGAAGGGAAGGGAAGGGAAGGGAAGGGAAGGGAAGGGAAGGGAAGGGAAGGGAAGGGAAGGGAAGGGAAGGGAAGGGAAGGGAAGGGAAGGGAAGGGAAGGGAAGGGAAGGGAAGGGAAGGGAAGGGAAGGGAAGGGAAGGGATATTCCATATTTAATCCGATTTTCTGGTTATTCCCTGGCACATCCTGGGTCAGTCTGTGCTCTCTTTTCCATCCTCTGTGAGAAGGACCTGACCTGCTCAGTCATCCTCAACCATTTGTATCCCGATAATTCCAATTCTCCACTGATCTTTCCATTAAACTTGGAATTTCCCTGTTTTAACAACCCATTCTCCTTCAGAACTTTTGCGTATCCAGGTTCTTCGGCATTCCCTAAAAAGCTCTACAAGCTCCTGGCTTCTCCTTTTTCCAGCCCCAGAGGATTTTTTCCCCCCTTACTTTCTCAATTATTATTCCCCAGAAAAGGAGCTCTCCTAATCCATGTGATTTTCCATGCTTCTCAACTTTCCTTGGCCTCTGCTGACGTTGTTCTCAGGATTTCTTTCCCTTTTCCCCTTCCCTCACATGGACACAGAAACAATGAGGAAAAAAAGACACGGAAAATCCCATTTTTTTACTGCAAAAACTCCAGGACCAAGATGTGTTTATTAGAACGGCTTCCAATTTTCCTTTGGGGAACACTTCCTTTTTTCCTAGGGAAATTATTGGAATGGGAAGGAATCCTCATGGAGAAAAGATGGATTTTAGCAAATTTTGCTTTAGTTTGGGATGTTTTTGCTTTTATATCCCTAATCTTCCATGATCCAAAGCAGAGGAAAAAACATCAGCAAGGTTCTGTTTGTCACTAATTTCCGGGAATTCCACATTTTTTCTCTATGGCTGAAGGATATTATTGGGATTTATACTGGTGTCCCATAAACACAGGGGAAAGGTGGAATTTGGGATGGAAAAAGGGATCAATCATTTTATTCATATTCAATCAATTTATTAATGAAAATAATTTCTCCCTTTTCCTCAATTTTGTATTTCTGTTTATATCCTTCATCCTAAAGAAATTCCCAAGGAATCATAATTCACATTCCAGTTTCTTCCATTGGATCTCCACAGGATCCACCCTCTTCCCATGGAGGAAAAAGGCAAACTAAACAAAAATATCCAAATATCTTGAGGGATTTAGGCACAGTTTTGGAGCTCTGGAATGGGAATCTGGAAAACAAGGAGAAATTCCAGCACATGGAAATCCAAGGCCAGTATCTGGAATTTTCGGTGATTATCTTGTCCTGAAAGATAAAGATATTTTTTAAGAATTAGAGGAAAAAAGAAGGAACAAACAATTCCACCAGGAATCATTCTCAGCTTATCAACAACAAGATCTGCTAAAACACCAGGAATCATCCCAATCCCACAGTTTTCTCCATGCTCAGGGATGGAGAAAACATGGGAAGCAGTCCCTAACACCTGGAGGCAATTCAGGTAAGAAAATTCCATATAAATTAGTGCCAATTCCCTCAGGAAATTGGGAGAAAAGGAAAGGCCCAGTTTCGTGCTGATACAGAGATGCAGATTTATCTTCCCCCCATCCATCTCCAGCCCTTGTTTAGTTTTAGTTGGGTTTTAGGTTTTTAAAGAGATATGAGTAGTTGTTAGTTAAAAGATTTTTATTTTGATATTGTATATGTTGTATATTGTAATATATATATTCATATATTAGTTTTGAAGGTAAAGAGTTTAAGGTGTTAAAGTTTGTGTAAAAAGTTTTTTAGTGTAGAGTCTTACATAAAAGCTGTAGTTGTAAGGCTGTTTTCTGGTAGAGAGTTTTAGATTTAGATTTAGATTTAGATTTAGATTTAGATTCAGATTTAGATTTAGATTTAGATTTAGATTTAGATTTAGATTTAGATTTAGATTTAGATTTAGATTTAGATTTAGATTTAGATTTAGATTGGGGTAGGAATAGCATTTTAAAGAGATATGAGTTTAAAAACTACTACAGGACATGGAGCCGTTCCTGAATTTTTGGGCTCAGCTCCAGATTCCCACCGAGCTCAGATCCTGTGGCAAAGGATCTTCGCTCCTTCCAGGGTGGACATTCCATTTGTCTTTCCCTAAACATTCCAAGAGCCCCACAGCAGGGGTGGGAGGGCCACCACTGGGTGACACCACCGAGGCTCCTCAGAAATCCCAGGAATGTTGGTTTCCTGGGAATCACAAGCCCCCAGCCCCCTTTACAAACCCATCAAAGACCCTCAGAATTGCTTCCCAATCCTGTTCCAGCTTTCCAGCTTCCCATCTTTCCATGCTCACTTGTCTTCTCTGGTGGCTGACCTTAGTTCCCATTGGAATGGGAATTTTCAATGGGTTTGGATTAAGGATTGAAAACATCCCTGAACAACAGGCAGGGACCACAGATTGGGATTTCACCAAGGCTCCTGATCTTTGGTATCAAAAATTGGGAACCAGTTGGAAAAGTCCAAGTTCAAAAGGTAAATGCCTTAAGGGAAAAAAAATGGATTCTGACAGAGAAAAAAATAGAAATAAAGGGGGAAAAAAAACCCAAACCAAATCTGTTGGGTTTTTTTTTAGCTTGTTTATATTTTGTTAAGTTACATCTTGGAACAGAATTCCCGAAAAACCTGGATGTGACTCCTACTTAACCCAGGAACAAAAGTCACCACAGCACAGCCAGGTCAGCTCCAAAACCAAACCAAAGCCAGGCCTAAAAATAAACCAGAGCCATGGGAAAAGACTAAAAACAAACAAAGGAAAGCCAAAACAACCAGACCAAATCTGAGGGCAGCTTTTCCTGGGATATCAGAAAAGATGGATTGGTCAGCTCCTTCCCTAAGATCAGAGCAGGGAGAAAACCCAGGGAATGCCAAAAGGCAGCGGGCACCTTTTCCAGTAAAACTGGGATAAACCCTGCCCAGGAAATCCTGGAAACAAAGCCCAGCTCCTTTGTGAGGGCAAGACAGAGATGCCCTGGGTGGTGCTGTGGTTTGGATCTGTTGGACAAAGCTCCGGCCTTTTCCTGGAAAACCAATCCATTGTCAAGAGATGGTGTGAGCCAGATTTATGAAAACCACTAATTATACTGCCGGTGGTGTAAACATTCCTGATTCCTTCTTATCTCTTTTCCTTCTATTTTTTCCCCCTCACTCGTTAGCTCAATTCTATTTCCTTGCTTTTTTTAGGAGTTTGGGAGCAGAGATTTGTAAATGCACATGGAAAATATTTTTTTCTTGGAAGTTTCCAGTCAATCCTGAAGGAACAAGGATTTGGAAATCCAGGAGAAGGGCAGAGGAGACTCACCTGGGCTCAGTTAGCCATGATGTGTTTCACAAAAGCTGGAAAAAGAGGGAAAGAAGGATCAATTATCATATGGAAAACATAATTAACCTTTCATAGATGGGGTTTATCAGAAGAGTTACAGACTCAGACTTGTCTAAAATTTGGAAATTTTGCCCCAGATTTTCCATGGATTAAAACTTTCTTGGGAATATTTTAAGAAAGCTTTCAGGGGTCCCACCCACCTTCGTAGTTGATGCAGCCATTGGCATCTTCCTGCCCAGCCATCAATTTATCCACTTCCTCCTCAGTCAGCCTCTCCCCTGCAATGAAAACAAAATTCCTGGATGAAAATCCCCGATTTAGGAATTCAGGAAGCTCCTGAAGAAGACAAATGGGAGTGAGAGAGAAGAGGGGGACATTTCTCCTGGGGGGAATTTGGGGTGCTGACCATGGGAAAAGCTCTTTTTGGAGTTGCAAACTTGATCCAAATTCCAAATTTGACCCAAATCTGGATCTAAATTTAAGAGTAAATTTGATCCAAAATCCAGAAAGACAGGAAAAATATGGAAACCTACAGGATATTATGGGCACAACTCCTTTTCCTAAGAATAAACTCGGTCTAAGTGCCAAATCTTGAAGGTTTGAGCCATTTTTAGCCAAACCCTGATGAAAAAATTCCCAGTGAAAAACTTAGTTCCCCTCTGAGTTTAAGGTTCCAAAAGATTCCAAGGTCAAATTTGGTATCTTTGGTATGGATCAGTGATGGATTTAATTAAATTTAATTTTATTATTTAAATATTTGGTGCGTATTGGTTTGTAAGGCTTCATTTTGGTGAAGCAGAACAGAGACAAACCAAGGGAATCGTTGGGATTGGTAATGTTGGGCTGATTTATGGAAATTTAATATTTATTGAGAGAAATCCAACACAACAGGAAGGAGTGAGGGAGAGGAGAAGGGAGGGATGGAAGCACAGAAAAATGGGGACAAACCACACGAATAGGTGGGGTTGGAAATTTTGGAATAATTTTATGGTGATGGGAATGAGATATTTATCAGAGAACTAAAACATGAAGGGGAAAGAGGGAGGGAGAAAGGCAGGGGTGGAAATTCCCAAGGGAAGGTTTTCCTCACCCAGCGTGGCCAGGACGTGGCGGAGCTCGGCTCCCATGACCGTCCCGTTCCCCTCCTTGTCGAACACCCGGAGCCCTTCCACAAAATCCTCGTAGGTTCCCGTGTCCTTGGTCTTGGCAATGTGCTGGAGCATGGGCAGGAAGGTCTCGAAGTCGATCATCTTGGAATTCATCTCTGGAAAACACAGGGGAAATGGAAGTTTGGGGGTGAGTTGGGAATAACCATGGGATATCCACCATGAGGGCAAAACTGTGGCGATAAATGTTGGGTAACGGGAGAGAAGATAATGGAAAAGAAAGTTTGGAAGGATGCTGAGAGAGTTGGGAATAACCATGGAATATCCACTGTGAGAGCAGAACTGTGGGGATGAATGTTGGATAAAAGGAGAAAAGAGCCTGGAAATGGAAGTTTGTGGGGATTCTGGGAGAGTTGGGAATTAACCACAGGATACCCACCATGGGATGGAAGATCTGTGGTGATAAATGTTGGATAAAAGGTGAAAAGAGCGGGGAAATGGAAGTTTGTGGGAATTCTGGGAGAGTTGGGAATTAACCACAGGATACCCACCATAGGGTGGAAGATCTGAGGTGATAAATGTTGGATAAAAGGTGAAAAGAGCCTGGAAATGGAAGTTTGTGGGAATTCTGGGAGAGTTGGGAATAACCATGGAATATCCACCATGAGGGCTGAACTGTGGTGATGAGTTCCAGGTTGAGGGAGAAAAGAGTGGGGGAATGGAAGATTTGTTGGTTTCTGGGAGAGTTGGGAATTAACCACGGGATTCCCACCATGGGATGGAAGATCTGTGGTGATAAATGTTGGATAAAAGGAGAAAAGAGCCTGGAAATGGAAGTTTGTGGGGATTCTGGGAGAGTTGGGAATTAACTACGG
This sequence comes from Taeniopygia guttata, assembly GCF_048771995.1. Taxonomy (NCBI): domain Eukaryota; kingdom Metazoa; phylum Chordata; class Aves; order Passeriformes; family Estrildidae; genus Taeniopygia; species Taeniopygia guttata. The sequence goes on along the minus strand of NC_133026.1, from coordinate 1,545,251 downwards.
GATACCCACCATAGGGTGGAAGATCTGTGATGATAAATGTTGGATAAAAGGAGCAAAGAGCTTGGAACTGGAAGTTTGTGGGGATTCTGGGAGAGTTGGGAATTAACTACAGGATACCCACCATAGGGTGGAAGATCTGTGGTGATAAATGTTGGATAAAAGGTGAAAAGAGCCTGGAAATGGAAGTTTGTGGGGATTCTGGGAGAGTTGGGAATTAACCACGGGATTCCCACCATGGGATGGAAGATCTGTGATGATAAATGTTGGATAAAAGGAGAAAAGAGCCTGGAAATGGAAGTTTGTGGGGATTCTGGGAGAGTTTGGAATTAACTGTGGAATATCCACCATGAGGGGAGAACTGCGGTGATAAAGGTTGGATAAAAAGAGAGAAGAACATGGCAATATGGAATACAGAAGGACATCACTGCAATCATTACAGGCCTTCCCACCCATATTTTGTGGAACAATCCATGTCTTTACATCCAGGTTATCCCTTTGTTTTTCTGGATGTGTTGGAAATAATCAGTGTTTTTAGGAAAAACACATTAATTTCTCCATAAATGCTATTTTAAAAGGCGAAACAAATTGTAATTTTAAAACACTTTGATGCCCAGGGCTGTTAAATTAATTAATTCCCCTCAATCTGGGACAATTATCTTGACTTCCAGACCAATTTTCCCTTCTCTTTCTGCTGGCAATTTCAGAAGTTGCTCCATATCCTGAGTTACTCCGCACTTAGAACAGGGAGACCTCACCTTCTCCAGGAATAATTCCTGGAGTGCCCTTTCCCAAAACAGACAGAGGAGGCCACCAACCTTCAGGTTTGGGTCTGCCAAGCAATTTCATGACCTCAGCCTGGGTCGGGTTCTGCCCCAAAGCCCTCAGGACGTCTCCACATTGGGCGTAGGTGATTTTCATCTCCGACTTGGGAGTCCGGTCAAAAAGGGAAAACGCTTCCTTAAATTCTGGAAGGGAAAAATGTCAGGAGAAATTCATTCCGTGCTCCCTTGGATAAAAGATAAACCCAACCGAAACCTTTCCCTCGCTGACTGCCCTGACCGTTTCATTTTGTGGTTTGGGAAAAATTTGGATGAACTTTGTTATCTCTGGTGTTTGTGTTCCTCCTTCCCTGCGTTTTCCGGTTCCACCAGGGGAATGGAATCGGAGAGGTCAAATGCTTCTCCCGTGGTATTTCCGTCTCAGTTAACTTCAGAAACTGTGGAAAACAGGAGAAATCACTGGCCTTGGGAGCTTTCCAGCTGCTCAGGAACACTCAGGAAGGCCCAGGATTCAACAGCAGCTCTGCTGATGGGAGAACCGGATCTTGGATTAAACACTGGATACTTTGAGAGCACTGACCCAGTACCCGGAGCTCCAGGAGCACCTCTAGGAGCTGGAAATGAGCTATGCCAGGAAAAAACAGTGGGATTATCACCTAACAAGCCGTGTATTGGTGGGGAAGGGTGAAGGTGTCTGGGAAACCTTGTCCCAGAATTCCAGGATGGGTTGGGTTGGAAGGGACCAGAGTGGGACAGCTGGTGGCACCTCCCTGATCCAGCAGGGCCATCCCAGAGCACAGGGTTCAGGATTACATCCTGACAGCTCTGGAGTATCCCTGGTGGTGAGCAGACCCCACAGCCTGGCTGGTCTCTGCTCAGGGCTGGGCACTGCCCAGGGCAGAAGTTCTGCCGGGAAATTCTGGGATCAGTCCCTGCCCATTCCTCTGGTGCCATCGCTGGGCCCTGGAGCACAGCCTGGCCCTGCTCTGACCCTCCCTGCACACAGGGACACACAGGGACACTCAAAGATACCCAGGGACACACAGGGACACACAGGGACAGACAGGGACACCCAGGGACACCCAGACTCACTGAGGAACACCCAGGGACACCCAGAAACACACAGGGACAGACAGGGACACTCAGGGACAGACAGGGACACCCAGGGACACACAGGGACACACAGGGACACCCAATGAACACCCAGGGACACTCAAAGATACCCAGGCTCACTGAGGAACACCCAGGGACACCCAGAGACACACAGGGACAGACAGGGACACTCAGGGACACCCAGTGAACACCCAGAGGTACCCAGGGACACTCAGGGACACACAGGGACACCCAGAGCTGAGGCCCCTCTCACTGGGGCTCCTCTCCAGGCTGAGCAGCCCCAGCTCCCTCAGCTTTTCCTGAGCACCGAGATGCTCCAGGCCCTTCCTCAGCTCCAGGAGCTCCTGGCCCTGCTGTGCTGAGGATCCAGAGCTGGACACAGCACCCAGAGGTGCCCCCAGGGCTGGGCACAGGGAACAGGGTGTGCTATTCCCTCAGGAATAGGAACAGGCTGGATCTGTGGTGTGGGGCTGTAACCATTCCCTTCAGAGGTTGCCCATCTCCCTAAACGGAGTCCCTCATGGCTGTGAGGAGCAGGATCCTGCTAAGAGCATTCCCATGGGAGAGGTTCTCCTTTCCACCACTGATTTCATGGGGATGTGGTGTTGAAGGCATTGGCAGTGATGGGGTAAAGGTTGGGATCAATTGTCCCAACCACTGATCTTTTCCATCAGGAATCTTTCCATAAGGATCTTTTCCAAATAGAATGATTCCATGATTCTCATGCAGGATCCAAACTTCCCCAGGCACTCCAGTTCCTCAGGCTCTTCTTTCCCTGCTGGAACCGCAGGGTCAGAGGAGGATCCCAGGGAGCAGCAGTAACAGGCTGGTATCCTTTACTGTTAGCCTTTAACTTCATCCTTCATCCTTTAACTTCATCCTTTATCCTTTAATTTTGTCCTTTATCCTTTAACTTAGTCCTTTATCCTTTAACTTTATCCTTAATCCTTTAACTTCACTGTTATCCTTGACTTCCCAGTGCACCATCTACAACTGAGCCCAAAATTCCTTTTGGCTTTAAATCTCTGGATCTGGCTCTTGTGCTGCTGTTATTTTTCCACCTTTATTTCCCTCCCATGTTTCCAAACTCCAGATTATCCCCTTTTCCATAAATCCTGATTCATTCAGCCACACTGCACCCCAGATTTTCTCCATCTTTCCTAATCTCTTCTCTTCATTCCATCTCCCTCTTTTTTCTTTCTTCTCCTTTGCTTCTTTCTGTCCTTCCTTCTTTGACTTTTTCTGGATTTTCCTCTCCTTCTTTCTCATTCCCTTTCAACTTTGATCATTCCACACCCATTTTCCTTATTTCCTTCTTCATCCAACACTTCCAAAAAAGACTGAACCTTCTCATTTGGGACTAATTAATATTCCCTTGTTTTCCTCTTCCCAGTTTCCTCTCTTTCCCCCTCTCCCTGCCTCTCTCTCCTGGATTTTGCCTCCTGTCCCAGGGCAGAGCCCTGATCCCTTTCCAGCCCCTCATTCCAGCAGAGGGCAATCGTGGATTTTCCTGGGCTCCTTGCTGACAGTGGAATGGGGGCAGAGACCCTTCCCAGCTCCTTTCCCGGGGGTCTCCCAGCCGAGGTGTGTGAGGAAAAATGAGGATTATTCCCACCTCCCTGAGCTCCTCATCCATCACCACTCCCTGACTCCCTGGGACCAAGTGCTGAACACCATCTCCTGAAGATTCCCAATCCAGCAAAATTCCTGACAGCTCAGATTTCCAGGGGTTTGGGTTGTTTGTTTTGGTTTTTTTCCCCTACTATTTTAATCTTTTCATTTGTATTTGCTGACTCCATGAAATTCCCATCCAAGCACCAAAACCACCTCGTTGTACTTTGCCCTCCCTCTGGCCAGGAACCCTCTGGATATTTTCAGATTCCTAATTACTGCCTCTCTGTCCATCTGGCACGGCTCCTTTTCCCCCCTTCCCAGCAATTCTGGGAGCTGAAGAGACCCAAACCCAGAGTTCAAATCAGACATTGCCACCAGGGACAGGTTTCACTCGTGGCTGAGGAGCAGGACACATAAAAATGGGGGTGTCCCACAAAGCTTCACCCCAGACCATCAATTCTTCTCCTGGAGCCACATTTTGGGGACCAAAACACCCATGAGTCCTTTCAGGGAATCCTTTGCTCCACACAACCTTTTCCTTAGCAAACAGAAGGAATTTGGGGAGTTTTAAAAGCCCTTGAGGTGCTGCAGCTTCTGTTTCTCCTCTACCACCTCCATTGAGAATCAGCTGCCAGAACCCCGATCGATGCTGATAGACCAGGGATGGAATTCCTTTGGGAATTCCAAAGGAATTTGTCAGCTTTGGGATCAGCTGACAAATTGGGAAACATCCAATCTTCCTGAGACCCCTGGATGCTCCTCGGGTCAGCAGGGAAACACAAAGGGAGGTGATAATTAAACATCTCTCTGGCTGATTTTCCCCTGCTCTAATTAATCCCTTCCCTGATCCCATCTTTTAGGGGCTCTCCCAAGGGTTTAAAGACCAAAGGCAATTCCTGCCAGATGTTTGATTCCATCCATCAATTATCCCATAAAACCCAGGCTGATTTTGAGGAGAAAGGGGACAGCTGCAGTCCCAGCGTTCCCAGGACTTCAGGCAGGAGGTTTTGGGATCAGTTTCCTGAGCTGGGACAAAGGGTTTGGAAACTGATGCTGATGTTTGACTTTGAAAGGATAAAGAAATTCCATGCCTGGCATTATTTGCTGGATTCAGGAGAGCTGGAACACATTACGTTCTGATGGAAGGCAGGAAAAATTATCTGAAGCAGAGTTGAGGGTTTTCCTTTGAAAATGTTGATGCTGATGGGTTTTTCCTAAAGAAAAACTTGTATTTGGGCTGTTTTGGGGGTGTAACTCTCAGAAATGGGACACGAATTCCCTGCTTTTCTTTTGGAGGGAAGGATTTAGAGGAGGAAAGGAAGAAAAGCCAGGATTGAAAGCTCAGCCTTCCCAAAGTTATTGCAATATCCCAGCCCTGCTCATCCCAGCACTTCCCAGGGATGGATTTACTGAGCCCAGGAGAGAAAAATCTGCCTCACCTTCAATCTGGTCAGGGCTGAATTCCACCTGGATGAGACAAAAACAAGATAAGAAAACGGATAAGAAGGGGGAAAATTACTCAGATAAGACAAAATTGGTTTAGTCTCAGTTTTATGATCCTGGGTTTTGGGAGGTCCATGAAGGATTCACCTCCCGTTACCCCGGGTTGCGCCAAGCCCTGCCCAGCCCGGCCTTGGACACTCGGTCACAGGAGAGGTTCAGGCTGGATATTGGGAAAAAATCTTCCCAGAAAAGTCTGGGCAGGCCTGGAGGCCCCATTCCTGGAGGGATTTAAGATCCATGTGGATGTGGCACTTGGGGACAATGATGGTAGTGCTGGATTAATTGTTGGCTCTGATGATCTTTGAGGACTTTCCCACCCTAATTGAGTCCATGACTCTACGTTCCCTGTTTCCTTGGAAGGACACTAGGATGGCTTCCCTAGGGATTTCAGTTGTCTGAAATATCCCAACAAAAGGGATCTTCTTCAGAAAAACTGAGTTTTCCCTGGCATTTTTTTCCAATGGAGGTTTTAAAGCCAGGACATTCCCATCCACACCTCCCTCTCCTCAAGGATCCCAGTGGTGAAGTTTGGTCCAAATCCATATGGGAGACAGAGAAATTCCCATTTTGTCCTACTCTGATGTAGAGACAACTCTAGACATTCCGTGAGGATATCCAACCTCCAAATCCAAACCTTTCCACCAGCGTGATTCCAGCTTTCCTCATCTCCAGCAATCCTGGAGTTAGGGAATCATCACCTGATGGCATCAGCTGGATCCTTATGCTGCTGGATTCTTTCCCTGGTTTTGTCCTGGAAGCTCCAGGAGGGATTAACTCCGCCCTCGGCCCCGCTGACATCATTCACAGCTTCCAACCTCCTGGAATTTTTTTATCAATCCCAATAAACCGTGTCACTCCACACTAAGCCAGGCACAGCTAAGCCTGACATCAGTCCTATGAATAAATCTGTTGTCACCCAGCAGTCAGGAGCTGAGCCGGGGGAAGCATTTAGACAATGGAGCCCTTCCAAGCATGAAACAACATTCCTGGTTTTTCACAGGACACCGAGGGATCCAGGGATGAGCAGCAGGAGTTTAACTTGTCCATGGCAGAGATAGTTTGGGAGGAAAAAGAGGTTGGATTTTAGGTTTTTTTTTTCATTTATTTATTTTGCTGGGATTTTGGGGGTGCTTGGGGTTTTTTGTGAGGTTTTTTGAGGGGGGGTTGTTTGGTTGGGGTTTTTATTGTTGTTGTTTTGGGGGTTTTTTTACTGTTCCCTTGGGACACAGCTTCAGGAGACAGAAATGCAGGAGCTGGAAAGAGGCCAGGAAAACCATCAAGATCAGGATCCTGGGGTTGAGGTTACATTTGGACTTCATCATCATGTGGGGTTTTTTCTTCCACTAAAACCTTTTTAATCCTATTAATACACAACATTCTCATCATCCCCTTTCCCATCACTTTCCACAGTAATTATGATGGATAGAATCTCCTCCAGTGCCCTGGGATGAACATTGATCCAGTCTCCAACAGCTCCAGCCCTCCGAAGGAAAGGGAAGTAAAAACAGAAATCAACCCTTAATTGCAGCTTTAATCCCAAAGCAAAATACTTCAGGAATAGGAATATGAAGCAGAATCTTTATCAAGGTCATGCAGAGGTTGCTGCTGCTTAAAAACCCCACAAAATTATTCCTCATTTTCTGTCTGCTCTTAGAATTCCAGAGGGCAGGGATGGATAGGATATTGGGAAGGAATTCCTGGCTGAGAGATTGGGAAGGACTGGAAAGGATTTCCCAGAGCAGCTGTGGCTGTCCCTGGATCCCTGGAAGTGTTCAAAGCCAGGTTGGACAGGGCTTGGAGCAGCCTGGGACAGTGGGAGGTGTCCCTGCCATGGCAGGGGTGGAATGGGATGATCCCTAAAGTCGCTTCCAACCCAAAACTTCTGGGATTCTACCATTTTCCACAGGGAAGTTTTTGGCCCCTTTGGAAGTGGGACCAGGTTAGAGAGGGATTATTTTGGGAATGCCATGACTGCCAGAGTTGGGAAATAAATGCAGAGTTCTCCTGTCACCACATAACCCTGTTATCCCTTTATCCCACTATTCTGTTATCCTGTTATCCCAGTGCCTCTTGGGCAGATCATTCCTGCTTATTTTTCAGGACAGTTCCAGGGATATTTTCAAGAGCTCCAGCTCCTGGAGCTGGATTTTTAAGGAGTTGGATTTTTCAGGAGTTGGAAGTTCCTGAGGATAGAAGGTTCCTGCTGGGACATGGCAGTTGGAATTATCCCACCCCTGGGGTGGGAGTAAACAGAACAATTCAACCCATCTCTCCCAAAATCAACCCGTTCATCCCAAGAGAAGATTCTCTCTTCCCTCTGGAGCTGAGCAGGCAAATGCATCAGGACTCACCATTCCTGGTGCTGCACCATCCTGGTTTTCCCTCTGCTACTTTTCCATCTTTCCATGCATAAAAAGGGAAGAAACTTTTCCATTCCAGTATCCCAGCCGGGCTTTGCAGGGACAACAGATTCCACACTGCCTTGAGATCCCAGTGCCCCTCAAAAAATAATTCCTGGCTGCTTTTTCCCCAGGAAAGTGTGGAAAACATGGAAAACTCTCTATGGAAAACCGTGTCTCTTCCAGGTCCTCACGTATCCCAGATGTCTCCGTGTGGATTTTTATCCCAGTCACCAGACCTGGAGCAACGTCACCTCATCCAACTTTAGCCACTGAAATGCTGGTGCCCAAATTCCCAAATTCCCCTCTCATCTCCCTTTATTCCACCTCAGCAGCTCCCAAGGGTGACTCAGCCCACCCAGATATAGGAATTTGGCACCATCCCAAGGGATGAACTTCCAGAGATTTTCTCCCTGTTCATTATTGAGGATTTAAATCCAACGATCCATTTTCCGGTGGTTAAAGCTGCAGGAGCCGTTCCCACTTTCTCTGTCCTCAAAAATCATAAATCAATCCCATTTTTCAGATTATTTTTCATGGAAGCAAAATATATTCCTGGGAAAATTCACCTCCATATTAAAAAACTTCCAGCTGGGAATGAATTAAATGTAAGGAAAAGACAATTTTTTGCTGCCAAATCTTTGTAGGACAATTTATTTCTCAAAATAGAGTTCAGGGATCATCCCAGAAAAACGCTTCCTTAAAAAAATGCTTTCCAATGAATGAACCCAACTCTTCTGGAAAATAAATGCCCCAAAACCTCATTTGGATGAGTTGAAAACAACATCCAATTGCACCCACTCTTGGAAATTTGGGCAATCTTTGGAATGTTGAAAATTTCGGAGCATCGGATCAAATCCAATGGGAATGTGCATGAGAGAAACTCCAAAAATTTGGGATAATGGCTTTAGGTAAGGGATGGATCCCACATTTAGGCCCCCGGAACTGGCATCCAAAAAAAAAGACCGGGAGCATCCAAAGGTGAGAGGAAAAAAAAGGGAAAATCCGATATAATTCCAGGTGCAAAATAAAATCCTGAGATCATTACCAGGACTGGGAAAGGCAGGAGAATTCCAACAAGGAGCACCTTTCCCTACCGCAGGAATAATTTGATTTTGAGACTTTTTAGTGGTTTAAAAAAAAAAAAAGTCTCAAAATTCCAAACACAACCAATAAAATCTGGGAATAAATAGAAATAACTTGAGACAGTCCCATAAAAAGATGGATTTTGAACATTTTGTTTGGATACAAGGTTGTTTTTCCGACTTTTTTTATCCAGAGTTTGTGGAAATGAGAATGGATTTCACCCTGCAGTGGAGAAATTGGGATATTTGAAGAATTCCAACCCTCATTAAAGCATTTTTCCAAACATTGGGAAGGGATTCTGGGCTCCAGCAGAGCTGGATTTATGGAGCAGGATTTTGCACAGACAAGGTCATGCCTGATCAAATTAAAGAATTCCCCAAAAAAATTCTCTAGGAAATATCCTCTCCCTTTTCTATGAATTTGGGGAAAAAAATGCCCCAGACTCCAATTCTGTATTCCCCAATTTCCCTGATCCAGTATTTGGGAATGGGATATTCCCTGCAGGAATTGGGATTTGTTCGTTATTTGGGAATTCCATACAAACTTTAAGCACCTTCAAAATGGTGCTAAAAGAACACTATAATTTACATAATACTTATAACATATGTAACCTTCAAAATTCCAAAGTGGGCCGAAGGGGAAAAAAATAAACATTTACATGAAAAATAAGAATTTTCCCAAATAATTGTGCAGAGTATTTTTTTTAAATGCAGGAATTAATTTCTTTCCAAGATAAACAAAAATTATGTGGAGTATGGAATTGTTTTGATTAAAAAATAAAGATGATTTTTTTTTTTTTTGAGTGATGCCGATTTGGGTTTGGGGTTATTTTAATGACCACTCATCCCTGCTGCCCTTGATACCACAATGTCCCAGAATCCCAGTGGATATTTCCACAAAGTCACGGTGTCCTGGCTGGAGCTCCCTGTGCCTCCAAGGGAAGTAATTCCCTTTGTTCCTGTCCTTTTTCAGCTCTGGAATGTTGAGCACAGAGCTGTTGGAGAGAACTGGATCCCATCACAAACATCTTTCCCAAGGTCATGGAATTGTTCTGGAGTTATTCCCTTCAAAACTTCCCCAAAACTGAATTCCTTGGGACTTGATTTCTTGATATGTTACAAATAATTGCTTTTTTTCCACCAATATATAAATATTTACAGGGAATTTGGGATTCAAGGCAGGAAAACTCCCTTCCAGGATTTGTCCTGAATCCTGAGCTGTGGGATTGGTCCCATGTGGAAGAGGAGAAGGATTTAATCAATGAGACAAAGCAACTTATTCCCTTTCTCACATAATTCCCATGTTTTCCTGAGGAGAAACTGCCCTTTGAGAATCAGGGGATATGGATCAGTTGGGAATGTTGACCTGGAGAAGTTCCAGGGAGAGCTCAGAACCCTGCCAGGGCCTGAAGGGGCTCCAGGAGAGCTGGAGAGGGACTGGGGACAAGGGATGGAGGGACAGGACACAGGGAATCGCTTCAAGGTCAAAGAGAGAATGTTTGGATGGGAGATTGGGAAGGAATTCCTGGCTGGGAAGGTGGGGAGGAGCTGAGATGGAATTCCCAGAGAATCTGTGGCTGCCCCTGGATTCCTGGAAGTGTCCAAGGCCGGGTTAGACAGGGCTTGGAGCAACCTGGGATAGTGGAAGGTGTCCCTGCCCAGGGAATGGGATGGGATTTAAGGTCTGTCCTATTCCAAACTGTTCCAGGATTCTGTGATTCCCTGATTCTGTGAATGTCTGCTCCAAATTCCCACTAAAAAGAGATCCTGCAAATCTCCTCTTCTTTTTCCAAAGGCAATGCCCTTCCCCAAAGGACAATTCCCAAAGGCAATGCCCTTTCCCAAAGGACAATTCCCAAAGGCAATGCCTTTTCCCAAAGGACAATCCTTTCTCCCAGAGGTCAGTTCCCAAAGGACAATTCTTCTCCCCAAATGACAATTCCCAAAGGACAATTCCCAAAGGCAATGCCCTTTTCCAAAGGACAGCTGTTTTTCCCAAAGGACAATCCTTTTCCCCAAAGCACAATTCCCAAAGGCAATGCCCTTTTCCAAAGGACAATCCTTTCTCCCAGAGGTCAGTTCCCAAAGGACAATTCTTCTCCTCAAATGACAATTCCCAAAGGACAATTCCCAAAGGCAATGCCCTTTTCCAAAGGACAGCTGTTTTTCCCAAAGGACAATCCTTTTCCCCAAATGACAATTCCCAAAGGAGAATTCCCAAAGGCAATGCCCTTTTGCAAAGGACAGCTGTTTTTCCCAAAGGACAATCCCAAAGGACAATGCCTCACAAAGAAATCCAGCTGTGCCTTGCAGTGTTGATCCTTCAAGAGACATTCACATTTCAGCACAAACCCAATTCCCAGTTAATTTTTGAGGATATCCAACTCCACCACAGGATCAATCCACCTACCTTGACCGAAGCTGGGTTAAATTCCACTTCTTTTTTGGGCTCTGGTTCCGCTGGCTTCGGCGCTGGTTTGGGCTCTTCCTTCTTCGGCTCAGCCTTCTTAGGCTCAGGTTTTTTGGGAGCCATGGCTGATTTGGGAAGGAGAGGCAGAGAGGGTGGGAAAGGCAGGAAAGAGGAGCTGCTGCAGGAAAAATCCCAGGCTGGGGTGGGTCTTTATCCCCTCTGGAAGTGCCGCATTGTCCCTCCCAGACCTGTCACATGCCGCCGCTCACAATGGGGCCACGGCTATAAAAGGACAAGACTGGCCCCGGCTATTTTGGATCCTGCCCTTGGATCCAGCATTGTTCCCAATTAACACTTCCATGGAAAAGAGATTTTGGGGGGTTTAGGCCAAACCTGGCGCCGGCTCAAACATTTTTGCTGTGCAGGGACAAGGGGCAGGCTGGGTTACGATCCAGGTGCTCCGATGGGTTTGGTCCTTTCCAGGGCCATCCTGAGTGACATTCCCAGCTCCTGAGTGACATTCCCAGCTCACTTTTCCAGGCTGGATGGCCCCCCTGGCCTTTGTCACGCAAAGATAAGCCCAGGTTTATATTTAGAGCTGAGGATGCAGCTTTAGGGAAGCTCAAGCATCCACACGGTGTCAGCTGGCACAGGGAGAATTCCCATCTCGGATCACACGCTGCCCTTCTCCTGGGAAGGGGCCCAAAAACCAGGATTGCTTTGAGGAAAACGCATCCAGGAGCAGGGAGAACACAGCCCCACAGGGAAGGGGCAGCACTGGAAGTGCATCCTCATCCTGGATTTTCCAGGCCTTTTTAGGTACTCAAGTGCCAAATTCCTGTCCCAAGGACTGAGATAAGAGCGTCCATTTGGAGCTTTCCTAATTCCAGACACACTTGGACTGGATAACGCTTCCCCTTCGAAACAAAATGCAGGGAATAATTCCCAGATTTATGTCATTTTTCCAGGGTATTTTCCATTTCCAGGTCATTTTTCTATAGCAGGAGGATCCTTTGAAACAGGGGCATTTGCACATTCCTTGGATAATTTGTATTTTCCCAAAAAACCCAGAACAAGGTAGGCACCCACCAAATCACAGTGTACTTGTGAGGGGCTCCAGGCTGGAATTCTAATAAATATCAGTTGATTGGTAAATCTCTTGGAGTTCCTGTTGATGTCACCCTGGATATTCACAATCCAAACCCCCTCCATCTGCTTTTCCTGGATCCCCCCTCTTCCCGGATTTCCTTCAGATGGCAAAGCCCCACTGGAAAGGTTTTCCTGCAGATTTCTCTTTCCCATTTCCCCATTTTCTGTCTCAAATTAGGAATTAGGTCAGGAAGGTTTTTGGGATCAGAAGGGATTCCTGCAAACTGAAGACTGGAGATATCCCTGGGAAGAAACAGAAGCATGGAATCACTGGATCAATGGAATGGTTTGGGTTGGAAGGCACCTGGAAGATCATTTATCCTATTTATCCCATTTATCTCATTTATCCCATTTATCCCATTTGTCCCATTTATCCCATTTATCTAATGGACACCTTCCATTAGACCAGGATATTCCAGCCTGGCCTGGAAAACGCCCAGGGATAGGGAAAAATAACAAAAATAACAGGAATCATTCCTTGTTTTCATGTCCTGGAAAAGTTTTTCCCTCTTTAATTCCTGCATTGGAATGAGTAATGACTGGAGAACTGGGGGAGCTTTCACAGATCCCAAGAAATCCCAAGGATTTATTTCACCATATTCATTCCTCAATCCACATTTCTGGGATCAACACAGATTCAGAAAATTTTGGATTCTGCTCATTTAGAGCAGCAAAATTCCAGTGAAAAATCCATTTGGGATCTGGGACCAGCTGCAGCCACAGGGATAGGTTTTACACATTTAAAAAGCCAGAAGGATGTATTCCTGAGTGGAAAACAGCCCTGGAAAATATCAGGCCATTAGAGATGCCAGCAGGATCTCAGCAGCAGCTCGGGATCGTCATCTCCACCTCTGCCAGATAAGAAGAGCCCAGAAAAACTGGGAAAGACAGATTTGTCTTCTGTCCCAAATCCCATAAATCAGATTTCCCTTTTCTCCCAAATCCCACATATCAGCCACACTTGGGAGGTTGGCTGATTTTTTATGATTTTTTTCTTCCCCTTCAGCTTTTTTCAGACTAAAAATAAATAATAGGAAAGATGGTCCGGAAAAAGGGCTGGAAATCCCCTCAGTTGGATTTTCAGGCCAAATTCTGGATTATCCAATATTTACTCCATAATATTTTTATATAGTTGCAGTAAAGAATATTCAGGGATGATCCTTTGCACTTCCATCAACATCAAAAAGTTCTCATTTTCTGACATTTTATGGGAAGTCACTTCTGCTTGGATTGGAAAATTCTGGATTAAAATCCCAGATAAATCCTTTGGGATTTGATTCTGTTTCCTCCTGACCGTTCCTCTTCTCAACCCATGGCAATCCCATGGATTTTTGGGGAGTTCAGTGGTGAGGATCTGTGGACGGCCAAAATCCCTGAGCAGATCAGGGGGATTTCACAGGAAACAGTCAGAGGGCAGGGATAGACGGGATTTGGGAATAATTCCTTTCCTGGGAGGGTGGAGAGGGGCTGGGGTGGAATTCCCAGAGCAGCTGTGGCTGCCCCTGGATCCCTGGAAGTGTCCAAGACCAAGCTGGACAAGTTTTGGAGCCCAAGGATTGGAAGAGGATGGTCCAATGGTCCTTTTCAAGCCAAACCATTCCAGGATTCCAAGATTTCTTAAGTTTATCTTTATTTAAATATCCAAAAGCCACCCAAACCAGGGAAGCACCTGATGGATTTTTAATCCCTACAGGCACCAAACCTCTGCTTGGACCAATTCCATGGATTCAAGATATTCCAGTGCCCTGCAAATCCTTCTGCCAACAGCCCAATCTTTTCCTAAATCCCTCATCCATCTCTTCCAGGAAGATCCCTGGAATCCCAGCAGCTCCCAAAAAACCCCAAACTTGCCCAAAAATCCCTTTTCCTTCAAATTAATTTGGGGCAGAGGGTGAAGATTTCTCCTCAACTTTTCTGTGCCAAGAAGTTATTCTGGAATCCCATAGGAGAAACTGGGATAGCTGGGAATTGTCTAAAATTCCCTGGATCTGCAGGGTAGGATAACTTTCTCCAGGACTCAGCAAGACATATCCCACAAAACCCAAAAATAATCCCAAAACCCCACACCAACTGGATTAAAGGACCAGAAAATTAGGATTGAAGTGAAAACAAAACAAAACAGCCAAAATCTGAATCATTGAAATCTGGGAATGCTGCCATGGTGCCTCATGATCCTTGATAATCTGGCTGTCCCCTGGAATGGAATGCTGGAATGTCTGCTGGAATCAGGTTGGAAAGAACCTCAAAATCTCTGGAGCCACATTTCATGGAAAAGGGACCTGGATGAGATTATCTCCCAATTTCCCTCCTTTTCCTGCACTTTGCCACATTCCCCCTCAGGTAAAGGAGACTGGAGAGGGAACATGAACCCCCTTTTTCCAAGTAAAACAAAAACCTGGGAGAAGTGACCAATTCCCATGGAATATTGTTGTGGGCTATTAAAATTCAATTATTTGGGAGAAAAAAAAAAGTATCAGTTTCCAGATGTTTGATTTGTCCCCCTCTGGAATGTTTTGGGATTTCTGTTCAAAATAAAAATCAAATTAGTTTGGTATTTTAAACTCTAATTCTCACTTCAAAAACATCCCTGGAAGGTCTCCAGACATCTTTTCATGAGAGCTTGACACGTCAAAGATGTTCCCATTCCAACCAAAAATTGTTGTGGAATTTTCCCACTAAGGAATTCTGCTCTTGGAACTGGGAGATGGCTACAGCTTGAGCCTTCCCCTGAGAGCATAAAAAAAAGTGTTGTTAGAAGATTTGCAACCCAAAAATGAGGATTTTTTTGGGGGGGTTCTCAGGCCCAGATGTTCTTGACAGATGTTGGATGAGGAAAACAATCTCCAAACCACATCTGCTCCTCACCCTTTAGTGAACCCAGTTAAAAACAGAAATTCCAAGCTTTCCAAAAGGCTTTGGCATTTCCAAGATAATTATGGGAGAAAAACACAAAACTGTTTAAAAATAAAAGGAAAAAAAAAAACCAAAAAAAACCAACAACAAAAAAAACAGATGGGAAATTTAGAGGAAATCTCAATTTGACTCCCAATTTTTTACCAGATCTTCCCAGTTTTTCCATCAACACAAGAGTGGATAAAACAGGAAGGGAAGGGAGAAGGGAAGGTGTTGGATCCACATGGAAAAATGGATGAGGTGGGACCTTGAGAGGGGGTTTGCCTCCTGAGAAGCATCTGGGAGGCACAGAAATAGAGGGGAAAATGGGAATTCCTGCTCCCAAATTCCATGGTGCTTGCCCAACCTTATCCCTGTTTCCTATAGGAATTTCAGATCCCAAAAAAAGCCAACTCCCACTTTTGGCCCAACACTTCAGCTGCTCTAAATCAGCCACTTCCAAAACTTCAAGGGAAAAATGCTGATTTATCCCAGCTGTGGATATGGAGCAGGATCCTTCCCAACTTCTGGGATCAGGACAACACATGTTGGCTCCTCCCTGGGACAAGAAAAGAAGGATCCAAAATTAGACTCAAAAGTATCTTTTCTGTAGAAAATGGAATGGTTAAATGTTAAAGATACCAAGCAGCAAAATCCAAGGAAAAACGTGCTCTTCCTCACTAAGCTGTGTGGGATTTAATGGAAAATGAATTTCTGATGGATCCTCGGATGTGGAGGCACCATGGAACAAAGAGCAGAAGGGATCTGGGTTTTGGCGCTTCATTGCTGCAAAGTGAATTAAAAAAAATTCCAAAAGCTTGGGAAAAAAAATCAATGGGATCCTTCAGGGCTTTTGGGAAAGAAAAAAAACGATTAATTAAATCATTAAAAGGATTAGTTAACAAATATTTCTTCAGACTTCATTATAGTCTATTTCTGTTCATTACAGACTTTTGTTCCCTTTGGAAAATTATCCTGGTCATCCTCCTGTTTTTTTTCAGAGATATTTAAAATTCCAGCCATGTCCATAAACATGGATCCTTTTGCAGCGGTGATTCAAGGAATTTGCACCTTGCCATCATTTTTTGTTGTGACTCAAATCCTGGGATTCCCTTGAGGTTGCAGCAGGAGCCACAATTCCAGCTTTTATCACAATCAGACACGGCGGGGGAAAGGGAATTTTAAAATTATGGGGAATTAAAAAAAAAAAAATTAAAAAGGAATAAAATATCAAAATGAAGCCTAAATAGTGGGAAGAGGAGGAAAAATGGAATGGGGAAAACTTCCAAAGGAATGTTTCAAAAGTAAATTTCCTTAATTTTCCTGGTGTTGATGCTCTTCTGTGTTTTAACAAGGAAAGGGGAGATCCAAAAGGAACACGGAGCCCTTTTTTCTGGGATGCCACAGGTGGAACATCGATGTCACTTCCCAAAATACTCTCCTGCCTTTTTCAGGGGGTGGAATTTGGGCTCTGGTTGTGACGCTCCCCCCTCCCGCTTCCCTGTGGGGCTGTAACCGAATCTGAGCCACCAGCTCGGGAACAATGGACACGTAGGAATGCCAGGAATATCCTGGGATCAAGGACTGTGAGGGTTGTGCTCCTAAAATCCTGGGAATGCTCCGCCCAGCTTGGCTGGAGAAGCCTGGGAGGTGTGAGAAGAGCTGAGTTCTGGAACAGGATTTGGGATCAAAGGGAGCGTCCAAAGGTGCCCCTGGATCTATCTGGGACAGACACAGCTCAGCCCGTGAACAGGGAATGGGATCCCATGGTCAGGAATTCACACCCAGGATTTGCCCCAGGCTGGACTTCAAGTTCCTTTTATTTCTCTGCCTCAGTTCTCACCTTATCCTCTTATTCCTTTTCTTTCCCTCATTTCTGAAAGGTTTTGGGATCTTTTTTAATAAGGCGTTCATCAGACACAGCATTTTAGTTTGGACATCCAATTAAAATTTTGCTGTCCTTCACAATCCATCCTTTCCCCCCTTTTAAATAGATTTTCCCCTCTCTTTCTGCTTTCTTCTAGGAGAGATTTCCCACATCCAGACTCCAGGAGCTGGAACAGGACTCGGATACATATCCAAGGACTGAGAACTGCGTGAGGTCTGTGACAGCTCAGCTGATCCACCTTTAACATCCGTGGAATTTCATTTGAGAAAAGAAGGGCAGAGATTTATGGGAGCTGGAAAGTTGCTTGTAATGAGCCAGTTCAGTTTGACCAGGCTGATCCCAGGGATGGAGCAGCTTTCCTGTGAAGAAAGATTGGAAAAATTGGGAATGTTCACCTGGAGAGGAGAAGCTCCAGGGAGAGCTCAGAGCCCCTGCCAGGGCCTGAAGGGGCTCCAGGAGAGCTGGAGAGGGACTGGGGACAAGGGATGGAGGGACAGGACACAGAGGGCAGGGATGGGTGGGATATTGGGAAGGAATTCCAGGCTTGGATGGAATTCCCAGAGAAGCTGTGGATGCCCCCTAGAAGTATCCAAGGCCAGGTTGGATGGAGCTTGGAGCACTCTGGGATACTTGAAGATGTCCCTGCCCTTGGCAGGGGATGGAATTGGACGATCCTTAAGGTCTTTTCCAGCCCAAACCATCCTGGAATTGTCTGAGTCTGTTCTTAATGTGAATTTTTCCCCAGGGAAGCCAGCGAGGATCACTGCCCTCTCCAGGGATCATTTAAACCTTTCCCTTTGGCCCGAGGACAGCAGGGCAAAGATGGATACCCCTCACCCAGAGAACACATCTCCAGCACTCTTCTCCATCCCCACAATCCTCATTTTTATTCCCAAATGGATGGAGTTTATTGATTTACCTGTAATCAATGATCCCTGGGGCTCTTTTCCAATGGATCCACCTGTCCTGCCCCTCTTGCTTTGCTGAGGAAGCTGAAATGCCATCATTTGGCAGAGGGGGGATGGCTGGGAAAGAGCATCAGAGCTTATCTGGAAAACCATGCCAGAGCCTCACCACCCTCAGAATAAGGAATTCCTTCCCAATATCCACCCAAACCCACTCTCTTTCCGTTTAAAGACATTCCCACCTGTCCCATCACTACCTGTCCTTATAAAAATTCCCTCTCTGTGGCTCAAAGCACACAAAACTCCACTGCCAGTGCTTGCAAGAAGAGCTTAACCTGCACTTCATCTTCCTGCTGAAATGTTTGGAGAAACTCCGTGTTCGGATGAATCCCGGGTGCTGCAATCTGTCTGGTGGGAAACTTGGCCTGCTGGAAAGCTTTAAGCTGGGTTTATATAAACTTCTGTCAGGAAAAGCAGGGATGTCGTTATTCCCACCTTGGGATTGGATGGTCACTCAGGATGTTAAAATTCCCACCAGGAATCAGAACTAATCCCACCGCTCATTCCCACAGCTGTGAAAATCTGGGGCTTTCCTCTCCAGTCACAGCCCTACAACAAATAAATCCCCGCATTGCCCTGGTCAATTTTTTGGGATTTCAGCCCCTTCCGTTGATTTTCCATCCCTTAATCCAGCCCTTGTTCCCATTACCTGGTCCCAACACACCTGTTGCTGCTTGGCTGGAAATTCCTTACAGCCATATGGATGAAGCAGAAAGGAAAAAACCCAAAAAGCATCAAACCCCAAATAAATACCCTCAAATATAATCAGGGCCAGCTGGGTTTAATTAGGATTGTCCCAAGGCAGCCATCCCAAAACCAATTGGAGCAGGGATTTCTGGCAGGGGCCACGGAGCTGCCAAAATCTACCCGGGTTTAATTGGATCCCTGCAGTGGAATCCCATCCCTGTGGAACACAAGGATGGAGCGTTCCAGACATTTTTCTTTGATGAGAGGTGGAGTTGGGGATGCAGTGGGAGCAATTCCTGCCATCTGAGACTAAGGATCTGGTGATCCTGAAAGCGAGCTGGGCTTGGGTGTGGGGATCTGATTGAAGTTCTTTGAGTGTTTTTTTTTTCTGAGAGATTTTGGGTGGTTGCATTATTGCCACGGCTCGTCTCTGCACGTGGCGGCGTTGCGCACTTTTTTGGAAGTTTCTCAACTGGGGCTTCCTATTTATACCTGTCTTGGAGTGGTAATGACCTGCACAATGCTTTACTCGCATCATGAAAGCGTGAAAAACAAAGTTTATTTTCTTGGTAAAACTTTAGAAGTTTAATAAAAAGACAGTAGGAGACAGAAATAAAGCAAAGAGTTAAAACAGATGGGTGCCTGGTAGTCAGTCAGGAGCACACTGTTAACTTTAGAGATACTCTTTAAATACTTTATTCTTGTTGCATTTTCATAGGCTCTTATGTATATTCCTATTTTTCTATAACTTTACAAATTTTAGGAGCTATTTTGCTCTTTGGGTCAGCTTTTTGAGAGTACGTGTGTTTTTTGTTTGTGGCTTTGATCTGTTTTTTTTATTACTTCTAGTTTGGGCTTTGGTTCATATTTTCTTTCGACGGCTGATGTTGATAGTTGGCATATTAATAGCAGGGTCTTTATTATATGTTCACTGGGTGTTACCTTGACTAATCAGACAGTTCACTCATAACTGTATCAGTTACTACTATGTCTAAGTTTTTGTTAATAGCAGAAATAAAATAATGTTATATTTTAACATTTTATATATATAGCATTCATCTTGATATTGTGAGAAGCCAATAACTTATCATGAACCCTCCAGTGTTTGTCATTCACAAGAAAACCTCTAATTCTTGGAGATCACTTCATGACCTTAGAAGAATTAACGAGGTCATGGAGGAAATGGGACCACTTCAACTTGGACTTCCCTCATTTTCCCTGATCCCAAGAGAGTGGCCGCTTTTGATCATCAATTTGAAGGATTGCTTTTTCAACATTTCAGAGGATGCTCCTTGGTTTGCCTTTTCTGCTCCAAGTATCAACAGAAAAGAGCCTTTACCAAGACACCACTGGGTGGTTCTTCCTCAGGGATTAAAAAACTCGCCCATCCTGCATAATGTTTGTGCGTCATAACACACTTTGGCTAGGAAAGCTCACACTGTAGCATGGGTCCATAAGGCAAAATAGTTAAAGATTGGGTCAAAAAAACCATAAATATCCCTGTTTTATTGGTCAATAAATCCTTAAAATATTTGTAACTAACTCTTGTGACCTTCTGAGCGAAGATGTGAGCTGAGCTCACCCTTCCTGCCTGTGTAGAGGATAAGAAAATAAATCCCACCATCAAAAACAACTCCGAGGTCCCGTCTCTAGCTCATCCGAAGTTCTTTCCAAAATCCCCACACTCAGGAATCAAGGTGACCTCACGGAAGGAGTTTTCCATGGAGAGGCTGGTGAGGGCAACGATCCAATCCTAAAGTTATTCCAGGGTTTTCCATTTCTTGACCTCCCAAGTCATGGTGCAGTGGGTCAGGGACTGGCACCAGTGGTGCAGCCAGGTAGGTCCAGGTTCCCCGGGAAGTTTTCATCCATGGGATCCAGGTTTTCTCATGGAACAGCATTCCAGTCTGGGATAACTTTTAATTCCACATGTCAAACTCCACGAGCCAGAGGAACTGGGCCCAGTGGGGCAGGGACTGGTACCAGTACAGACAAGTAGGCTGCCACTGGTCCAGGTTTCCCTAGGAAGTTTTCATCCATGGGATCCAGGTTTTCTCATGGAACAGCATTCCAGGCTGGGATAACTCTGAATTCCACATGAAGAGCTCCATGAAACAGAGGGACTCGGCTTCCTGCAGGAGCAGAAAGGACTGGAATGAGCCAGGTGAGCCCAGAGCAGGGATTTTTCCCTCATCACTTGGAAAAGTAGAGGAGAAAGGAAAGGAGACCAGAGCAGGCCCATCCAGGCAGATCAGGACCTACTTTTATTCCCAGGATTAGGAATATTCCAGCTCAACTTTTTCCACCACCAAGGAGAGATGGGAGATAGGGAATGATTTTCCATAACCTCCACCAGTCCATTTTGGAATGCCTTGGAGCCATCCCAGCTCCACCTCGAGGTTGATTTGATCCATCCAGGGATTTTTCCCAGCTCTGACTGGATGTGGTTTTCCTGGTGATTCCCACATGGGCCAATCCAAGTCCTGCTGAAGTTGGAATTTCCTCTGAAAATCAAGCACGGAGCATGGTTTGATGTTAAATCAGGGGACAGAGGTCTGACTTTCCCACTGGGATTTGGGATATCCCCATATTCCAAGGGCTGCAGGTTCTGGCAGATCCCATGGCCCTTCCTATGCTGAGAATTGCTCATCCCACAACTCAGCTCTTGCATCCCATCACTTAAACAGCAGGAAAATATCCCTGGAAACTGAAAATGTGGAGGTTTTCTTTGGTTTTTTGTGGCTTCGTTTGTGTTTTGTGGGGTTGGGATTAAATGTGTAAAATGGCATTTTTTGTTTGGACTTAGATGTTTATTTCATTTTATTTATGTTATGGTTTCACAAATTGTGAGTTTTATAGCACTTTAACAAATTAAAAAATGGAGTTGTATCTTTTTCTTTAAAAGGTTTTTCAGGATAAATTATCTAATTAAGAAATGATACTTAAATTATTTTTACTTTTAACTTAATAACTAACTACTTGTGGTTTGCAATGTGGACTTTTTATTTAATTATACAATACTATTTAAACTTGTGAAGAAGAAGTACTAGATTCCGTTTTAAAACTTCTATCTTTTTTTATACATATTACTACATTCTAAATCTTTAAACTTTAAGTTTTCTACTATGTGCTATCAGATAATATTGTTTAAACTGCACACTTATAATCTTAATTTTATTATTTGATTTTAGAAGGTTTTTTTTAGTTTTAGGTTAAATGCAGTGTTTTCTTGGGGGGCATTGTCTGCTAGCACAGAAAGTTTAAAATTCTCGGGAACCAGGGTTCCCACAAGAGGAAGCCCTAGAGAATTTGGCTGTCAGGGGAACTGGAATTCCCTCCCAACCTTGTTCTTCTGGATAAAAGTGCATCCAGCAGTGTCTATTCCCAGTCTGAAATTCCCTGCATCCCGGATGGGATAATGGTGGCATTCCTTACTCCAGGCAAAGCTATTACATTTCCTGGGAAAGGCCTGGATTGTTATTCCATAGGATATTCCTGAAAAACAAAACAAAAAAACCAAAACAAAACAAAAGACACCCCCCCAAAACAAACAAACAAACAAAAAAAACCCAATCGTCCTTTCAGCTTGTGCTGGAATAATCCAAAGCACGGGAAACACGTGGAGTTCCACACGGAATTCCAGCTGTGCCAGACATTTTTCACACACCTGGCAGAAAGCCATCGCTGTAACGTTATTCCAACAGCCAGGGAATGTTTGCAAACAAAAATCCCTCCGGGATTCCTCTTCTCCATGCTAGGAGAGCACTTAGCATAGCAGGAATTCCCCAGAATCCGATGGAAGGAAATCCCAGCCTAGGAAATGTGGAGGGGAGGGATGGGAAGCAGTTTGAGCTGGGCAATATCCCCACCTATTCCCTCAATTAAACAGCAGGAAAATCAACTTTCACAATGTTTATCCCATTTTTCCAGAGTGTTTCCTGCTCTCCTTTTGCCTCAATGTTGTTTTAGTGATTTTGGGAATGAGGCTCTGCTGGGAGCTCCTGGATCCCAGGGAGTGTTTATTTAAGGCAGTTAATTTCCATAAAACATATTATTCCCACTGCAGGCAGCCTGGAGAAAAGCTCAGCAGCTCTTTCCAAGAGAGGAAAATCCAGGGATGGAAAAGTCCAGGCAGCTCCAGCAGGGCAAGGACAACATTCCCAGCCCTGATGTGACACTAGAGTGATACAGGAATGAGTGAAAATTGCTGGATTTTTCATTTTATTGTGGAATATTATTGTGGAATCAGGGAATGGTTTGGCTTAGAAGGTTAAAAGTCAACTGTTTCCAACCATGGATCAGAAAAACAAGGTGATCCAGCCTGGCCTTGGACACTTCCAGTGATCCAGGGACAGCCACAGCTGCTCTGGGAATCCCATCCCAGACAGGAATTCCCAATTCCCAATCTCTCATCCATCCCTGCCCTCTGGCAGTGGGAGCCATTCCCTGTGTCCTGTCCCTCCATCCCTTGTCCCCAGTCCCTCTCCAGCTCTCCTGGAGCCCCTCCAGGCCCTGCCAGGGGCTCTGAGCTCTCCCTGGAGCTTCTCCTCTCCAGGGGAACATTCCCAGCTCTCCCAGCCTGGCTCCAGAGCAGAGGGGCTCCAGCCCTTGGATCAGTTCCATGTCTCGTATCCCAGAGGGAACAGCAGAGAATTCCAGCCACAGGTTATGCAAAGTTATGAAGGCCAAGGATGAACCAGCCTTAAAACAGGACTTTAAAATGGTCTGGCAGCTGTGGAGGTTTAAAAATATCCCGGGCATGGCCTTGGGATCCTCTTACAACGCCTTGGATGGAGGGAATTAACCAGGCTGGGAGTGTGGGAGGGAAAAGCCAGGGGGAAAAAAACTTGGGAGATGTAAAGTCCTTAATGAGCTGTTTACAAGGGATCACGTCCTGGGGCTCCGCTCACAAATCCCCCCCTTGGGATTAACGGCTCCTTAATCCAGGCTGAGCTGTCAAGGAGCAAAGCTCAGCCGTGCCTCACCTCAAGGGGAGAAACCCAGGGATGTTCCCTGGGATTGGCTCCTGACAATCAACGAGCTCGGGATAGAGCCCTGGGGATGGGAAATGGAAGTGTGAAACAGAGGGATCAGCCCCTCATCTTCCCTGAATTCCCCCATATTCCCTGCCCTGAATTCCCCCATATTCCCTGCCCCGAATTCCCCTCATCCATGAATCCCTCCTGTCTTCCTTTCCCTGAATTTCCCTCACATTCCCTTCCCTGGATCCCTCCTATATCTTCCCTTCCCTGGATGCCCCCCATCTTCCCATCCCTGAATTCTCCCCATCTTCCCACCCTTGAATCCCTCCTGTCTTCCCTTCCCTGAATTTCCTTCACATTCCCTTCTCTGGATCCCTCCTGTATCTTCCCTTCCCTGGATCCCCCCATCGTCTCATCCCTGAATTCCCTGTCTTCCCATCCCTAAATTTCCCCCTTCTTCCCTCCCCTGAATTCCCCCCATCTTCCATCCCTGGATCCCCCTGTCTTCCCTTCCCTTAATTTCCCTCACATTCCCTTCCCTGAATCCCTCCTATATCTTCCCATACCTAAATTTCCTCCATCTTCCCATCCCTGAATTTCCATCATCTTCCCATCCCTGAATTTTCCCCATCTTCCCTTCCCTAAATCCTCTCCCTGGCCCCATCTTCCCTTCTTTGGGATCCCACAAACCCCACTAAAACTTTGGGAAAAGCAGAGATGCATCAATATTTAGAATGCAAACCAGGAAACCCTAAAAGGAATCAGTGGGGTGGAGGACAGGGATAAAGATGGAAACGCCTTTGGGAGGAAGGAAAATCCATCTGGATTTCCAAAAAAGCTCAGAGAATTCCTGTGAATTTCCAAGTTGCCTGCACAGTCCATAAGGGAATGATGGGATGGGAGATATTTTCATTAAGTTTTTCCAGGATTCCTTGTGGGAAGGTGAAGGATTCCCTCTCTCTGCATTTCCTGGGAATATCACACATTAATACAGGCCAAAGCACCTCATTTTCTTATCTGTGGAGAAGAGGAGACTTTAATTATGCAATTTAAATTAAAAGTTGGTATTTTTTAACATTATCAGAATGAGAGAGCACAGATAATGTTGGAATAAGAATCCAAGTTACACAAAAACGGGGAGAGAGTGGGGAAGTTTTGTTTATTGACCATTCTTCCACAGGAGAAAAGAGAATTCTTGGAACTGGGGCTTTTCTAGAGGCAAGAACATTTAAAAGCATAAAGGGAGGCCTCCATGGTATGGATACAACAGGAGCCAGATGGGAAAACTACGATTTTTCCATCCTCATGCTGCCCTGGGGATCCTTCCACTGTCCCAGGCTGCTCCAACCTGGCCTTGGACATTTCCAGGAATCCAGGGGCAGCCACAGATTCTCTGGGAATTCCATCCCAGCCAGTAATTCCCAATTCCCAATCTCCCATCCATCGCTGCCCTCTGGCAGTGGGAGCCATTCCCTGTGTCCTGTCCCTCCATCCCTTGTCCTTTTCTATTTCTTCAGGCCCTGGCAGGGGTTCTGAGCTCTCCCTGGAATTTTCTCCTCTCCAGGGGAACATTCCCAGCTCTCCCAGCCCTGGAGCAGCTCTGGACTTCCTCTGGATCTCTCAGCAGCTCCAGGTCCTTGTGCTGCTGGATCTGGGGCAGCTCTGCAGGTGGGGTCTCACCTGAGGGGGCAGAGGAGCAGAATTCCTCTTTTCCTGCTTCCCAAACTGTGGGATCAGCCCAGGACACCTCCAGATTTTGGGGCTGCTGGAGCACAAGGTCAGGGCGTGTTCATCCCTCCCCCACCAGCTCTCCCAGCCCTTCTCCAGGGCTTTTTCCCAATCCCTTCATCCCCCTGGTTATGCTGATCCCAGGGATTGTCCCAGTGTGGGTGGAGACCCTTGGAAAAGAGAACAGATCCCTGTTAATTCCCTGCCATCACCAGTGGCCACATCCCAGTTTGATCAGACACCATTCCCAGTTGGAGCTGGATTTTCCTGACCCTTTCCAAGAGATGTCAACCAAAGGCTTTTGCACAACTTCGGTTCCTCAGGCTTCGAATTTTGATCCAGGGATTTCTTTCCTGTTCTGCTGCTGTGTGGAAAGAGCAGGAAGTTTTCTCCCTTTGTGTGAAAAGCCAGGACATTTTTTGGTTGCCTGTCTGGGAATGTTGGTGGGAAATGAACCCAGGAATGGAACAAACTCCTTTCCCAGACCCTTTGGTGGGAATCCAGGGCTAAGGAACTATCTGCCACAGGGATTTATCTCCTCCCTTTGCTCTTCTGAATCCAAGTCTGAGCCTCCAGATCCTCCATTATGATTAGGAATTATCTCTCGGAATATTTTGCTTATCTCAAACATATATCAAACACAATTTATCCAGGCTAATCCTTGGAATAGCTAGGATTCCGGCTGGCCAGCATTTGGGGGGCTAAATTTAGAGCAGATAAATCCTCTGCTCCATGTCCCGGCAGCTGTAAAGCCATAAATAAAGCAGGGACAGTCTTGGAGTGACATCTAAAAAAACCCTTTACATGATTTATATTTTTTTTAAATCTTTTTTCATTTTTACTTTATGATTTTAAAATTTTTATTATTTACAATTATTTATATTTATATTTATATTTATATTTATATTTATATTTATATTTATATTTATATTTATATTTATATTTATATTTATATTTATATTTATATTTATATTTATATTTATATTTATATTTATATTTATATTTATATTTATATTTATATTTCGAAATGCTTTTTTTTATTCACTTCTCCTGCTACATTTCCAGTATTTTTTATTTGTTATATTTCTATTTCTTTATTATGCACAAATCTACTCAAGATTACTTTTTTTCAGGATGATTATGTTGGATTTTCCTGCCTTTCTCCGGATTCCTCCAAATCTTTCTCCCAACCTCAGGGGAGTTGAGGCTCACACATTATTTTGGCCCAAGCTGGAGTTCTTCCAAGGCATTCCAGAAACAGCAGTGGGAAGGAACAGAACCTGACTTCAGAGCCAGCCTGGGGCTTTCCCTCCTCATTCCAGGTTGGATAAACTCTATCCTCACTTCAGAGTTATTCCCAGCCAGGGAATCTCAAAAATTCCATCACATAAAGGGGAATTCAAAGGGTTCTTACCTGCGCTGCCCAAATCCAAACAGAATTGTCCCCATCCAAGTCCAGATAAAAATGTCCCAATCCAAATCAAAATAGAAATGTCCTCATCCAAATCCAAACGGAAATGTCCCCATCCAAATCTAGATAAAAACGTCCCAATCTAAATACAAATAGGAATATCCCCATCCAAATCCAAACAACAAATCCAAACGTCCTCATCCAAATCCAGGTAGAGGTGTCCTGATCCAAATCCAAGCAGAAGTGTCCTCATCCAAATCCAAATGGAAATGTCCCCTTTCAAATCCAAGAAGAGATGTTCTCATCCAATTTGAATAGAAATGTCCCCATCTAAATCCAAAGTGAAATGTCCCCATCCAAATCCAAACAAAAATGTCCCTATCCAAATACAGGTAGAAGTGTTCCCCTCCAAATCGAGATAAAAATGTCCCCTATCCAAATCCAAACAGAAACGTCCCCAACATCCAAAGTGAAATGTCTCCATCCAAATCCAAATGGAAAGGTCACCATCCAAATCCAAGAAGAGATGCCCTCATCCGATTCGAATAGAAATGTCCCCATCCAAATCCAAAGTGAAACGTCCCCATCTATATCCAAAGTGAAATGTCTCCATCCAAATCCAAATGGAAAGGTCACCATCCAAATCCAGGTACAAGTGTCCTCACTCAAATCCAAATGGAAACGTCCCAATCCATATCCAAAGTGAAATGTCCTCATCCAAATCCAAATGGAAATGTCATCATCCAAATCCAAATGGAAATGTCCTCATCCAAATCCAGGTAAAATGTCCTCATCCAAATCCAGGTAAAATGTCCTCATCCAAATCCAGGTACAAGTGTCCTCATCCAAATCCAAATGGAAACGTCGCAATCCATATCCAAAGTGAAATGTCCCCATCCAAATCCAAATGGAAATGTCCCCATCCAAATCCAAATGGAAATGTCCTCATCCAAATCCAAATGGAAATGTCCTCATCCAAATCCAGGTAAAATGTCCTCATCCAGATCCAGGTACAAGTGTCCTCATCCAAATCCAGGTACAAGTGTCCTCACCCAAATCCAAATGGAAATGTCCCCATCCAAATCCAGATAAAACTGTCCACTGTCCCACTCCAAGTCCCTGCTGCCTGGGGAGACTGGAGAGGGGATTTCAGGAATCTTTCCTTGCACTCCATAAATCTGTGCCCATCCAAAGCCACACAAATCCACACTCCTATCTTCAAAATCTTATTTTTTACGTCCCAGCTCTCATGGTTCAGGGGTTTGTGGGTTTAGCTGTCACTGGGTCCTACAGAATCCTGAGGAATTTCTTTCCATGTAGAAGAGGGCTTGTTCCTCCTCAGAGTGAGTCACGGGGTTCTGTGGTCAAGATGACCCCAAGATCATAAAAAGTCTTTTCCTCCCAGCCCCCCAGCCAAAGAGGAAGTCCAGATGCATCAGTTTTGCTTCTCAAGGTTGTTTATTTTCTCTTATCTGTAACATTCTTTGTCTGACCTGCCAAGCTCTGTCCAGCCAGTCAGATCGTGGCATTCTCTCTGCCCTCCAGGGCGGTGTTTACATTTTATACTAAAAACTATGTGCACTTTATTTATGATTAATTCCCAATACTGACCCACCTATGTTGGACAGTGTGTCTCTAAACCAATAAAAGTGTCACCATCACAGTGAAGGATGGAGGACAAGAAGAAGGAGAAGAAAGACAAGACACACCCAAATCCCTCCATCTTGCCTCCTGAACCCCATTCTAAAAAACTCCAAAACTCTACTTTTTCACCCTGTGCTACATAAACTCAAACTCTTGAGACCTATAATTCCTCACACAGGGTTGGCAGTTTTTTTCCACGGGCTAAAATGAAAGCCACAGGTGGTTTTGACTTCATGCCAAGGTCTCTGAGCCCCCTGCCAGGGTCTGGAGCCATCCAGGGCAGCCAGAGGGATGTCCTAGGTTCCTACAAGAGAGAAGTTGTGGAAGAACCAGGAACAAAATTATGGATATTTCCAAAGGCATCATGCCTGGATCACACCAAAGTTTGGAGATGTTCCTGCTCTCCCAATCCCTGAGGAGATCCCACTAATCCTGAGGAGATCAGAGCAGTCCCCTCCCATTAACTGCCCCTCCATGCTCCACAGGGCCAAAGAATATCCCAATCCTTATAAAAATCAGGAATCAGGCACATTCCCAGACCCTACCGATGCCTCTCGGTGCTACCAGGGTGGGTGATCCCTGTTTTCCCCCTGAGCTCCCCAAAATCCCAGCGTCCCACCCATACAAATGGAGGCATCCCTGGGGACGAGTTAAAACCAGAGCATGGAATTTCCCTCTGGATTCCTGAAGCCAGCGGGGTGGATCTCCAAAATAACTCCTGCTTGGCCCAACACCCCCTGTGCTGGTCGAGCCCTCAAACCTGGTAAACAGCCCAGGCGCAGAAAGAAAACACCGGGAACAACGAGGGTACGGAAAACCAGGACATTGCCGGGATTTAAATAGAGTGGAGTGGCCAGACCAATTCCCGAGGGCATTCCAGGGCTGCCAGGAATTCACAGAGTGTCCCTGTGTGAGTGGCTGGCAGGGACGTGGGGCTGTCACCCTGCATCCATCTCCTGCAGGACCTGGCCTGGTCGTGGTCAGCCCGGAGCATCCGCAGGGAAATGCCACGTCGGACTTTTCCAGACAACATTCCTCTATTTTTATTCCTAACTGATCCCTTTATTTCTGGTTTGGAACGGGAGCTGGGCCAGCATTGTTCCTTCTGAGAAATTCCAGGGGGGGAAATATTTTACCTGGGCTTGGAGTAAGTTTTCCTTTTCTTTTCCTTCATCCTGTCTCTCCTCTCCTCTGCCCACACATCCTGAAGTTCCCTTTCCTTCTGCAAGATCCCAGATTTCATTAAATAGTTGTTTTCTCTCCCTCCCTGCCTAAATCCTAGTTTGGATCCTGTTTTTTTCCAGCCACAAATCCTGAGGCTGCAGGACTCCCGGATGACAAGTGGCACCACGGAGCTATGGAGTGGGGAAAAGAAAAAAACAAGTGGAAATAAAGGGAATAAATACAGGGATGTTTGGAATTACCTATTATAATGGCACATTTTGCCATTAAATCTATTGAGGAAAACCACTTCAAGATCTTGCAGGCAAGAAACTTCCCAAATTCCAATATGGAACAGCGAATGGAAAGCACTGGAAATTCACCTGGGAAATTATCCGTGGCATGTGCAGGATCCTGAGGGTGATAAATCCCTTTTTCCATGGATTTGTGGTGTCTAACACAGGCGTTTTGTCTCTTCTTGTGACTCTGTAAGTGTTGAAGTTATAGGTGACCTCTTATTTTTAGAGGCCTTCCAAACTCCATCTCCCTCCATCTCTCATTTTCCAAGGATTTTCCCCAGGTTATCCAGGGGGGATTGGAGTGGGAGGGTCAGAGCCTGACTGGCTTTATCCCACTGCAGCTCCTGGCAAAAGGGAAATTCCTGGAGACTTGGGAAATCCCAGGACTCTGCCTTGGGCTTGGAAACAACAACAGATCCATCAGCACAAAGAATATGAGAAAATCCAACAGAGCCTTTAAAGAACACATGGAAAAGCAGAGAATTCCAGAATATTTTGGGTCAGAAGGGATTTAAAAGATTCCCTCATTCCAGTGGCATGGGCAGGGAAACCTCGCACTATCCCAGGTTGCTCCAAACCCTGTCCAGCTTGGCCCTGGATGTTTCTAGGGATTGGTCCACAAAGTTCTCTGAGTGGCCTGTTCCAAATAATCCTCGAGAAACCCTGGATTAGGGATGGAGCTTTGGGTCTTGGATAAGAACAGGATTAAATTCCTCTCAATTCAGTGTTTTCCCTTCAGCAGCACCAACTGTCAAGGCTGAAGAGGAAGAAAAACAGGGAGAAAATGAAAAAGAGGGGGGGAAAAAGGAAAAAAAAACACAGAGTTTGACCCTTTCCTGGTTTTTCCTCCTATTTTCCAGTAGATACCATGGGAAGGAGTTGATTGTTGCTCTGGGATCACATTTGAACATGTCTGCACAGTTCCACTGAGCATTCCCAAAATCCTGCTTAGAATGAGGAGAAAAAGCGCAATACTTCCTTTTTGGGACAACAAAAAGCTGCAGTTGAAGTGGTTTTCCATGAATAGCTGGAAATGGGGAGTTTTCCATGGATTTCTATCCTCATTTTTCACATCCTCAAGTGTTTGAGCAGTTAATAATCAGTGAAAAACCTCATATTCCTGGGGGGCCACATTTATGGAATTCAAAGGTAATTTTTAGCCAGTTTTAAGAACTGAGGGATTGGATACCGAATCCTTTGCCCTCATCCCCATTCCCCTCAGTGATTCCAGTTAATTCAGTTTTTCCTTGTTTTTTAAAAAGTAGGGAATGGATATGAACCAAAGGGATCATTCCTTGGAAATATTAAATCTCTAAATAAATTACTAGAATAGAATAGAATAGAATAGAATAGAATAGAATAGAATAGGATAGAATAGAATAGATATAAAATATATTATATAATATAATGTATAATTAATCATTATTAATTTAAAATATATATACATTAAATAAATAGATAATGAATAAATTAACTTTCCATAAATAACTTTGAAGATAGTGGTCAGAATTTTATAAACTCCAAAATCCCTGGAAAGTTCTTTGTCCCTGCTGAAACTTAGGAATGGGGCCATTCAGCCTGGGATGGCAGCAGGGAATGATGAAGAGCACAGGGAATTTTTCTTTTTGGAAACTTTGTTGTCCAAATATTTTGTTCCCAAATCATAACTAAGCTGCCAAAATCCCACCCATTGATGAGATCCATGGGAAAAGGACTAAGCCAGGGAAAAAGAGACTGGATGGGGCACTTGGGAGCTGGGACACAGCTCCAGGAATATCTCCTCCAAAGTGACACCAGAGGAAAATATTCCTTAATTTTCCCATGCTCAGATAAATTCTTTCAGTGTGTGCTGAGCATCTCCCAGTCCATGTGCTCCTCTCCAGGCACACGGAACGCCAGGGATTGGAATGAAATGTCCAGAAATATCCATTATCTTCCAAACCTGGAAGCAGACCAGTCCTGGTTTGGAAATTCCCATAAAATCAATCCCTCCCAGTTTCACCTGATCTTATCTGGGCTCCCCAGCAATTAAATATGGAATTGGAAAATGGACATGGAGCCAGCAGAAGGGAATGTTCCTCCTGCCCGGAAAGAACGGGATAATCCTATAAAACTCCCAGAACATCCTTTGAGCTGCTTGCAACCCTTTTTTTCTTAAAGGAAATGGAAAATCTCGGATGTTTGGGCTTTTTGGATATAAATCCATTTGTGGGGCTCTCCAGTCCTAAGGTGAGGGGATTCCTTTTTGGATGGCCATGGAATAAAAAGGTGACAGGCGAAAAAAAAAAGAGGAATAAACAGGGAAAATTCAGCAAAGTAAAATTTAACCAAGGAAATTTTATATCAGGAAAAATCTTTCCCTGGGAGGGTGGGGACGGTCTGGGATGGAATTCCCAGAGAAGCCATGGCTGCCCCTGGATCCCTGGAAGTGTCCAAGGCCAGCCTGGATCACCCTGGGATAGTGGGAGGTCCTGACCACAAGGAGGTTTCATCCAGGGGTGTCCTGCAGATCCTGACAGATTCCCAGCCCTGGGATGTGACAGATCAGCTACCACTGGGAAAACCTCCCACTCCTGGTTTAAAGAAACCCCTCCTGATCCATCAGTCATCCATCCATCATCCATCCATCCATCCATTATCTATCCATCCATCCATCCATCCATCCATCCATCCATCATCCATCCATCCATCCATCCATCATCCATCCATCATCCATCATCCATCCATCCATCCATCATCCATCCATCCATCCATCCATCATCCATCCATCCATCCATCCATCATCCATCCATCATCCATCCATCCATCCATCATCCATCCGTCATCCATCCATCATCCATCCATCATCCATCCATCCATCCATCCATCCATCATCCATCCCTCCCTCCCTCCAACTTCCCAGTGCTGCATCCCACTGGAATGAGCAGCTTCCTCCACAAACCAAATCCTATTTTAGCACTTGGAGCCGATTCCCTGATTAAAACTTATTAATTCTGATTTCATCCCAAATAATCCCTTTTCTTTCCCTATTTTAGTCCAGTATCAGCCAAAAAAAAAATCGCCTGAGCCTGGTTTTCCTTCTTTTCACATCCCTTTTTGCTGGCCACACCTCAGAATTCCCTGAAACGCTCTTTCCCTCCTTTCCAGCAGCCGGCTCTCCTTATAAATTCCCTTTCCTTTGTGTGCCGGGCTGTCTCCACCTCGGCCCTTGAGGGGACGCCTCTGGAGCAGCGCTTGGAGCTCTCTCCGAGCACAAACCGTGGCCCAGGCCCAAGGAACGACGCGGGATCAAAACGTTTTACGCAAATTGGCCTCATCACCACCCAGAAACCCGAGCCCACGGAGTTGTTTTGCTTCTTTATTATTTTCCTTGTGGTTTTTTGGCAGCGAAATCCAGAGCGAGCAACCAAAAGTGAAGTTCCACTTCCAGAAGCGGAGCAGAAATGTTGGAATCTTTCAGGGCTGCTGGAGCTTTCCCAAACTCCTCCCAAAAACTCTTGACTTGTGCTGCTGCTGCTGCCCCAATTTGTCCATCCAGCTTTCAACAAATTAGGGATTTATCCTGAGCCAGGAATGGGAATGTGAGAAAAACAGCCCTGAAGTAATTTGTCCAAAGCTGGGACAAAGCTGAGAAGAAATAAAAAAGCTGGGAAGAAATAAAGATGTTTTTTCTGGATTTTCTTTCCTGTTTTTTATTCCCTCTTTGATGTCTTTCCTGAATTTCTGTGTATGAAGCACTGAAGGTTCTGATGTTAATTCCAAAAGGAGAAACTTCTCCCTGCTCTCCTTCATCCCATTCCCATGGGATGACACCATGATGGCATCAGTGACACATCCCTGAAAGGGATCATTCCCACTGTTTTCTCATCCTCCTGTTTCTTGTTCAGCATCCCAAAATTTTGGAGAATTAGGTGGGAAGATCCTTTATTCAGGGGAAAATCTTCCTTCAGGTCCCTCTGTAGGAGCTGAGCCTTAAAATTATAAATATTAAAATTACCTAGATGGTGGAAATTTGTCCCGGGTTTGGCTTTCCAAGTGTTTTCCAGTGGATTTTCACACATCTCCTGCTTGGGCAGCTCCTCATGTCCCTGCAAGGTCATTCCCAGCTGCCCACAATTCCTTCATCCTTCTTCCCACAGAAGCTGCTCCACCCTCAGATTGCTGGAACTGGGAGTGGATTGGTTCCCAAAAATCCTGAGGAGTTTGGGATTAAACCCCAGGAAAATCCTCTCCTGGAGTTTCTAAACTCACCTGGAGAGTTTTGGCAGGGCTGAGGAGGGGCTGGAGGACGTGGAGGAGGAACAGAGATGGGGAAAGTGGCTTTTGCATCCAGAGAATCCTCAAATCACTGAGGTTGGGAAAGATCTCTGAGATCACCGAGTCCAAGCTGTGCCCGATCCCCACCAGAGCCCCAAGTGCCACATCCAGGAATTCCTTGGACACCTCCAGGGGTGGGCACTCCAAGCTCTCCTGGGCAGTTTCAATCCCTCACTACTCTTTCCATGGAGAAATGATCCCAAATATCCAATTTAACTCTTCCCTGGAACAACTTCAGGCCGTTCCCTCTCCTCCTGTCCCTGTTCCCTGGGAGCAGATCCCAATTCCCTCCAGCTGCCCCCTCCTGCCCCAGAAGGTGCCTCTGGAGATCCTTTTCTCCAGGATGAACATTCCCACCTGAGCTCCAAACTCCTCACACCCTAACGCAATCGGAATATCCAGGAGCTGGAATGAGGTGATCCCTTCCAACCCAAACCACTGCAGAATTCTGGGATTCCATGGCATCCAGATTTGCTAGGAATCACCTGGATGTTCCTCTCCTGCATGGAGCTCATTCCATGAGCCCCCGGATATCAGATCCAAGCAGTGGATCCAGGATTTTAGAATTTGTCTGTGTTCCTTGAGGTCCCAATTGCCCTCAGCCCCATCCAAATGATGGTGTCCGAGGAGTGACGATAGAAAAGTCTGATCAATTCTGCGTAGAACCCAACTGGATCAGGAAATGGTGTTCATTAATCCATGGGAACAATTAGGAATTGACCTGGCTGTTGTCCGGTGCACTCCAAAGGCAGCGGAGTCGCCCAAGAAGAATTCCTGTCTGGAATTCCACCAGCAGCGAATGCCTGGATTCTCCTGCTGCATCTGATCCCATGGGATATTTTTATCCTTTTCCCAATGCCCCCAAGCCCCTGCTGACAATCTGCACTGCCACCTTGTGTGACTCCGGATTTCACTCCGCCTTCCTTCCGGATATTCCCTCTCAATTTCTTCTGGATACCCCTCCCTCCTTCCCAATCACAGAATTTTCACCTGATCCCAAAATATTTTCATTATTCCCTAAAAACCTCCTGCTATTCCCACTTGTCTCAGCTTCCAGTCAGGCTCTGATCTCATCCCTCCTCCTGCTGATGGAAAATCCCTTGGAAGTTTGTGATGTTTCAGATTCCCAAACATGGATTTTTCCAGGACTGGTATTCCAGCTCCTCTTTCTCCTCCCCATCTTTCCCCTTGCTCAACCCTTGCTCAGGAATCTAAAGATTATCAGATCCAGTAGGAAAAAGATTGAAAATTTAAGATTCATCCCTGAGCTTCCATTTCCCACTTGCCTGTGGCTGTGCCTGTTCCTTTCCCAAATCCAGGTCAGGGAGCTCATCCATGAATGGTGTGTAAAGAATAGGATTGGGTCCCATAGGATGCAGAAACATCCAGAAAAGTCCCATCCCATAGGATTTTCCCTCAAATCTCTGCTGCTTTAGGATGACAAGAAGAGTCTCACCCTCCTGGGTGTGGAAAACCCAAACCCAATCCTGGTTTCTCCTCCCTCCTCCAAGGAAAAAAATCCATGAATTTTTTATTCATGTTCATATTTCTTTATTAGAATTTTCCTTTAGTGACATATGGGACTGGTTTTGTCATCAAAGATTAAGTGGGGAAACAGAAAAACCAGGGAATTCTGCATGTCCTGAGGAGCAAATGGTGAGGTTGGAAATTTATTCCCAGGTATCCCAGTTGTTCCCAGATTATTCTGACCCTTCCCACACACCCTGCCACATCCAGCTGGATCCAGGTTGGAGAGGATTCCTGACAGGAAAAGGAGAGAGTCACTTTCTTTTTCCTCTTGTCCCCCTGTTATCCACATTTTATCCTGCTTTTCCCACACTAAATCCGACTTGAAATTCCTCGTTGCAGCCCAAAGCCGTCCCCAGTGATCCCAAAAATCATCTCAGTGTCCCAAATTTGCACATCTGCCCTCGGGAAGCCTGTGAGCTTTACCTTTAGTCCTAGCTTTGATTTTAAATCTATCCATCCTCCTCCATGGAGCTGATCAAGGCCCACATGGGAATTCCGAGATGTTTATGGAACAGTGGATTGAGATGATCCTGAAGCAGGGTGTAATTAAGCTCAGACTAACTAAACCAGGCTCACAGGATGGGCTTTAGGATCTCTTCCAACCCAAACCATTCCATTATTCTTTTTCAATTATATCCTTTAAAATGTCTTGCTGGGACAAATTAAAACATTTAAATTAATAAGAAATTTATTT
Organism: Taeniopygia guttata; assembly: GCF_048771995.1. NCBI lineage: Eukaryota > Metazoa > Chordata > Aves > Passeriformes > Estrildidae > Taeniopygia > Taeniopygia guttata. Next base: position 1,509,001 of record NC_133026.1, on the reverse strand, counting down.
CTTTCAGATTTTTCCAGTATATGGAAGTAAAATAAAAAATTGTTTTGACGTGGAGTTGGGGTTATTTTAAAATGTATTGTCCTTTTTTTTACCCTTTGGTAATGAAGGAAGGAAGAAATTAAATTTAAAAATGAAAATGTTAATTCTGTTTTATAAAGGGTTTAAATGCAATTCTTAAAAGGTTGCCCAGAGAAGCTGTGGCTGCTTCTGGGTCCTGGGAAGTGCCCAAGGACAGGCTGGATGGGGCTTGGAAAAATCTGGGATAGTGGGAGGTGTCCCTGTTCATCCAGGGGTGGCACTGGATGATCCTTAAGGATCAAAACCATTCCATGATTCTGGGATCTGCTTGGATCACCAAATCCTTTCACATCCTGATTTTTATCTTTGCATCAGACTCCTGAGGAATCCGTACATTTTCCCCGCCTGTATCAGGCAGAGGAGACCAAGAGAGGGAAAAAATTCCTTCTCCAAACTCTGAGTTCCAATTCCAGACACAGATTCCTTCAGAATTCATTCATGCTTTATCAAATCCCGACCCTGGGACTGAGATCAGGCTGGGAACTCTGTCCCTGCTGTGTCCCTGCTCTATCCCAGCCTCTGGAAGTTAATTTTCCCCTCTTTACTCATTAACTCCATGCCAGCAATGCCTAATTAAAAATTCCTGCCCCAAGCAGAAAAGTGTGGGACAAAGGGATTGTTTAACTATCCCAAAGGGGATTGCATGGATGGAACAGCAAAAACCTCATCATTTATTCAGGACTGTTTTTCCTCTCCAGTATTCCCCTGGTTTTCCATTTATTCCAAGCTCTGATCCCGTGGAGTTGGAGAACATCGACCTCTGGCAATGTTAAACTCCAGGACCCGGCTGGAGTTCACAGTGGAATTTTTAGGGAGCATTTTCCTCGCCCTAAGGAATCATTAATGGAGTTTCACAGATAAGAAAAGTCCGGCCACACCAAATCTTTGTCCTGGGTGCTTCCCGAGATATCCACGTAATCCTAGAACAGCTTGGGATGGAAGAGAGCTTAAACACCCCCTAATTCCAGCCCTTCTGATGGTTTTGGTTTGTGTTTTTGGGGTCACTGTGCTGGAAGGAAGCCGGGACTGCGACGCTCCATCAAATCCATGGATGCAGGGCAATGAGGATCCCAGAATTCCAGGATGGTTTGGGTTGAAAGGGACTTTAAGGATCATCCCATTCCACCCCCTGGATGAGCAGGGACTCCCATAATCCCAGGGTGCTCCAAGCCCTGTCCAAGCTGGCCTTGGGCACTTCCAGGAGGAAAATCCTTCTGGTTTTCTCCTTTCAGTGCCCCTCAAGGGCTTCTTTATTGCCAAATTCTCTGGTGCAGCTGGAAGGGGATGGAATGGAGATCCTGGCATTCCTTATTCCAGGAGCTCCAGGGATGAGAGGGGAAACTAAACCAAGGAAGTGACACTGGCCAGACCTTTCCTGCCTCGTTCTGCTCCATTTTCCCAGACTTTGGCCAAGAAGAATCCATGGAGATTTCCCAAACATTCCTGAGGATGAGGACAAGGACGAGGACGAGGATGAGGACGAGGACGAGGACGAGGATGAGGATGAGGATGAGGATGAGGATGAGGATGAGGATGAAGCCTCAGGGCAATGAGTTTTCTGTGATCCCTCCCAGCCACCCAACTGTCCCCCCATTCCAGGCTTTTGGCAGCTCCTTGGGCTGAATCCAGGGAATGCCAAGGGTTTAATGAGGCGAAGGGAAAGCCAAAGGTGTTTTCAGAGACCTCGTGTCACCTCTCCATAAATATTTGAATGTTGAAATGCAGTGCCAGCTCTCCCTGGAATTCCTGTCACTGCTGGGACAACAAAACCTCCTCCCCATTCTCAAGCACATTCCCATCCTGAATCCCCTTTGGAAAATGGAATGATTCCCAAGACGTTTGGTCTGGAAGCAGAGTTCAGGCTTCCCTTCTCCCATTAATCACAACCAAGACAGGGAGATCCCAGAAAATTCCCTGCAGTTCCACCACTCCCACGAGCAACAAAAGGAGTCCCAGCTTGGATTCCAGGATCTCAGAGGTTTTTTTCCCAACAGAATTGGTTCTGTGATCCTCTGAAATGCTGGGTTTTCTCCATGGGGGAGGTTCGGGAGTGTTTGGAATTTGGGTTGGACAATCCCAAAGGATATAAAAGGTGGACAGAGTTCCTCCAGTGGTTCCGAGATTCCTGTGGGTTCCTTGATAATCAGCTGCTGGCTCCAAATGTTCATCCTATCTGACTGTGCTTCCGTCAGAGAATTCCAGCCCAAACTAAGAATATTCCCACTACATCCCAGGGAAAGGCTGGAAAAAGTGCTGTGGAGTCACAAAAAACTTTGGTTTCCATAAGTCAGGGTCACTCAAAAAAAAAAAAAAAAACAGAAAAATTAATAATTATGGGGGGAACCTCAACCTCTTCTGGGGTTTCTAAGCGGAGGAAAGACGTGGAACTGCTGGAAGAGAATCCAGAGGAGGCCCTGGAACAGCACCAGGGCTGGAGCCAGGCTGGGAGATCTGGGAATGTTCACCTGGAGAGGAGAAGGCTCCAGGGAGAGCTCAGAGCTCTGCCAGGGCCTGAAGGGGCTCCAGGAGAGCTGGAGAGGGACTGGGGACAAGGGATGGAGGGACAGGACACAGGGAATGGCTCCCACTGCCAGAGGGCAGGGATGGATGGGAGGTTGGGAATTGGCTGGGATGGAATTCCCAGAGAAGTTGTGGCTGCCCCTGGATCCCTGGAAGTGTCCAAGGCCAGGCTGGATCACCCAGTGGGAGGTGTCCCTGCCCATGGAATGGGATGGGACTGGGATCATCCTTAAGGTCCCTTCCCTCCCAAACCATTCTGGGATCCCATGACAGGAATGATGAACTGTGATGATCCCAAATTCCATTTCATTCCCAGTCGAAGCTCTCCTTTGTGTTCCAGTAGTGGGATGCTCCTGAACTAAACATCCTCTGATGGAAAAGTTGGGCACAAGAAGCTTAAATATTCTCAATGAACAATATCCAACAAACATCCATGGATTCTGTGGATCGATAAAGTATTATTGGAATGACCATTCAGATATTTTTTTTTTAAAAAAACAGGATTTGGGATTATTAAAACTGCATCCCCATGCGCTCACTGAGGGCAAATCCTGAAGCTGCAGCCATGAGGAAAACAAGGAGAATTCTCCCTGGTTTATTTCCCAACCACAGCAACAGCGGGAATCGGATTTCACGAGGCTGCAATGACTCTGCAGAGTAAACTTTGGGAAACTTTGGAAAACAATTCCATTGTCGGGAACCACAGGCTGTTGCTGATTGACAGCCGGAGAACAATGGCTTCACACACATTCCCAAAGCCAGACTTTATTCCCTCTTTTTGACTTCTGGGATTGGCAGCACTTGAAAGGCCTGGAATTTTCAACAGCTGGATTTTCAGATCTTTCTTCCTGAGAATCGCATTCGACACCTTTAAATGATATTTTAATCATATTTCTATAGATCTAGTAATGATCTAATTAATAATTGCAAATGAGATAATTTAGTGTGATGTTTAGGGGTTAAAAATTCCAGTTGGGAAGGGAATAAAATCTGTGTTAGCCATGTTGAGATCACAGCTGATCCACAATAATGACAGCAATTAATTCTCTAGCACTTAATGCCTATAATCCCAATATTTACTCAGGAGCTGGGAGCTTCAGGAGTTTCTTGGAATAAATCCTCCTGTTCCCAGTGTCAGCCGAGATTGGCAGCCTGGGGTCTGACCCTCTCCATCCAGGGAATTTTATGGATTTGTCCATTCCCTGCAGATCCAGATCATGTTTATGCCATGATTTATTTGTGCCAGGGGGGAATGCCGTGTTCCCACAGCCTCCTGGCGTAAATATTCCTCTTTTGTCAGCAAGAAAAGTCCGGGATGCCGATGGCAAAGATAAGGATCTGTGCCCGGGATTCTGACGGATTCAGGCTGCGCTCAGCTCCAGGAAAGGAGAAAGATGGGAGTGAAGAGGCTCCTCCAAGTTCAAGTTGCTCTTTGGAGCCATTCTTCCCGCCTGGATTTTGGCCGGGAGCCGGGGCTCTCCCGCCCTTCCAAGAGCCGTAAATAAAGCAGTGGCCTCTCCTTAAAAAGGCCGGAGAGTTCAGCGGAGTGTTGGGAGCCTTTTCTCCATCCCAGGATGGCGCAGCTGGAGCTGGAATTGTTTAGGAAAGAGGAGAATTCCCAACTTCCAGAGGATGCTCCTTCCACCCTCTCCAATGCCGTGTTAGGGTCTCCTTATCCAGCTTTAATTCCAGGATCACTGTCTCCTCCCAGAGTTTCATCCAGCTGCACTTGGGAGCTTCACCTGCATGGAAGAATGGAAAAGAGGCAATTCCAAGGAATTTCAATGCTTCATGTCCACAAAGATATCCCTGCAAAAACAGGGATAGCCACATCCCTAAAAATCCCAGTGACAACACGGCCACAAAGATTCCCAGCAGGGATTTAAGGATAAAGGATGGATAAAATCCTGTGGAGATTGGGGCAAGGAAATATTTGTATTTGTATGGAAATTTGTGGTTATGGAATCATAGCAGAGAGAATCCCAGGGTTGTGAAGGCTGGGAAAGATCTCTGGGATCATCAAGTCCAAGCTGTGCCTGATCCCTACCACAGTCCCCAGTGCCACATCCAGGAATTCCTTGGACACCTCCAGGGATGGGGGCTCCAAACCCTCCTGGGAAATTCCAAGGCCAGACCACACTTTCCATGGAGAAATTATCCCAAATATCCAATTTAACCCTTCCCTGGAACAACCTTGGGCTGTTCCCTCTTATCTCATCCCTTATTTCCTGGGAGCAGATTCCAACCCCACAGCTGCCCCCAGGAATTGTGCAGAGCCAGAAGATCCCTCTGAAACCCCTTTCCCAGCTCCATCAGCTGGGAATTTGTCCCAGATTAATCCTGGAGCGTCTCCAGGCATCCCTCAAGGTGCTCATGGTGAAATTGGAGTGCCTGAAATCCAGGGAAAATCACCCCAAAGTGAGAATGGAAGTGGAGCTCAGCTTTTATCCTGAAGGAACTGCTGGATATCAAATCCCAACATGGAAAAAAGGCTTGGGATCAGCCCATGGCTTCCCTGTGTTTTATTTTTTCCTGCATATTTTGCATCTCCTCAGTGAAATCCTCCCTATGGTTTTCCAAGGAAATCAATCATCAGTGCTTGGCAGAAGCTCACAATGGATTTGGGATGGAAACTCTCTTCTCCTATCCCAAAACTTTTTTTCTGTCTTCTACAGATAACCAAAATTCCCTTCACATTCCCAATTTGAGCAGCCAGGACTGGTCTTTGCATTTTTAAACAAATTTTTGTTTTTAATTTCAATTTAAGTCCGATTTGCAATTTCACTTTTAAAGCATAATCAAAATAGGCAGCTCTAAAAGAAGGAAAAAAAAACCCCATTCTTAAAATAATTAGGAATGGCATGAGCATCTTCTCAGGCTTTTCCAATGTTTTTGAAAAGAAAATTAATTTATCCATGCTGGTTTTAGGAGTTTTCCTGCCTTTAAGAAATAATGTGGAATTTTTCTCCCCAGAATTGAAATTTATTTAAAAATAGTTCAGGACGAGCACCAAAATATCTTTATAGAGAAAAGTTGATGGAATCTGTTCCAGCACAGGAAAATTCCCAAAGTTAACTACATTTCCCAGGATTCCATGGGTTTTATTTGCTTATTAAGCTGTGGGGAATGATGGGGAATTCCATCTGTCCTATGGAGAAAAATGGGAACATCTGAACTTTGGAGTCCCTCAGGCTCCACAGCCACACTGGGATTCTCAATGGGATCCAAAAATTATTCCCAATCCCATTTTCCCGAGGAAAAGCTCATGGGTTCATCCTTAATAACTCAGCACAGAAATTTCCTTTTGCTTTTCCCTCACTCCTATCCCAGGGAATAGGAAAATTCCTCAGCAGAGGCATTTTCCCTGGAATAATTAAAGGAATGATTAAAGGACAACCTTTCCCTCCCCAGCACTTCGATTTCATCCATTTCTCATCCAAAACACCAGGAATTTTCCCCTGGATCAGCTCAAATATCCCTTTCCTATGCCACAAGGAGTTCCTGCTCTCCCTAAGAACAAAATTAGAAATCAGGGAGAAAAACCAACCGAGGGGAAGGATCCTCCAGCCCGAATTAATCCCTGAATTCTGCTGTTAACCCAGGGAAAGAACACAAGGAATTTTTTTTCTCTCCTCCTTTTTTTATCCTTGCCCCGAGGAAACCAGAGAAGGGTTTTAAAAATCCCAAACCTTCAGCATTTTCCTTAAATTACGGAGTGGGAGTTGGTGAGGGCACAGCGTGGCTCCTTTTTGTGCTGCTCCTGCATTTTTGGGTGGCTGCAGTTTCGCTGGAATGGTTCAGGCTCGGATTCTGTTTTGTTTTTCTGGTTTCCCTCCTCTTCTGGCCACGTTCCGCAGCAACTTTATCCTTGGATTTGGGGAGCTGGTGGGGACTGGGGCCAAGTTTAGTGAAGAATTCATTGTCTGGGTGATGTCAGGATTCCAAATCCGTGGCAATTCCAAATCCGGGCAGTACCCACAGTGAGGTCAGGTGCCAGGGGAAGAGGGGAACACCTAAAATGGGAAGGAAATCAGGAGGAGCACAGAAAAAAGAGGGAATTCCAGATTTGGGGGCAATATCCCCATTATTTCTCTGATGAACATTTTATGGAAGTGCAGCTGCAAAGAAATCTTGGTGTTTGGAGCCTGTCCTGGAGTTGTTCCTGCAGGAATGGCTGGGAAAGGCTGGCACGGGACATTCCCAGAGTCCAGGGAGACAAGTGCTGGGAGAGAAGTGCTGGGAGAGAAATGCAGATTGGGATCCCTGCGGGATGCAGGGAAGCTGGGAATGGCTTGGGAATGGTTTGGGAATGGCCAAACCCATCATTCCCTGCTCATGGAGGATCACACCAGAACTCACCTGGGAATGGCTTGGGAATGGTTTGGGAATGGCCAAAGCCATCATTCCCTGCTCAGGGAGGATCACGCCAGAACTCACCTGGGCCTGGCCTGGGCTGGGCACTGCATCCAAATCCCTGCTTTAGCCAGGCCTGGATCCCTCTTTTCCTTCTCTGTCCAACTCCATCCAAAAACACAGAGATGACATCCAAAGGACCCACAGGGCCCACCCTGGCTCCTTCCTGGGAGAGCTGGAGCACTTCCCTATGGAGCCAGGCTGGGAATGTTCACCTGGAGAAGTTCCAGGGAGAGCTCAGAGCCCCTTCCAGGGCCTGAGGGACTCCAGGAGAGCTGGAGAGGGACTGGGGACAAGGGATGGAGGGACAGGACACAGGGAATGGCTCCCACTGCCAGAGGGCAGGGATGGATGGGAGATTGGGAATTGGGAATTCCTGTCTGGGATGGAATTCCCAGAGCAGCTGTGGCTGCCCCTGGATCCCTGGAAGTGTCCAAGGCCAGGTTGGACAGGGGGCTTAGAGCAACCTGGGACAGTGGGAGGTGTCTGTGCCCATGGCAGGGGTGGAATGGGATGATCCTTAAGGTCCTTTCCAAACCATTCCAGGATTCCCTGAGTCTCCTTTCCCTACAGTTCCATGTTTCCTCTGGAAAATGGCTCTGGAGAGGGAAGGGAAGGGAAGGGAAGGGAAGGGAAGGGAAGGGAAGGGAAGGGAAGGGAAGGGAAGGGAAGGGAAGGGAAGGGAAGGGAAGGGAAGGGAAGGGAAGGGAAGGGAAGGGAAGGGAAGGGAAGGGAAGGGAAGGGAAGGGAAGGGAAGGGAAGGGAAGGGAAGGGAAGGGAAGGGAAGGGAAGGGAAGGGAAGGGAAGGGAAGGGAAGGGAAGGGAAGGGAAGGGAAGGGAAGGGAAGGGAAGGGAAGGGAAGGGAAGGGAAGGGAAGGGAAGGGAAGGGAAGGGAAGGGAAGGGAAGGGAAGGGAAGGGAAGGGAAGGGAAGGGAAGGGAAGGGAAGGGAAGGGAAGGGAAGGGAAGGGAAGGGAAGGGAAGGGAAGGGAAGGGAAGGGAAGGGAAGGGAAGGGAAGGGAAGGGAAGGGAAGGGAAGGGAAGGGAAGGGAAGGGAAGGGAAGGGAAGGGAAGGGAAGGGAAGGGAAGGGAAGGGAAGGGAAGGGAAGGGAAGGGAAGGGAAGGGAAGGGAAGGGAAGGGAAGGGAAGGGAAGGGAAGGGAAGGGAAGGGAAGGGAAGGGAAGGGAAGGGAAGGGAAGGGAAGGGAAGGGAAGGGAAGGGAAGGGAAGGGAAGGGAAGGGAAGGGAAGGGAAGGGAAGGGAAGGGAAGGGAAGGGAAGGGAAGGGAAGGGAAGGGAAGGGAAGGGAAGGGAAGGGAAGGGAAGGGAAGGGAAGGGAAGGGAAGGGAAGGGAAGGGAAGGGAAGGGAAGGGAAGGGAAGGGAAGGGAAGGGAAGGGAAGGGAAGGGAAGGGAAGGGAAGGGAAGGGAAGGGAAGGGAAGGGAAGGGAAGGGAAGGGAAAGACCAAGTTTTAACCAGCACAGAGAAACTCAGAGGAGATGAAGAAAAATTGGATTTCACTTCCAACCTCACAAATATCCCTTGGGCAAACCTTGGATTCCAGTCTGGGACACGAGATTGGATTTTCCAGCACATTCCCACCCAAACTGGGCTGGGATCGTACCTCTGGCATTACAGAGATTACAGGGACCTAAAATAGAGGTGGCTTTTTTTGTCTAATTTAAACTAAACTGCTAATTTAGACTAAACTAAACTGCTAATTTAAGCTAAACTGTTAGTTTAACACTAAACTGCTGTCTAGTTTGAACTGCTAATTTAAACTGAACTGCGAATTCAAACTAAACAGCTAATTTACACAAAACTGCTAATTCAAACTAAACTGCTAATTTAAACTGCTTCCTAATTTAAACTGAACTGTTAGTTGAAACTAAACTGCTCTCTAATTTAAACTAACCTTCTAATTTAAACTGAACTGCTCATTTAAACTAATTCCATGTCAGAAAAGCCCTCATTTGGGGAGGAGATTCCTCAAACTCCCAGCTCCAAATCCCACATCCCAATGTCCCACACAGATCCCTCTGGCTTCTAATTATGGAAATTATGGAAATTACAGAAATTATGGGCTGTGCAAATGCAGAGTAAGGGGAAAATGGGAATGAGGGCTGTGGTTCATCCCAAAGATGGGTTAAATCCCAGAAAAATCAACCAGCACTCCTGTCCTTAAACTTCTTCCCACAACACAGGGTGGATTCCAGAGGCTGGGAGAAGATATTCCAGGAATTTTAATTCTGCCTGCTCTTGGAGTCCAGGAATTCTGATTTAAAGGGAATGTTGATTTAATGGGAATGATGTTTTAATGGGAATGCTAGTTTAATCGGAATGCTGATTTAAAGGGAATTCTGATTTAAAGGGAATGCTGATTTAATGGGAATGATGTTGGGAATGACAATTCATAGGGAATTCCATGGAGAGCAAAGCCCTGTCTGGAAAGAGAAAGAGGAGCAGGACTGAGCTCTCCACTGAGATTCCAGCCTGGATTACAAATCTAGGTCTAAAAAAGATGGATCATTTTACCTGGAGGTCACTAAAGCACTCAGGATTTAATTTGATTTGCGGACTATAACAGAATTCCGATATTACGGACAAAAAAATCCATGACTCCCAGCACCCCACAGGAGGTTGTGGCACTCAACCCTTGCTCCTGAGAAAAACCGGGAGGAGAATTCCAACTTTATAAGGATCAGCGAGATCTCACTCGGAAGGAAGATTTATGGAGGCTCCACCTGAATCGTCCTCCTTGGTTGGGAGAATCCATTCCCAGCTCCAGAGGAACCTGGAGAAGGTGGAGGCTCCCACTGGTGACCCAAGTCACCCAGATGTGAAACTCGTTTGAACTGGACACAAAAAAGAATTTGTTTGGTATTTGTGGGGCAATTTTAGATCATTTTGGGGTTTTCCAGGTGTTTTTTCCAATGCCACCACAACCCAGTTCCAGATGTTTTCCCTAAATCCTTCAAGGTGAAGGATCTTTTTAGCTAAAAATGGCTGGTTTTAAACAAAAGCAAACAGAAAGGGAAGGATGAAGTGTATATGAACTCACTTAATTCCAGGGCCCAGAAAAATAGGATTCATTTGTTGGATCTTTGGGAATTTCCACAATTTGCTGCCTTGGAATAAAAGCCACTGAAATCACTGTTGAATTTGACCTTTTTCTCCCCAAAATTAAACTGGATTTCTGTGAGGTAGGATCAACACTCTGTGGGATCACCATCCCAGAAAACCCTGAAGGACCATCGAGGAGCAAGAAATTCCATTTTAAAAAAAATATTTCCTGGGATATGAACCAGCTTTGAAAGGGAGCAGTGAAGAGTTAACCTTTTGGAGATGTCAAATCCGTGATTCCCAGAAAGGAGACTTCCTGTTCCCGATGAAAAAAAATTTTGCTCCCAGATGAGATAATTCCTGGGAGTTGTAGGACTTGCAGGATAAGGGTTCATAAGGATTGACATTTATCATTTAAAGTTCTGGGATGTCACGGACACTTCGAAGCTGGGATAAAAGCTGGAATCTGACTGAGAGGAGTAACACTGAATTACTCACAACGGTTTCTCCCAGGGTGGGAATTGTCTGTTCCTCTCTGGAATTCGCTGCCCTCTCCTTGATGTGGTTGGAGGGGAGGATTATCCGTAGGAATATTACAAATCCTTGCTGGCTTTAAGGAAAGGAAACATTTACATTGGCCCGATGTCTGGGATAATAAATCCCAAATTCAGCAATCCATTAATACAAAGGCCGTAGGAACTGGAGGCAGATTTTGGGACACAATTCCGACCCCCTGTTGGAGGGAAATAATGGAACAGGAGGGTGGGGAATTTGGGATACTCCTGGTGTTGTTTAAAAGTCATCTTTGGATGGACACAAAGGATTTTCCCTCCCTGTGGGTGGGTGTGGAGTTATTCCATCAATTCCGTCACCTGCTGAGTCCTTATCCCACAAAACCACAGGGATGAGACCCCCCAAATGGCAGAACCTCCTTTTCCCTCTTCCATGTTCTTCCCACTGCAGCAGGATCCAGGAAAAGCCAGGAAGACAGGGAATTCTGATCCTGCAGGATCATGGAACGGTGTCCACTCAGCCCGAAGGATTTGAGAAATAACACCAGGGAGATTTTGGCCCAGCAGGGAGATCTCCCAAAAAATTGTGAGGGAGATGGACCTAAGATGGAGGGAAAGGAATCCCAGGTTCCCAACAGGTGACTGGATAAAATCCAGCATGTGCCAAAATTCCCAGCCAAGGGAATCAGGAATTCCAGAGGGGTTTGCTTCCCTCCCATCCAGCTGTGGAGAGACAGAAGAAGATGAACCAAAAAATGTCCAAACCTTCAAACCATTCTCAAAACCATCTGAGAGGGGACAATGGCACGAAAGTTTTTTTTCCTTTGGAATTCTGGCCTTAGGAATGATTTGGGAAGATCCGGGATCAGTTTTCCACTTTCAGACAGGATTTCAGTCTCCAGGATGGCCGTGACAGATCTGCTGGAGCTTCTCCTGGTCCTTATTTTTAGATCATCTTGTGCAGTCCTTCCCTCAGGATGAGTCACTTGGAATCGGCCGCTCCAGGAGTTACACAAAAGTTTTATTTTCTCCCAAAATTCTGGCAAGGGATGGAGCTGAGCACTGTCAGCATTCCTGGCTGGAAGTGATAACTCAGCTCCGGCTGCCAGGAGGAAAACTCATCCTGAAAATGCTCCCAGGGGAAGAAAAGAGCTTTAAAAACTTGTGAAGGATGGAAATAAATGGGGTTTTTCAGCTGATATGGGGCTCCAGCAATTCCAAAAATTTCAGCTGAGCGGGGGCTCCAGGGATTCCCAAAATTTCAGCTAAACAGGAGCTCCAGATATTCCTAAAATTTCAGCTGATCAGAAACTCCAGGGATTCCCAAAATTTTGGCTGATCAGGGGCTCCAGCCACTCCCAAAATTTCAGCTAATTGAGCTGATAGGAGCTCCAGAGATTTCTGAAATTTCAGCTAATAAGAAACTCCAGAGATTCCTAAAATTCCAGCTGATCAGGGGCTCCAGGGATTCCCAAAATTGATGGTCCTGGAGAAAGAAACCCAAAGCCAGGTTTGGGATAAAATTCAGTTTCTGAGTTACAATCCATAGGAGATCCAGGAAGGAAACACTTCCATCCATTATAAAGTGGATAATGGGACTGATAAGGGGGCAGCTCTTATCTCCTCCTGGTGGGGGGGTTATCAAAACAGGTTGAGGAAAAATTTGGGAGTGTTTTAAATGAGAATTGAAGTTTTCCCAACTCCCTGTGGAATGTTGCTGTGTGAAGTGTTCCTGTTGCACTGCCCTTCTTAAATGTGGCACAGGGACAAAATCCAGGGAATTCAGCAGGATCATGGATTGAAATTCCTGGAATATCAGCCCTTAGATGGGTCCTGCAGCTCTCCGATAGATTTTATAGAGAATTTTTATATGTTATTTTTTATATTTTTTTCCCCCTTCCATAGGAAACCTGCCCTGGTTTCAGCATCTTGGAGACACAAGAAATCAGGGAATGGAGGGAAAAGAAGGGTAAAAAATGGGGGGGAAACCCCCTAGTTTTGCATCCAATTGGAATTTGGCTTTCCAGTTGCTATATTGGAAGTGTGAAATTCCTTCTGGAGATAAAAACACCTGGATCTGAGTCATCTCTATCTGATCTGAGGCTGGGCTTCATTTCCAGCTTCCCAAGAATATCCCTATGGAATTCTCCTTCTGTTTGCAGGTGACAATGCTAAAGCAATGAAGGAATAAATCAATCCCTGGGATCCGTTGCTTGGATCAGGGATTCCAGGATTCTGCTTCAACTGGATCAAGTATTTTATCCAAATATTCCCTTTATCCCAATATCCAGCTGGAAATTGGGATGTTTTATTCCCTTTATCCCAATATCCATCTTGAAATTGGGATGTTTTATTCCCTTTATCCCAATATCCAGCTGGAAATCCCGATGTCCATCAGAAAATAAAAACAATAAATAAGGAAGCATCCCATAGGATTTATCCCTTTTCCCTGTGCAATGCACATCCTGCTTTCCAAGGCCTCTGGAATCCCATTGGGAATCACATCTGGGATTCTCTTTATCATGGAATCATGGAATGCTTTGGATTGGGAAGAGCTTTTAATGTCCTACCCTTTCCCATGGCAAGGACCCCTTCCACTATCCCAGGGTGCTCTTATCTCCATCCAACCTGGCCTTGGACAATTCCAGGGATGGGGATTAAGGCTGGAAATAACTTTTAGGATCATTGAGTCCAACTGCAAATATCCTTGAGGGGCACCTTGGCCCCACAGGGACTTTTAAGGAATTTTTCTCCGTTTGGATGTGGATGAACAACTCGGACACCCCCAGGAGTGAACCTCCTGCCCTCTGCGCCTTCCCAATTTCCATGGAAAGAGATAAAAATAACTCCATGGAAAAGCTCCATGGGCAGGGATGGCCTCGTTTGCCAGGGGTGATTAACGCCATGAATAAATTACCTCCAAGTGCATTAATTAACGTCCCATTCTTTCCATTTCGAGGGGCATGGATTGAACCTTGACATTGATCTCCCAGCCAAAAAAATGGTTAATCCCAAAAAATGGGCACGAACGGGAGCCAAGGACATGAGAGCAAAACAAATGTTGTGCCAACAGATCCAGCAAAACGAGCGTGGAGTGGGAAGAGAAATCCATGGAAGAATTCTCAGCAGGAAAGGAGTTACTGATTTATCCTGAAGGTCGTTGTTGGCACTGGAAGAGGAGTTAAAGATTGACCCAGCCCGAGCTGAGGCTGGAAAACAGGAGGGGAATCTGGGATTGGAGTCTGATCCCAGGCTAGGTGATCCCAAGCCACAGGAATAACTTCCTGCATTTTCAACAGGATCCTGGGAGCACTTGAATAACACCTGGAACAGGGACGTGTTCCCAGAGAATCTGGAGAGCAGCAGCCTGCCTGCAGCTCCCTGGGGATTCTAGAATTCCAGATTCCTGGGATCCTGGAATCCCAGAATCCCAATATCCCTGAATCACAGGACCACCGACTTCCAGAATCTCAGAATTCCAGAATCATAGAATTCCAGAATCCAAATATCCCAGAATCCTAGAATTCCAGAGTCTTGGAATCCAAGAATCCCAGAATTCAAATATCCCAGAATCACAGGACCAGAAACTCCCAGATTTCCGGAGTCCTGGAATCCCAGAATCCCAATATCCCAGGATCACAGGACCACCGACTCCCAGAATCTCAGAATCCTAGAATCATAGAATTCCAGAATCCCAATATCCCAGAATCCCAGAATTCCAGAGTCCTGGAATCCCAGAATCACAGGACCACATACTCCCAGAATCTCACAATCCTAGAATCATAGAATTCCAGAATCCCAGAATTCCAGAGCCCTGGAATCCCAGAATCCCAGAATCCAAATATCCCAGAATCACAGAATTCCAGAGTCCCAGAATCCCAGGATCCCACAATCCCAGAACCACAGAATCTACCATGGGAACAGCTGGAAGGGAGCACGGTAGAACCCAAACTGATCCAAGTTCCCTGCTCTGGCAGGACCGGATTTTTCCAGTCCCTCCCTACTTTTCCAGCTGCAATTCCTCACATCTCACTTCCAAGAGGATCAGCTGGGATCAGCTCCAGATCCATGTCCCATATTCAGGGATCTCTGTCCCATATTTCACTGTCAGGGGTGAGAATTGTCCCAAAATTATTAAAAAAAAAAAAAGTCCCAAAAATATCAAAATGTGGTGGACCTGGAAGTGCTGGTTTATAAGTAGACTCAGTCCTAGAGGGCTGTTCTTTAATAATTTTCTTAATAATGTCTTAATAATTCCCTAATTCCACAATTTTAATCTAATTTATGGGATAAAAGATACAGAAATTAAACCCCTTCAAACCCTCACAGGACTCATGTGGGGATGGCAGCATTCCCAAAAAAAAAAAAAAAAAAAAAAAAAAAAAAATCCAAGAAAAGGGGAAAACACTGGGAATGCTTTGCTTGGAAAATTGTCTCCTCAGTAAATAATTCCAAAATTATGGGATTTTAAAGTGTGAGGATGACGAATTGGAGGAAGGGCAGAACTTGAATTACACACCCGCAGGAATTTGGGGTGTATTTCACATTCCTGCAAGGAATGGGCTGGATTGGGATCCTGTGGCTGTTTCCCAGCCTTCCATAGGAATTCCTCACTGGGATTTCCCTTTCCTGGGTGTCCCTTAAAAGACCATTTATAGTTCAATTTTTAAAATGGAATTTCTAGCTGCTTCCCACTCCCCTAAATCCTCTCCAACAAGATTTTTATTTTGAAAGCTGCAAGGAGAGTTAAAATTGAGCCAGGCAAGAGAACTGAGCCAAGCTCAGCTGTGAAAAGCCAGGCCTAAAATTAAACTCAGGCAATAAATTCCTTTTTTAAGCTGGAGTTTGAGCTGAGGTCAGGTAAATTCCAGGAAGGGGCTTTTAATGGGAATTCTTTGGGTGGTTTAGAGGGATTTGATCCATTTCTGTTCTGCTTTATGCCAGAATTCCCTGATTTTGGAAAAGCGCATTTTCCTGAGGTTTCTAAATATCCAGCAGCGGGGACTGGAATTCCCAAGGATTGAGGGCATGGATCACACCCAGGATCACCTGGATATGAGCCCCAGCACCTCCACAGCCTCCCTGCCCTTTCCTGATGATGCAAACACTCCCCATCCAACAAATATTTCCAGGGATTCGAGTACAGGGACTCCCAAGCACTTCCCAGAATTCCGGGATGAGGACATGGTGATAGGATTGCAAATTCCCTTTAAGCTAGGCCCGGCCACACCTGGTCTTGGGAAAAGCTGCAGCAGTAAAAGTTGCTGGTGTTGACCTGGAAAATCCCGATTTATCTCCTTATCCAGATAAAAGTGGGATTTGTTGGACCTTCCTGTCCGAACGGAATGTTTCACATCCCGTTATCCGCGAACTTTGCGCTCATCTCAGTCCCACCAAATCTTTCCAAGTGCTGGGAACCTGAATTTTCCTCACTGGTTGAAAAAAATGTGTTTTAGCAGAACCACACCTGGGATTTTCCGTGTGTTTTATTTTGTTTTGAAGAGGAAATATCCAGGTCTGAGCTGCTCCAGGGACAAAATTCCCTGATATTCCCTCTGTTTCCCAGTCCTTGTTGAACGTGTCCATTGTGAATTCCCAGATTTATAGCTCCTGTGTGGAAATTTTCACCAAGAAGGTTTTCCTGGAGTTTTTCTTTTCTGAAATTGAGTTTCAGTTCAGTCCAGGATCACTTAAAGGGAATTTCCCCCATTTCAGTTCCCTTCCATTAGTTTTCCTCATTCCTGTAAAAGCTTGAACGCTTCCAAGTGCTTGGAATGCTTCTTCATTCCCATTTTTTTGCGACTCAAAAGGCAAACCCAACCTTCCAGGACGTATTTAAGTGTTTTCAATTCTTCTTTATTCCAATTTTTTGCAAATCAAAAGGCAAACCCAACACTGCAGGATGAATATAAATGTTTGGAATTCTTCTTTATTCCCAGTTTTGCAAATCAGAAGGCAAATGCAGTATTTCAGGATCAGTTTAAGCCTCCCCACTGCATCTGGTGGAAATTTAAGAAGTTTTAACATTTTCAGTGACTTTCTCAGGGCACAACTCTCATCCAAGAGCTGCCAGGGATTGTGCAGGACCCTGAATTCCACATGAATTTGCTCATCCCAGAAGGAAAACTCAGATATCACAGACAGCTGGAATTCCATCTTCAGCCTGAACAGATCTGGAGATTTTTCTTTTTAACACCAATTTTTAAGCTCAGTTTTATCTCTCATTATCCATTTTTGAGGTGTTTAAATCAAAACTTGTTCCTTAATTCCCAATTTAATTTCTTCCAAGTGCTTTGGGCTGATCCAGCACCTCTTGGAGCTCCCCCATCCCAAGCCCCCAAATCCAAAGCTGCTTTTCCCACCCCTAGGGAATAATTCTTGGAGTCGGTTGGGATTCCCCAGAGCCAAATACTCAGGGAAAAACTGGAATTTGTCAAACTTCCAACACACTGAAGGAGGAATTGGACTTCTATTGTCCTTGTGGGTCCCTTCCAAGCCTGGATATTCTGTGGGTCTATGATTCCAAATATTTGGGATCTCACTTTTCCCAAAATTTTTCACTTTTCCTGCTGCCCAACAGCTTCCATTGACTTTCAGAGAAAGTTTGGAGTCCATGGATGCACTGAGGCCTGCAGTGAGCTGCAGACAACCCCAGGATCTCCTTTTTCCTTTCTCCATGTGTCTCCACATTCTCTGAGTAATTCCTAAAACAATCCCAGCTTTACATGAGTTTAATTAATTTAATTAATCCCATCCTTGCTTCCCAAGCCCAGAGCAATTCCATGAAGTTAAAGGAGCAAAAATTGCCAGTGATTCCCTCAGATTCCAATTTAAACTTCCATGAAAATAAAGAGGAGCCACATCTGGCCACAAGGAGAATAAAAGCTGTTGATTGAACAAACCCATGATTATCCTGGAAAAAGCAAGGCCTGGGGATGATGCTGAAATAAATCAAATGAACAAACCCTGCCTAGAAAAAGTAAAAGCTGGGATACACCAGATCTGATCTTGAGCTGGATTAGCATTCCCTGGGAAAATGGGAAAGGAGATAGAGCTTAAATCTCCTTCAAATGGGGCTTCCACTGATGCCTGGTGCAGGCTGACCTAGAACAGAGGCTGGACAGAGCTAAAGAATAAAGCAGGGATTTATTAAAGGATTTATTCAAAGGATCTCCTCCATGGATCCACCTTGGGCAGCACCAGAGCCCAGCCAGGGCTGCACCCAAATGAACCAAAATGGCCCCAAAATGCACGAGCGCTCCCGGGGGCTCTCCCTGGGATCAGTTCTGCTCCATTGGCACCTTGGAGTTCATTGTCCCATTCCAGCTTTAGCCCAGGCAGTCCCATCCTGCTTGTTTTTCTCTCTCCAGCCCACGGTGTTTGTGCTCCTGGGCTGAGATTTGGATCATTTGTCCTTGGTGCCCAGCTGGAGCAGGAATTGTTTTGTCTCCCTGCTCTGTGCAGAGAGCTCAGCATCCCCTGGTATGAAGCCCAGACTGACACACTAAAGCAGCACAGAATCTGAAAATATAAAAGAATAGAATAAAATATTTTAAAAAATAGAACAGAATCTGGAAAATATAAAAGCTAAAACGTAAAAGCTAAAACCTGAGGTATCACTAGTCCTGACATCCCTCAGCATTCCCTGCATCCCAGCCCAGGCACTGTTTGTGTTTTCCTGCTTCGATTCCTGATCCCGAGATCGTTCTGCTGACTCTGGTTTTGTATGCAGCTGAGAACAGACCCAGCCTAAAGCCTTCGGAAAAAACTTCGGAGCAGCTGGTTCTGCTTCCAAAAAAAGTGGGGAAATTCATCCCCAAGGAACAGGAAATGTTCAATTGTAGGCAAGACCAGAGGAGCACTTTATCCTGGACTACTCAGGCTTGGTCTGGTCTTCTCAGGTCTGCTCTGGGTTTCTCAGGTCTGCTCTGGGCTACTCAGGCCAATTTTGGGCTACTCAGATCTGGGCTGGGCTACTCAGGCCTGATTTGGGCTACTCAGGCCTGTTTTGGGCTTCTCAAGCCTGTTTTGGGTTTCTCAGGCTTGGTCTGGGCTGCTCAAATCTGGTCTGGGCCACTCAGGCTTGGTCTGGGCTTCTCAGGTCTGGTTTGGGCTACTCAGGCTTTGTCTGGACTGCTTAGGTCTGGTCTGGCCTGTTCAGTGTTGGTTGGGGCTACTCAGGCCTGTTTTGGGCTTCTCAAGCCTGTTTTGGGCTACTCAGGCTTGGTCTGGGCTGCTCAGGTCTGGTCTGGGCTTCTTAGGATTGGTCTGGGCTACTCAGGCTTGGTCTGGGCTATTCAGTCTTGATTGGGGCTACTCAGGCCTGTTTTGGGCTACTCAGGCCTGGTTTGGGCTACTCAGGCCTGGTTTGGGCTTCTCAGGCCTATTTTGGGCTTCTCAGGCTTTGTCTGGGCTGCTTAGATCTGGTCGGGCCTGTTCAGTCTTGGTTGGGGCTACTCAGGCCTGTTTTGGGCTTCTCAGGCCTGTTTTGGGCTACTCAGGCTTGGTCTGGGCTACTCAGGTCTGGTCTGGGCTTCTTAGGATTGGTCTGGGCTACTCAGGTCTGGTCTGGGCTATTCAGGCCTGGTTTGGGCTGTTCAGTCTTGGTTGGGGCTACTCAGGCCTGTTTTGGGCTACTCAGGCCTGGTTTGGGCTACTCAGGCTTGGTGTGGGCTTCTCAGGCCTATTTTGGGCTTCTCAGGCCTATTTTGGGCTACTCAGCTTGGTCTGGGCTTCTCAGATCTGGTTTGGGCTACTCAGGCTTTGTCTGGGCTGCTTAGGTCTGGTCTGGCCTGTTCAGTCTCGGTTGGGGCTACTCAGGCCGGTTTTGGTCTACTCAGGCCTGGTTTGGGCTACTCAGGCTTGGTCTAGGCTGCTCAGGTCTCGTCTGGGCTTCTTAGGATTGGTCTGGGCTACTCAGGCCTGGTCTGGGCTACTCAGGCCTGGTTTGGGCTGTTCAGTCTTGGTTGGGGCTACTCAGGCCTGTTTTGGGCTACTCAGGCCTGGTTTGGGCTACTCAGGCCTATTTTGGGTTACTCAGGTCTGGTCTGGGCTTCTTAGGCTTGGTCTGGGCCACTCAGGCCTGGTTTGGGCTGCTCAGGTGTGCTCTGGCCATCCCTGGGGCCCAGCAGGAATTTTCCTCTCTCCCCCCCTGTTCCCAAAACCATTCCCGGCTCTTTTGCTGAGCTCGCAGCTCGCTCGGGGTCCGGCTGACCCCGGGCTGGCCCATCCCAAAGGAATGGGAAAATTCTCCCTCTCGAGTGTTCATTACCCACCCCAGGTGAGCGTTGGGTAAATCATCAATTTCCAGCTGGATTTTAACCTCAAGTTTGCTGAGATTTGTGTCCATGGGGGTTGAGTCTTAAAGAAACCATTCCACAGGCAGGGAAGAAGAAAATAATGGAATTATGGAATGGTTTGGGATGGACGGGACCTTAAATCCCATCCCAGGCTGCTCCAAGCCCCAGTGTCCAACCTGGCCTTGGACACTTCCAGGGATCCCAGCCACAGCTGCTCTGGGAATTCGGTGACAGTGACCAATCTGGAAATATTTTTTAGGGTAATCCCCCAAAAAGTGTTATTAATAAATTTTTGGAAATTAATACATTAAAAATATTAATATAAAATAACAACATCTAAAATAATAAATATATAAAATAATCAGTACACAAAGTAAAAAATCTATAAAGTAACAAATATATAAATTATTAATAGAAAAATAATAAATATGCAAACTAATAACATATATGGTGATTAATATACAAATTAATGTAAAAATAATTGATATATAAAATAATAAATATGAACATTAATGCTATATAAAATAATTGATAAGCATAAATAGATAAATTTTTTTTATTAAAAATAAACATAGAAAAAGAGCCCTTAGCAGAGCCATGACTTGGAGGGAAAGAGCCCACACAATTAATTCTGGAAATAGGAATAAACAGTAGGAGCTTTTTATATAATAATGGGATTTTATTTGCTCTATAAATGGGAATTAAGAGCAATCAGAATTTTGGCTGTGCCAGGATCATTGAAACAGCACAAAATCCCTATTTGTGTCTTGATAAAACAGGAAAAACTCAGAAGGGATAAACAATAACTTCATTTTTTGAGCCATTCTCATTTTGGCAGCCAATTCCCAAACTTAGCCCATGGCAAAGTGCAACAGAACACCAGGAGCAGCGGGATGGCTCCTAATAAAGCCTGGATTAATTAAACTCAGCCTTTGCACAGTGTGGGCTGAGTGACCTGAGAGCTGAGCCCAGACATCCTCAAAATCCAAACAGAGGCGCAATCTTTGTTTTTCCACAGCCTCTTCCACTGCTTTGCTCCTTGACTTCGTTCTGTAGCTGATTTTTTAATTTGGCTGTAATTAATGTGATTGATTAATGCAATTAATTAGTGCAGTGCAGGAGGAGTTGCTCAGGTTTGCAGGAACCAATCCCTGAAGGTTTGGCGGACAACACGAGAAGTTTCCCTTCGGTGCCACAGGAATGAGGAGCTGAACCTTCCCTTCTTCACCTTCCTGGATTTGACATCTCCAAAACTGACAGGAAATTCCCCAAAATCATGCTACCCCAATTCCCATGGTTTTCTGGGATGCCAGTCAGAAGGATAAAGGTGGATAACCCCAAAGGTGATCAGAGGTTTTCTTGCCCTCTGTGGGTCCCAAACACTGAGATTATTTTTAGTCCAGCAGGAATTTTGCATTAAAAAAACCAAAACCCTCAAAAATGAGGAATGCTGGTGGCTGTGGCTGGGAAAACACATCCCAGCCTGGCCCATCCCGACAGATGAGAGGTTGGATGTGACTCTGCTGCATGTGGAGGCAGCCCAGAGATCCAATCCTGTCCTGGGCTCATCCAAAGGAATGTGGGGAGAAGGTCCAGGGAGGGAATTCCACCTCTGTGCCCCGCTCAGGTGAGGCCCCACCTGCAGAGCTGCCCCGGGCCTGGATCCAGCACGGGAAGGAGCTGGAGCTGCTGGAGAGAGCCCAGAGGAGGCTCCAGGATGATCCCAGGGATGGAGCAGTTCTGCTTGGAGGAAAGGCTGGGAGAGCTGGGAATGTTCCCCTGGAGAGGAGAAGCTTTGGGGTGAGCTCAGTGTGACCTTGCAGGACCTGGAGAAGCTGCAGGAAACATAGAGAGAGAAAATTTCCAAGGGATGGAGGGACAGGACACAGGGAATGGCTCCCACTGCCAGAGGTCAGGGATGGATGGGATATTAGGAATTAGGAATTCCTGGCTGGGAGGGTGGGGAGGGGATGGGATGGAATTCCCAGAGCAGCTGTGGCTGCCCCTGGATCCCTGGCAGTGCCCAAAGCCAGGCTGGACACTTGGAGCAGCCTGGGACAGCGGGAGGTGTCCCTGCCATGGAATGGGGTGGGAAGGGGTGATCCACAATGAGGTCACCCCAAAGTTTCTCTTCTCCAAGATGAGCATTCTCAACTCTCCCAGCCTTTCAACATCCCTAAATATTACATATAAATAAACTCTCTCTCCATCTCATGCCAAGGAAATCTGGGATTCCATCTGAGATCCGGGATCTGTGGGCTCTGACCACGGCACCTGACCCCTGAGATGTTTTGGGCCTCAATGGCCCTGAGGACTCAGCATTTCCCAAATTATCCCAGGCTGACAAATCCTGGGAATTCTCCTGCAAGTGCTGCTGTTCCCTTCCAACCCACAGCACTCTGGGATTGCAGGACTCTTGGATGTGTTTTCAAATGACCTTCCCAGTGAAGATTCCTGGAAATCCAGCTCCAGACAGGCTTGTCTGGGACCTTTTCCACCCTTGAACTCAGCGAACTCCGGTGGTGGAGGAGCAGGTTCTTCTTATCACCTTCCCATGTTTGTCCTCCTTAACTCCTGGAATTCCATTGGAATTGCAGGGGAGGCAGGAATGGGGTGAGAAGGGCCAAGGGTTACTGCCATAAAGTCACATGGGAATTCTGCTCCCGCATTCCAGAAAAACAACAAAACATATCCTAAGGAAAATCACGCTGTGAGGTGTAACCAGCCCTGTGTTGAGATATCCCAGGAATATTCCACCTTTTTTCCCTCCAGGCTCTGCTTTCCTCTCTTCCCAGCAGTCATGGATGAAGTTCTGGTGTTTTCCCGGGTTTCTTGGGATTTTTCCACATGAAAAGTCACCATGAAATTCATCCCCACTGCCTCTAAGTCAGCACAAATTCCTTACATTAATAAAATTGAAGTCCCTTAAAGAAAAGTCAAAAATTCCAAAGGGAAATCTTTCCCCTGGGAAGATATTTGGGACAAAGTGGCAAAATCACCATGCCTGGAATTTTTTAAAAACAGTGGATACGGCACTTTGGGATATGGCTTAGTGGGAATTTGGTTGAAGGTTGGAATTGATGTTCCTGGAGGTCTTCTCCAACCTTCGTGATTCCATGATTGGCCTAAGCCTAGAAAAATCCTACAGGAGAGAATTTCCCACAGGGAAAATAATCCAAATATTTCCTTCCGGTTGAGGAATGTTGACTTTGGAATAACGATCTCAGGAATAATTGGATTGAAGGAATAATTATGACAGTGAAAAAGTGGGACAGACCCAGTCCAACAACTCCAGGAAAAGAATGGAAGCTCTTCCCTTCCTGAATCCTGGATATTCACAGGGAGGAGGGTGGGATGAAGGAAGAAAATTCCTTTTTCCAGGTTTTTTGTGTGTTTGTTCTTGGGTTAAACATTTCCACACGATCCAAATATTTGCACTTAGATCCAACCCAAGGCTGAAGCTCCTCTCCCAGTTGGATCATAGGCACGGATATTTTATTGGCATTGCTCCCCAGCCTATGGAAGCAGGAATTTCCTGCTCATTCCTGAATTCTCATAGAAATTTTCCCCACACTGGCTGGGTCAAGGAATTTCTAGAGTTAAAACCGGCCCCGAATCAATGGAATTTGTTTTATTCTGGAAAAGTTTTCCTGTTGGTCCACTAGAATTGTGGTGGCCTAAACATGGATTGGAGGGAGCGGGAATTCAGAATTAATAGGGAATATTCAACATATATTTATTATTTTTATATAATGCATTTTTTAAAATATGCATTTATATATTTAATATCTATTATAGGTTTCCCATATATATTTATTTAATATCTATTTCTTAATTTAAAATACATTTGTTTAAATAATTTATATTTATTTAATTTCTTTAACTAAGATATAGTTATATTAATTACAAGTAATCTCATCCTGGAATATCTATTAGGAAATTAATAATTCAGCTGGGTTTAAATTGGAAATTTGGCTTTCCATGAAATGTCCATCATGGAATTATTTATAAAAAGGGCTCGTGCTGGGGCAGAAAATCCCTTCAAGGCAAATTTCCGTGATCCTTCTCCTTTTCCCATTGTCCAAATCCTTATTTCCTGTTACTGGAGAGGGATGACTCCAAGCTGGGTATTCCCACCTGAGGATGGATGTGAAACAAAACCTCTGGAGCTCCAACTGCTCCTTGATTTGGGAAAAAGGAATCCATGTCACGGATGTCACCTGGACACTCCCCTTCCATGAGGAGAAAAATCATGTGCAGCCTTATTTGAAGTCACCAGGAAAGGATTTATGGGATTTGGGATTAGCTCCCAGCTCTATAATTCCAGCTTTTATGATCCCATGCCATCACTCCGTTCTTGGGTGACTCTGTTCGCCATCTGGGAATGAGACATTTTTCCTTGACTCATCCATGAAATTCTTTGAGTAGGAGCCATAAATCTTCCCATAACTGCAGCACTGAGCCAAACACATTGTCCTGGCTGAGGAGTGCTGGGATTCCTGCTCAGCTTTCCTGGGATCTTCTCTACTCTTTGGGAATTCTCCTCCTCCTTCTCCTCCTCCTCCTCCTTCTCCTTCTCCTTCTCCTTCTCCTTCTCCTTCTCCTTCTCCTTCTCCTTCTCCTTCTCCTTCTCCTTCTCCTTCTCCTTCTCCTTCTCCTTCTCCTTCTCCTTCTCCTTCTCCTTCTCCTTCTCCTTCTCCTTCTCCTTCTCCTTCTCCTTCTCCTTCTCCTTCTCCTTCTCCTTCTCCTTCTCCTTCTCCTTCTCCTTCTCCTTCTCCTTCTCCTTCTCCTTCTCCTTCTCCTCCTTCTCCTCGTCCTCCTCCTCCTCCTCCTCTTCCTCCTCACCCTCTCTCCTTCCTCTTCTCCTTTTCTTCATATTTTCCTTTTCCTTTTCCTCTTCCTTTTCCTTTCCCAGAACTTAGAAACCTCTTTATCCCTGCATCTCCATCCCATAATTTTGGTGACTGATTTTCCATTGCAGCCTCCTGTTCAGGAATTGTTTTTTCTCCTGGAATTTTCCCTCCACTCTCACGATCGATTTTGATGGAATTTACACAAAATACTTACGGGACTTTCATCCTTCTGGGAAATTTATTTAAAATTGAGCAACGGGGTTGAAAGTTCCTGGGGCAAGGACTGGGAGGCCTGTGAATCCCAGGGATAAAACACATGGAATCAAATAATTCAATTTAATATTAAAAATAACTTGGATGAGCTTGATGGTGCTGATGAGGGAGCTGGGAATGTTCATCCTGGAGAAAAGGAGCTCCAGGGGCACCTTCCAGGACAGGAGGGGGCAGCCAGAGGGAATTGGGATCTGCTCCCAGGGAAAAGGGACAGGAGGAGAGGGAACGGCCTGAAGTTGTTCCAGGGAAGAGTTAAATTGGATATTTGGGATTATTTCTCCATGGAAAGCCTGGTGAAGGCATTGAAACTGCCCAGGAGAGTTTGGAGTCCCCACCCCTGGAGGTGTCCAAGAAATTCCTGGATGTGGCACTCGGGGCTCTGGTGGGGATCGGGCACAGCTTGGACTTGGTAATCCCGGAGATCTTTCCCAGCCTCAGTGATTTGAGGATTCTCCAGATGCAAAAGCCACTTTTCCAATCTCTGTTCCTCCTCCACACCCTCCAGCCCCTCCCTCAGCCCCGCCAAAACTCTCCAGGTGAGTTTAGAAACTCCAGGAGAGGATTTTCCTGGGGTTTAATCCCAAACTCCTCAGGATTTTTGGGGAGCAATTCACTCCTGGTTCCAGCACATCTGAGGGACATTCAGGTTGGACACCAGGAGGAATTTCCCCATGGGAAGGGTGGTCAGGCATGGGAAGGGGCCGCCCATGGAGGTTTGGAGTCCCCATCCCTGGAGATGTCCAAGAAATTCCTGCATGTGGCACTTGGGGCTCTGGTGGGGATCAGGCACAGCTTGGACTTGGTGATTCCAGAGATCTTTCCCAACCTCAGTGATCCTGGAATTCCATAATTCCAGCCCCACATGCATCTCTCCTAATCCTCAGCATGAAGCTTGATCCACTCGATTTAATCCATGGATTTGTTCTTTTCCCAGCAAGGACATTTTGGATGCAAAGATCCAGATTTTTCCCTAGATGAGACCTTGTTTCTAACCACCTGGATGCTGAAATAAGAAGTCCTGAGTTGGGAATTTTATTATCATCCCAAATTTCCTTTATCACCCATTCCTGCTAAAGCAGCACCATTTAAAAACTAAGGATTTTAGTGGACAAGTTGGAAAACATTCCTGCATCTAAACTTCCATAGATTTGGGAAAAGGAGAGCAGAATGGCCTGAAGGATCCAAGGAATGGCTCCCAATGCTAGAAGGCAGGGATGGATGGGATATTGGGAATTAGGAATTCCTGGCTGGGAGGGTGGGGAGGAGCTGGGATGGAATTCCCAGAGCAGCTGTGGCTGCCCCTGGATCCCTGGCAGTGCCCAAGGCCAGGTTGGGCAGACTTGGAGAAATTTGGGATACTGGGAGGTGTCCCTGCCCATTCCAGAGGAGTTGGATGGGATGACCTCCATATGGTTCTGCCCCATCCCAAGAGGGAAATTCAGGATAATCAGGAGATCCTCCAGCAAAACCAGCTCCATGAATCCCAGAATACCTGGAAAAACCATCCCAAGGATTCGTGGGAGAATTTAATGCTAAGATTCCCAGAGCCAAGTTCAGACTGATCCCACCAAAACACTGGGAGAGAAAACAGAGGGATGAGCCCTGATATTTTAGTATTTCCAGGGTATTCCACCTCTGGGAGTCCCAAATTCCCAGGAAAGCATCCAGTGGGACCCAGAGGGACTGTGGATGCTCCATGGGCTTGGAAAATCAGGAGCATTCCCTGCTTCCAGTTCTGGAATTTCAGAGAGGAGTGAGCTTGGCCAGGGAGGAGTTTTCTACCTGGAAAATCCCTTTTCCCCTGATTTTTGTTTGTTTGTTTGTTTGTTTTTTTTTTTGGGGGGGGGGGGGTTGGTTTTTTTTGTTTTACCCCAGAATTGCTGATCCATCTCAGATGGAAATTCCATCCTCTGGAATCTCGAGTCTCCAGCAGCACTGGTGATGGACAACGAGGGAACAACAGGCTGGTAACTCCTGGGAGTAGAATTCCTCATGACCATGAGAACAGTGGGGACATTCGATCGTTTTCCATTAAATTCCCCAGCCTCCAACAACTCCAAACTCAGAGACCTCCCAGGGCACAGACAATTCCCTCCAGGTTTTAAAAGCCTGGAATGTTTTTTTTTCCTTATCTAATCCCAGCTGGAATCCACACAAAAAAAATCCTGCACAAGGAGTTCCTCAGCTCCAGCACCCGTCTGGGAGAGCCGCCTCCTTCTTTTGCTTTGCACTCCTGGAATTTTCAGCGCTGTGTTCCAACTCCTTTTTTTAGGAAAAGTCCCAAAACCCCATTTCCCTGTGGCATTTTCCACGATTTTCACAGGTCCTTTTCCAGCTTGAAAAGCTTTCCCTGAAGTACCAACCCGGGATGGAGCCCAACAACCTAAAAACGCCCAGTGGACATCCCTTCTCCAGGGCTGATTTTTCCAGGATGGAGAAGAAGATTTGCCGGGATGAAGGTTGTGGATCCTCGTGGAATGTTTGGGAATGGGATGAAGGTGCCATTCCATGCTCCAGCCCCAGTGTTGGTCCCACAAAGGGACCTTGTTGCCCCCGGTATCACCGGCAGGTTTGGGGCCATCACCTTTGAACGCTTATCGGAGCTCCGACTGACTGTGAATTCCCGGGAAAACTGCTCCGGAGGCTCGGGACAGGCCTCACGTGCTCCCCACAGGCTCTGCCCAATGGATAAGTGTGGCTTTATGAATTCCAGGCAGTAAATCCCGGTTTATGATCCCAGGGAACAGGTTCTGAGCTCAAACGGTAAAAAATAATCCCATCCCTCATCGTCCCCTTATCGGAGTCAGCAGTGGGGGTGGGAGTGATTCCAGCTGCTTTCATCCTGCTTTTTCCTCCTGGATCAGGGTATTCCCAGTCCCTGGGAGCTCATCCTTTGTCTGTCAAGAAATTGGGATGACTTATCAAAAAATTTGGATTCCTCATCAAAAATTTGGATTGCTCATCAAAAAACTGTGATTCATCATCAAAAGAGTGAGATTGCTCATTAAAAAATTGGGATTGCTTATCAAAAACTTGGGATTCCTCATCAAAAAATTGGGATTGCGCATCAAAAAACTGTGATTCATCATCAAAAGATTGAGATTGCTCATCAAAAAAATTGGGATTGCTTGTCAAAAAATTGGGACTTCTCGTCAAAAAATTGGGATACCTCATCAAAAAATTGGGATTGCTCATTAAAAAATTGGGATTGCTCATCAAAAAAATTGGGATTGCTCATCAAAAAAATTGGGATTGCTCATCAAAAGATTGAGACTCCTCATCAAAAAATTGTGATTGCTTATTAAAAAATTGGGATTGCTCATCAAAAAATTGGGATTGCTCGTCAAAAAATTGGGACTGCTCATCAAAAGATTGAGATTCCTCATTGAAAAATTGCAATTGCTTATTAAAAAATTTGGATTGCTCATCAAAAAATCGGGATTGCTCATCAAAAGATTGAGATTCCTCATCAAAAAATTGGGATTGCTTATTAAAAAATTGGGATTGCTCGCCAAAAAATTGGGACTGCTCGTCAAAAAAATTGGGATTGCTCATCAAAAGATTGAGATTCCTCATTGAAGAATTGCAATTGCTTATTTAAAAATTTGGATTGCTCATCAAAAAATTGAGATTGCTCATTAAAAAATAGGGATTTTTCACAAAAGAGCAACTGGACACAACCAAAGTTTGCAAGATCCCAGCAGTTCCCAAGGCTGCCTTTGGTGCGGTTGGAATGGGAAAATCTGGCTCATCCCACAGAATTCCCATTCCCAGATTTCCAGAGAATTCTGGAGTCAGATTCCTGGCTCTCCCAGCGTTTCTCCAGCTGTTGGAGCTCCAGGATGATCCAGCAAAGCTGCAAAGGCTCTGTCCCACTTCTTTCCATGCCTGATTCCCTGGCAGGTGGGAAAAGGATTCTTGGCTGGGATCAACCTCACTCCAGGGAAAATTCCCTAATCAGAGTTTCTCCCACTTGAAAAACGCTCCCATTCCTTCATTCCAGGCTGGCACTTGGCTTCTGAGGAGTTTTCCCAAATTTTTTTGGTTCCAAACAGCTTCCAAGGAATTTTCCTGCTCGCCTCTAGAGTTCTTCTGTGGATTCTGGTCAGAGTTTGGGAAAAGAGAAAGAAGAATAATTTGCAGGGACATTGAGGCAGAGGAGGGGGAAACAGAAAATAATAAAAGAAGTTTTTAATTTGGAGAAAAATGTGGAGGCTCCAGAGGCTCCTTTTCTTATTAGGGTGTGGAGAAATCCCTGGAATGGAGAAACTGGGATGAGCAGGAGGGACAACAACAACAGGGAACGGTAAAACCTCTCAGGCAGCAAATTCCCAAGAAATTGGATAAATTATTCCAATGAATGGATAAATTCCAACTGTTTCCTAAAATGGAGATGGAAAATCAAAGAAGGAAGGAAGAAGAAAGGAAGGAATGATCCACTGGAAGAAAAACTGGAAGTGTCCAAGGCCAGGTTGGACAGGGCTGGGAACAGCTTGGGATAGTGGGAGATGTCCCTGCCCATGGAATGGGATCATCCTTAAGGTCCCTTCCCAGCCAAAGCATTCCATGATTCCAGAAGGTGATCCATGACTTCAAACCCCCTCAACTCCACATTCCTCATGTCCCTCTTCTCCCAATCGGACAACAAATATACTGGAAAGCAAATGTAACTCTGGGAAGAGTTTTAGGAGCTCAGATTCTCACTCCAGCTCTCCAGGAGGATTCTGGAAGTTCTCCCAGGCTGGATGGGAAACACTCAGGAATTTCCTTCATCTTTTCCCACTTTTGCAGGGAATTCCTGTTCCCAGAGTGTGGAATACTGCTGGAGAAAGTCAGAGAGAGAACAAAAAAAGGGAACTTTTTTTCCATATTTCAGGTGATTTCCCCATGGTTGGAGCTGCGAGCCAAGGGAAGGAGAGCAGGGATGGAATTTTTCATCCTTGGAAGTCTGACACCAAGATGAGGCAGTTCTAGTTTGCCATGGAATTCCAGAAAGTTTGGGATGGAAGGGATCTTAAGGATGATCCCTGCCATGAGCATCTTCCACTATCCCAGGGTGCTCCAAGCCCCATCCAAACTTTCCTTGGATGCAGGGACAGCCACAGCTTCTCTGGGAATTCCATCCCAGTCATTCTCCACCCTCCCATCCAGGAATTCCTAATTCCCAATATCCCATCCATCCCTGCCCTTTGTCACTTTAGTGACCAGGAGAGAGAGGACAGAAGATATTTTCATCCAGAACCAGAATTTCAACTCCTACAGGAGGGAAATATTCCCCCAGCTGGAAATCAATTTCAAAATCCAGGGAAGGGAGATTTTTATGCTTAAACTGCATAAAAATTCCCTCCAATATGGAACTGATTCCTAAAAGTGACCATTCTTGGCCCAAAGTGCAGCAGTTAAAATGGATGATCCCTTTTTTTTGTTTTGTTTTCTTCCCAGGATGCTGATTTCCAACAGTGGAAGCATCCAAACATTTGGAAAGGTTCATTTGAAGCTGTTGGAGAAACATTCCAAGCCTTGCCATTCCCAAGGGGCTCCATAAAACAACAACGTTACAAACTCTCCTTTTATCCCACATTCCTTCCCGCTTCCTCAAATCCCTGTTCATGGATACCATCAGAAAGGGAAGCAAAACAAAATGTCCGAATTCCCTCTGAGAGGGATGCAAGGCTGGGACAGGGAATGGAGTTCTCCAGAGGGAAGAATTCCAAGCAAAGACCTCCCACACTTGGCTGCATCATCCCCAAAAAAATAATAAAAAAAAACAGGATGAGCTGAAGAATTCCCCTTGCCCTCCAAAGGCTGCAGAGAGGGAAAAATTCCTCTTGGAAGCAGCTTCAGGATGATGGGAGATTCCAGAATCCTTGGAGCATCCCAAATTCCAGTAGCGGGGCTGGGGCTGCTCCTGGAATAAATCTGAGTTTCCAAGGAAAACTTCCGAGCGCAGGGCTGGAACTTCTGCACCTCGTGATCCTTTGATGTGGGGAGAAGCTGAAGAGGCTCCTCGGGATCATGTGGATGTGGAGACGCTCACATGGCCCCTCTGGAACTGGGATGGGATTCCCTGGGATTATAGGAGAGCTCTCCCCCCCTCCCCAGGCCTGTGCTTGCATTCCCACCATTCCCAAAGCACAGGGAACGGGATGAGCAGGGTGGGTCCTTCCTCAGGATCTGAGCTCATCCCCTGACTGGGATTCCCCAGAAATCCACGGGAACGATGCAGATCTGGAGATCAAACCCTAATTCCCATGAATCCAAGATGAAGGGTGGGAATTGTCCACCCTCCCTCTCTCTGGGTGTTTGGGAAAAGGATTCCCTGGAAAAATCCACTTGGCTGGACTGGATTTGAAGCTCATGCCACCAAAGAATCGCTCCAGGCCCTGCAATTCCCATTTTTCTAGGAGGAAATGGGGGAATTAATCATTCCCTGGCTGTTGGATCTGGCCGGGGGGGACTTTGGATCTAAGGAGCCTGAGGAGTGAGTTTGGATTTTTGAGGAGAAAAGGGATCCAAAATTTCTCAGTCTTGCAGTCAGGGGCAGGTATCCCAGAAGAGCTTCTGGTGCCAGGGTTAAACTGGGAAAAATTCCCTTTGTTGCCAGTGTTAAACTGGGAAAATTCCCAGTCTTGTGCAAGGGTTAAACTGAAAAAATTCCAGTTTTATGCCAGGGTTAAACTGGGAAAATTACCAGTTTTATCAAAAGGTTAAACTGAGAAAATTCCAGTTTTATGCCAGGGTTAAACCGGGAAAAGTGCCAGTTTTATCAAAGGGTTAAACTGAGAAAATTCCCAGTTTTATGCCAGGGTTAAACCGGGAAAAGTGCCAGTTTTATACCAGGGTTAAACTGGGGAAATTCCAAGTTTTATGCCAGGGTTAAAATGGAAAAATTCCCAGTCTTGTGCAAGGGTTAAACTGGGGAAATTTCCCAGTTTTATGCCAGGGTTAAATTCCCTGGCATTAAAAAATTCCCTTCTTGTGCAAGGGTTAAATAGGGAAAATTCCCACTTTTATACCAGGGTTAAACTGGAAAAATTCCCAGTTTTATGCCAGGGTTAAACTGGAAAAATTCCCAGTCTTGTGTAAGGGTTAAACTGGGAATCATTTCCTTGTGCAGCTCCAGCAGTTCAGCGTTATCTCCCTTTGATCCCTTCAGTCTGGGGGAGGAATAAAATAAATGTAGATATGGAAAAAATAAAGGAATTTTAAATATATAAATTAAATAAATAAATAAAATAAATAGTGCTAAAATAAATTTATAAATTAAATGAATAATGATAAAATTGAAATAACTTCTAAATAAACACATTTGAAATTAATTAATTAATTAAGTAATTATAAATAAATAATTAAATAACTCTAAATAATGAAATATCGCTAAATTACAAAATATGTAGAAAACCAAACAGGATCAGAGGCATCCCTGGATCAAGCCCTGGACACAGAGGAGACACCAAAAACCTGGATGTGACCATTCCCAAACCATCTCAGATCCCAGTTTATTCCCATCCCCTCCTGGCACTGGAATCTCTGGACAAGACCCCTATAAAATCCTCATTTTTAATGAGAATTTTAGAAATTCGATTTTCCCTGCTTCCCCCTCTCTCCAGGGAACATCCACCACGGATCCCTGGAATGCTGCAGGGGAGTTTTTCCCTCCTCTTCCCAAAGCTTGTGGATCCCTGTGTCCCTAAACCCACACAGATCCTGGGAATCCCTGGAAGGATTTCCCCAATCCCAGGCCTCCCTCAGTGGGAAAAGCAGCCAGATCCCACAAAATCCCCAGCAGAGGTGGGAATAGCTGCCCAGAAATTCCCAAATTCCCCTCAACCTTCCCCTCTCTCCCTAATGGGGAGATGGGATGGGATGGGATGGGATGGGATGGGATGGGATGGGATGGGATGGGATGGGATGGGATGGGATGGGATGGGATGGGATGGGATGGGATGGGATGGGATGGGATGGGATGGGATGGGATGGGATGGGATGGGATGGGATGGGATGGGATGGGATGGGATGGGATGGGATGG
Organism: Taeniopygia guttata; assembly: GCF_048771995.1. Lineage (NCBI taxonomy): Eukaryota > Metazoa > Chordata > Aves > Passeriformes > Estrildidae > Taeniopygia > Taeniopygia guttata. Next base: position 1,475,965 of record NC_133026.1, on the reverse strand, counting down.
GATGGGATGGGATGGGATGGGATGGGATGCAGTGGGACAGGATCTATGGGATGAGATAAATGGGATGCAGTGGGATAGGATCTATGGGATGGGATGCAATAGGATCCATAGGATGGGATCTATGGGATGGGATACAATGGGATGCAGCGGAACGGGATCCATGGGATGGGATGGAATGAGATCCATGAGATGGGATGCAATGGGATGGGATGCAATAGGATCCATGGGATGCGATGCAGTGGGATGGGATCCATGGGATGGGATGCAGTGGGATGGGATCCATGGGATGGGATGCAGTGGGATGGGATCCATAGGATGGGATCCATGGGATGGGATCCATGGGATGGGATCTATGGGATGGAATGCAATGAGATCCATGGGATGGGATGCAATGGGATCCATAGGATGGGATCCATGGGATGGGATGCAATAAGATCCATAGTATGGGATCCATGGGATGGGATGCAATGAGATCCATGGGATGGGATCCATGGGATGGGATGCAATGAGATCCATAGGATGGGATCCATGGGATGGGATGCAATGAGATCCATGGGATGGGATCTATGGGATGGAATGCAATGGGATCCATGGGATGGGATGCAATGCAATGGGATGGGACCCATGGGATGGGATCCATGGGATGAGATGCAATGGGATCCATGGGATGGGATCCATGGGATGAGATGCAATGAGATCCATAGGATGGGATCCATAGGATGGGATGCAATGGAATGAATTCAGAATCATTCCCAATCCATTTCCCTGGATCCGCTGCAATCCCCATCGGGAATGGGGGGGTCACCCCTGTTTGATCCCACCGCCCGCCCGGGAGATCCTTTGGGATTCCAGGGCGAGGGGAAGGCGGAGAAGGAGGCGGAGGAAGAGGAGGAGGCAGAGATCGCACCAAGAGCGGCCCTTTTTTTATCCCTTCCCCTCTCTCCCTCTCACAGGAAGCCCAACTCTACCTTCGCTTGGAAAGAGCCTTTCATAAACCCAGCTCAAGGCTCCCATTCACGGCCATGGAGCTGGGAAAAAAAAAAAAAAAAGGATTTAAAAAAAACCCAACCCGAGCAAGCGGAGAGTTTGGGGTTTCTTTCTTTCTTTTTTTTTTTTTTTTCGCTCTCCCTCTCGCTCTTTTTTTTCTTTTTTTTTTTTTTCGGCGCTCCTAAAAAATAACCCAGAAATGCTCGCAGCGAAAATTTGATGTTTTTACCGTCTGCTCCCCGAGAGAGGAGAGACTGGAATTTTTCCCTCCTCAGCTCCTAAATATCCGCGAGAAAAGCGGGAAATAAAGGGGAAATAAAGGGGCAAAACGACCCAAAAAAAATCGCTCAGAGTTTGATTTTTAAAGTTGAGTGAGTCAGCCCCGAGCCCGGCGCCTCTCTGTGTTTGCCCGCGTGGTGCATCCCTGGCAGGGCTTGTAACCCTTTCCCAGCCTCGCTTCTCTTCCCAGCATGGAAAAACGAGCAGGGAATGCTGGATCCCGCCGCAATTCCCAAATAATCACACACACACACACACAGCTCGCTCTGGGGGAAGAGAGAGTGGGTTGGAATTTTTTAATATTTTTTTTTCGCAGAGGAGTTTTATGAATGAAAGCTCCCGGCTGAGCTGGGAGTGATATCCCAATGCTTTTCCCGGTTTTCAGGGATCCTGGGATCTCCCGGAAAACTCTGCGCCCATGTGGATGAAAAAAAAAAAAAAATTAATTCCAAAAATCAAAATAACCCCAAATCCCGAGGATTTCAGGGAATTTCGGAGTGAGGGGGGGGGGTAAATTAAAAAAAAAAAAATACTCCTAAAATAAAGGACGGGAAAGGGGTGGAAAGCGGGAACGGGAATTTTCAGCCCCACGTTTGCAATCGTCTTTTCCAAACTGCAGCTCCTTGGAGGCAGAGAGGAAGAGAGAAGCCAAAAATCCCCGATTTTTCCCTAAAAATAGAGAATTCCCTGCCTGGCAGAACCAACTTTTTGGGACAGCCGAGCAAAACCTCCCCAGTACCGCCGCTGCCCCAAAGGCAACTGCGGAGGGAAAACATTCCCAACTTTTGAGGCGTTTTGGAAATTTGGGATTTGTTTGCGTGCGGCAGAGAGGAGGAGAGGCAAAAAAAAAAAAAAAAGAAAAACCCCAAAAATAAAAGGGACGGAGAGCGGGGAGGGTGGGGGGGGGAGTTTGGAGTTTTTTGTCCCCTCGGCGAGAGAAAAGATAAAATTACTGCGGCTAAAAATAAAGCGGTGGTTAAAGGTTCCCCCTCCCTCTGCCATCTCCCACCCCTTCCAGCCCTCTCCCTGCTCCCTCCCTCCTTCCCTCCCTCCTTCCCTCCCTCTCCCGCTGCCTCTCCGTGTTTGCGTTTGACAAAGAAATGATTTGAACTTCCCGGAGCCGCAGAAAATCGGGATCCCGAGGCGCACCCGGGCCCATATGGATGTGATTTCCCATCTCTCTCCCAGATGATCCAGCGGCACCGGGAGCCGCGGCGCTGAGCGCCTCCGCTGCTTCTCCCCATGGGCTCCGCGGCGGAATTTTGGGAGCTGCCCTCCACTCCAGCCATGAGAAAACGAGGAAAAAACCCGGGATCTCTCGTCATGTGCCTCTCTGGCTGAAAGCTGGGGAGCCAAAGGAAGAAAATCCCGCGGATCCGGGGGAACGCCGGGGAGGACGAGGAGAAACCCGCGCCGCTGGAATTCCGAGCTCGCCTCCTCCCGCTTCCCTGCGCGAGGCTGGATGCTGGAAGCAGCCCCTTGGATATGGGATCATATCTGGTGTATCCCAGCCTGGGTTTGATCCTCTGCTGCTCCGTGCTCAGCTCCGTCTACGCGCTGGTGAGTCCCGCTTTTTCTTTTTTGCCTTTTTTTCTTTTCCTTTTTTTTTTTTTTTTTCCCGCAGGATCCGTGCGGATCCTGCCGCCAGGAGGGAGAAATGAGGGGATGAAGGATTAAAAAGCTGTTTGGGGTTGTTGGGATCCGCTGGCGCTGCAGTGAAAATGTCTGTGCTTCCCAGGAGTTGGGATCGCTTGGAAAGCTCTGGGCAGGACGTGTGAGGTTTGACAGGGATCCGGGACAACGTTTGGGGCAGAATTTGGGGATCTGCCTATGGAGAAAGGACAACTTTGCTTCCTTTTTCATATTTTTATCCTTTTTGACCCGTTTTTGATTTTTTATTCTGCTTTTATTACTTTTTAATTTCTCTTTCATTTTTTCTCTTTTTCCTCTTTTTTTCCTATTTCTTTTCCTTTCTTTCTTTTTCCTTTCTTTCTTTCCCTTCACTTTTTCTCTTCCCTTTCCCTTCCTCTTTCCCTTCTCCTTTTCCCCTCTACTCCACCTTTCCCTTTTGCTTTCCTTCCTCTTTTCCTTCTTCCTTTTCTTTTCCCTTCTCCTTTTTCTTCCTCCCTTTCCCTTCCCTTCCTCTCCACCCCTTCCAAGACAATTTCATTCCCAGTTCTCCTTTCCCTGCAAATCTCCTTAATCCCAATGAAACTGAGCCTCTCCTTTGGAATTCAATTTGGGAAAAACAGGGAAGTTGTAGGAACCCTTTGCTCCTTGGCACTTTCCACCCCTTCCTGCAGACACCACACTTCCCAAGGCTGGAAAACCGGGATAAATCCATCCAAACTGGGAAATAGTGTGAGACCTGCAGCTCCAAAACCTCCAGGAAGCAGGGAAGGGACATTTCCTCGGGAATCAGCCGCTGGATGTGGAGCCAGTGCTGGAATTCCCTGTGACAGGAGCTCTGCTGGCTTTCCCCATCCTTGGGATTCTCACTCCTGTTCCCATTTCCCAGCGTTTTCCAGGAAGGAGCAGGACACCCATGGAAAGTGGGATCTGCTCTCCAGGAGGGATGGAAATAGGATTGGGAGTGGGATTGGGATCGGGATCAGGATCAGGATCGGGATCATTCTGGCTCCAATCAGGCCCCTCCTGTCCCTCTAGGATCCACCAGCCTGGGCCTTCTCCCTGGATTTGGTAGTTTGGAATCTTGTGCAGAGGTGGGGGTGGGGGGGGTTTCCAGCTTTTCCAGTGGGAAATTTCTCCTCACTAAATGAGAAGGAACGGCCCCTTGGAAAACGATCCCTGTCTGAGCCCATCCCTGTTCGGTGTGTGGAGAAACCTCCCAAAACCCAAAGAAAACTGGGGAGATCAGGAGAACCACTTGGAGATTTGTTGGGATTTCAGGGATGGACGAGGCTTTTCCCAAATTCCAGGGCTGGATCAGCATCTCCTGACTTTGGGGCTGTGTCCAGGTCCTGCAGCACCTGCTGCCCCCTGCTCCAGAACTCCTGCAATTCCTGCTGCTTTGGGGCTGGGAAAATCAGGATTGGGAAGCAGCCAGGCTGGAGCTGGGGGAATTTCAGGATGCAAAAAACCTGGGCAAGGCTGCATCTCCCATTCCCATTATTCCGATTATCCCCATTATTCTCATTATTCCCATTCCCATTCCCATCATTCCCGTTATTCTCATTATTCCCATTCTCATCATTCCCATTCCCATTCCCATTCCCATTCCCATTCCCATTCCCATTCCGATTATTCCCCGTCCCAGCTCACTCCTCTCTCCCAGTATCAGCTGCCTGGAATTCACAATGGGATTTCTTTGGGATTCCCCCATCCCAGGACATCCTTTCCATCCCAAGGGATGAGCTGGGAGGTGCCCCCACGTCCCCAGCGCCGGCTCAGGGTGAGCTGGACCTGGCAAAAATTGGGAATGAGCTCTCCCAGAATCCCAGAGGGCTGAGAAATCCATGGGATTTGCTGGGAAAGCACAGGAGTTTCCCTAAAACCCCTCCTGGACCTGGATTTGCCAATCCCAACTCGGATTTTTACTGGTTTCAGGTCCTGCTGCTCCAGGTTTAGTTAGGCCAGGTTTAAATTCCCGGTTTAGACACTTCCCTTGTTTTCCAACCATTCCTGACAGCAAAAGGAATTCCCAGAGGGTTCCAAATCCATCCGAGATCCCGAGTGCCCCCCGTTAGGCAGGATAATGTCACCCCTTGTCACCCCCATCCAAGAATCACCTCCAGCCTGGATTTTCCCTGGAGTTGCAGCTTCTTTTTCCAGCTAATTGGATTTTTAAAGGGACTCTGGAAAGAAGGAATGGGATTGAGGGTGATCATCAGGGAGAGATTTTATGGATTTATCCTATGATTTGTTATTGTTATTTATTATGAAATGTGTTACTAATATTTATTATAAATGTTGTTGTTGTTATTTATTATAAGATTCGTTGTTGTTATTTATACAAGGGTCACAAATATATTTGATATTTGGCTCTGAGGGAGTTGCTGCCATAAATTTCCCCTTTCCTAGGAGCAACAAGGAAAAATCCATGGATGGATGGGGATGCAGGGATTTAATTCAGGCTCTGGGCTGAGCTTAAAGCGCTCCCGAGCTTTGCCCCGGGCACAGCAGAGCCCGGCTCAGCTGCGGGCTCGGATCAGGAGATTCCCGCAGCCAGAGGCGGCTCCAGGGCACAATTCCCGGCTGAACCTTGGGAATGCGGGCCCAGATTCCTGGGATCTCCAGAGTTCCGTGATGCTGGGATGGGGCAGAGCCCGGAGTGTCCCAGAGCTGGCACTGACATTCCCGGAATTCCCCCTGGAGCCGGGAAGGATTGCACCCAAGGCGCTTTTAGAGGGAATAGCTCTGGAGCAGGGCTGGAAAATAATTTCTGGGATATCCTGGGATTGGGGGCTGGATCTGACCCCTAGAATATCCCAGAATTGGGAGCGGGATCTGGTCCTTGGGATATCCCAGGATTGGGAGTTCGATCCCTGGGTTATCTCAGGATTGGGAGCTGAATCTGATCCCTGGAATACCCCAGGATTGGGAGCTGGATCTGGTCCTTAGTATATCCCAGGATTGGGAGTTGGATCCCTGGGTTATCTCAGGATTGGGAGCTGAATCTGATCCCTGGAATATCCCACGATTGGGAGCTGGATCTGGTCCTTAGGATATCCCAGGACTGGGAGCTGGATCCCTGGAATATCCCAAGATTGGAAGCTGATCTGATCCCTGGGATATCTCAGGATTGGGAGCTGGATCTGGTCCCTGGGATACCCCAGAATTGGGAGCTGGATCTGGATCCCTGGGATATCCCAGGATTGGGAGCTGTATCTGGTCCTTGGGATATCCCAGGATTGGGAGTTGGATCCCTGGGTTATCTCAGGATTGGGAGCTGAATCTGATCCCTGGAATATCCCGGGATTGGGAGCTGGATCTGGTCCTTGGGATATCCCAGGACTGGGAGCTGGATCCCTGGAATATCCCAGGATTGGGAGTTGGATCCCTGGGTTATCTCAGGATTGGGAGCTGGATCTGATCCCTGGGATATCCCAGGATTAGGAGCTGGATCTGGTCCTTAGGATGTCCCAGGACTGAGAGCTGGATCTGGTCCCTGGGATATCCCAGGATTAGGAGCTGGATCTGGTCCTTAGGATATCCCAGGACTGGGAGCTGGAGCTGGATCCTGATCCCTGGAATATCCCAGGATTGGGAGCTGGATCTGGTCCTTAGGATATCCCAGGACTGGGAGCTGGGTCCCTGGAATATCCCAAGATTGGAAGCTGATCTGATCCCTGGGATATCTCAGGATTGGAAGCTGGATCCGGATCCTTGGGATATCCCAGGACTGGGAACTGGATCCCTGGAATATCCCAGGACTGGGAGCTGGATCTGGTCCCTGGGATATCCCAGGACTGAGAGCTGGATCCCTGGAATATCCCAAGATTGGAAGCTGATCTGATCCCTGGGATATCCCAGGATTGGGAGCTGGATCTTTATCCCTGGGATATCCCAGGATTGGGAGCTGGAGCTGGAACCCTCCTCTGCAGCATCCTTGGCTGTCCCTGCATTCCAAGCAGGGAGGGAAATCCAGCACTGGGAAAAATCTCTGGGAAGGAGAGAAAAGTCTGGGAAATCAGGGCCCTTTTCCCTGAGGCTCAAACCCCTGCGGGATCAGGGATCATCATCCCAATCCCAGAGTTTTAGGGACAGATTTGGGCGAGGCTCAGCTTTGCTCCAGCTCTGACAATCAGAGAAATCTTCCTAGGATTCCCTGGAATAGCCCAATGACACCTGCCTGGGTGGAATTCCACCTGGATGGAGTGCCTGAAATCCAGTGAGGATGGAAATCTGGGATAATTCTGCTTGTTAGTCCCAGGATTAAGGAATTAAGACCGGCCTAAGGTGGAGAGCTCTGCAAAGATGGGCTTGAGGAGAATTTGTGTCAAAAGGAGCTTTGAAAGTCGGGTCTGACACCAGCAGAGCTCGGGAGAAAGGAAAATGTGGGAATGATTTTTATTTGGGAGGCGCTGGCAGAGGGAAAATCTCCCCATGTCCTAAAATGTTGGATTTTAGGATCTGAAAGATCTTTCCAACCTAATCCTGGGATTCACAGAGACAAAACCTCCAAGGTTTTGCTCTTCCAACCCTTTTTATTTTCCCGTTTTTTCCCTCTTTTTGCTCAGCCTGGGAGATCCCAGCCCTGCCAGCACTGGATGAGATATTCTGATTAATCAATCCATGGATTAATTATTAATAAGAATAAGACAGCAGCTTCCTGCAGGTCTTAGGACCAGAATATCCCAGTTTTTGGAGGCAGCTGCCAGGCTGCAGCAGGATGAGCTCTGGGAAGCAGATCCATGTGGGAACAGGGTGGGAAAAGGGACCATTCCCACTTTTCCTTGGCTGCCCCGACCTGCTCAGGGTGTTTGGGTGATGCTGAGCTTCCCTCTGCTTTTGGGACAATCCCAAAAAATTCCAATCCTGATTTTTGGGGGATTTGGAATCTTTTCTGGCACACCTGGAGAGAATTCCCCATTCCATATCCACCCCTGGATCCCTGGAAGTGTCCTGGGAAAGGCTGGATGGGGCTGGGAGCAGCCTGGGATGGGTGAAGGCGTCAGGATTGGAATGGGATCATCCTTGGGGCTCTTCCCAAGACAAAGCACTCCGGAATTCCGTGCTGTGGAGGAAGGTTTGGATTAAGGAGGTGTTGGATGGGCTCAGATCAATCCCACAGATCTCCAGAAATCGGGAAAAGGGAATGGTTTGAAGCTGGATGGAAGGAAGGAATGAGAATGCTCATTGTCGGAATACAGCCCATAATATTTTTTTTAACTTAATTTTTTTAATTAAAAAATTTTTTAAATTTACAATAATAAAAATAGCAATAAAAACTTCAATATAAAAATAACGATAAAAATAAGATGAAATATAAGAAATACAAGAAAAAAATAAAAATGAGAAAGCAGGAAAATAAGAAAATAAAAATTAAAAATAATAACATTAATAAAATAATAACAATAATAAAAATAAAAATTATAAATAGTCCTGTAAAATAAAAATCCCACAAATCCCAATTCATCAAACCAAGACAGGTCCCAAACAATGGGAAATGTCTTTTCCTAGGATCATTCCTGGGAAGGAGCCCAAATTTCCGAGGGATTCTCCCGCTGTTACTCGGGATCAGCCAAAATCCCGATATCCTTGAACCTCTGATATCCCTGGAGCTGAACCTCTCCAGCTCCAGCAGCAAAGGCAAAACCAACAAACCCTTGTGTGGGGCAAAATTCTCACCAGCCAGGAAAATTCTGGAAAATCCACGCTGGATTTGTGGGATCTGCTGGCCATGGGAAGAGGAAAAGCAGGAGCAGAGCTGAGCCCCCGTGGGGCCGGGGATGTGGCAGATGAAAGCCAAGGGTGGCCCCGTGTCCCGCAGTTGTTGTTTGGTTTGCGTTGTCCCAGAAATAGCCCGGAGCGGTTTTTTGGGATCAGCGGGATTATCCCGGCTGGAGCGTGGCTGTGCCTGCAGGGATCCCCCGGGCAGGGACAGCTGGAGCCACCGGGGCCACCCCCTGTGCCTTTGGGAGGGACATCCCAGAGCTCTTCCTGGGATAAGGGATTGTCCCGCTGGAGGATTCCCATCCTTTGGAGAATTCCCTCCATCCAATCCAGCTGGAATCAGGCCCCGTTACAGAGGGATTTGGGACAAAAAGGTCACTTTGGGCATCCTGAAATCCCGGCTTTTATGGCTGTGGGGTGAGGGGGAAAACTGTCCTGGCACTGACACCTCATCCCATGGATCCCATCCCATGGATCCCATCCCATGAATCCCATCCCATGGATCCCACCCTATGGATCCCATCCCACCCCATCTAATGGATCCTATCCCATCCCATCCCATCCCATCCCATGGATCCCATCCCATGGATACCATCTCATCCCACCCCATCCCATGGATCCCATCCCATGGATCCCATCTCACCCCACCCCATCCCATGGATCCCATCCCATGGATTCCATCCCATCCCATGGATCCCACCCCATGAATCCCATCCCATGGATTCCATCCCATCCCATGGATCCCACCCCATGAATCCCATCCCATGGATCCCATCCCACCCCATCTAATGGATCCCATCCCATCACATCCCACCCCATCCCATCCCATGGATCCCATCCCATGGATTCCATCCCATCCCATGGATCCCACCCCATGGATCCCATCCCATGGATCCCATCCCACCCCATCTAATGGATCCCATCCCATCCCATCTCATGGATCCCATGGATCCCATCTCATGGATCCCATCCCATCCCATGGATCCCATCCCATGGATCCCATCCCATGGATCCCATCCCATCCCATGGATCCCATCCCATGGATCCCATCCCACCCATCCCATCCCACAGATCCCATCCCATTCCATCCCCTCCCTGACTCTCTCCAAGTGCAAACCATCCCCCAAATCCCAAGTTTTGGAGCCTTTCCACCGTAATGATCCCGAGGGTTCAAACTTCTCCCAGAAAATCTCACCCAAAGGAGTCTTGGCCTTCGGAAAACGATCCCAGGATCCATGTCTGGGGCAGGGAAGGGGTCAAGAACTGCTGACTCAGCAGCTCTGGCTCCTTATCTGCTTTTCCACACGGTTGCCCCGGTGCTGATCCGGGCTCCCGATGTTATCTCGGCTCCAGCTTCCCTCCCCCCCTCTCCAAGAATTCCCAGGGGTTTTTCCAGCTCCAGCTGGATCTGGAAAGGCAGGATTGGATGTTTGAGTGTCCTTAGGAAACCTGCTCTTCCCTTCCTGGAAGTTTGGCTTGTGGACTGAAATGAGATTTGGGGATTTGGGGGTTTTTTTAGTTTTATTTTTTTCCTTGTTTTAACAAAGACCCAAAATTCTGCTTGAGATTTTCAGGGATTTAGGGATGAGGGCTTTGTGGGGAATTCCCACCTAGAGGAGGACAAATGATCAGTGAACTGCCATTTGTGGGATTTTGGGAATCTCTGCCACTTTTAGCTGATTTTCCTGCTCATTCCAGAGGGGATGGATAAAGTGGCCTTTACATGTCCCTTCCAATCCACATTATTCCACAATTCCATGATTTAATCACTTTATTGCCTGGATTTATCCACCTGGCTGTGAGGATTGCAGCATTCCAGGAGATCCCTGGGCCCATCCCCTGCAAGAAACCTGGGAATGGGGCTGGGAGCAGACCTGGAGTGGGATATTCCTCAGCTCTACCTGGAAAGGTTGGGAATGCTGGATCTGGGAACTCCCTTTGAGCCTGGATTTGTCCCATTCCCTTCACCATTCCCGTGCTCCATCTCCCATCGGGATCAGTCCCTGCTCCAGCATTTCCATCCCTGGCTTTGGCCCTTTTGTCACAATTCTGGGGACAAAAAAATCAATGTTTTTGTTCTGGAAGGGCCACAGAGCTGATCCATGTGGGCACATGGAATTTTCCCAGAGGAAAAGCTGGTCCTGACTCATCCTCAGCTTCATCCCCACCCAGCCCCGTTACTTCTTCTTCCATAACCCCAAAATCTTGGAATGGTCTGGAACACAGTTAGTTTAGGGATACAGCGGGACCTGGGACTCCAGGGAATGCTCAGCTGTAGAAAATCATGGAGTCATTAATTAATTAATTAACCTTCTGAACTAAAGCACCCTAAAAGAGTTCAAGGACTAATTTGCTTTCACGGAATCCCAGAATTCCAGGATGGAGTAGCTTAAAGTTCATCCCAATATTCAGGTGTGTTTTATTTTCCAAAGACACCAATCAAATTCCAAAATTCCCTGAAAACTCTGGACTGATTTCCATGGTCTTTGTTTTATTTTCCAAAGACACCAATCAAATTCCAAAATTCCCTGAAAACTCTGGACTGATTTCCATGGTCTTTAACTTCCTGCACCCCTGGCTTGCCTCAACATCACCTTGACTTCCTCCTGCTTTCCTGCATCCCAATCCATGTTTTCTCTTGGACAGGGAGGAATCTGAGTGGCTCTGGGACTTTGAGCAAGGACACGAGCTCCTTGTCCCAGGTTTATTCAGAGACTCGGATCAATATCCATTACAAGCAGCTTTTATTTTGTGGGTTGCAACTCGACCCTGCTAAATAAAAATACCGGAAAATGATCCCTAAAATAAAAGTGGGAGGGAGCTGATAGAGGTGGAACTCTATATGGATCTATAATGGCTTTAAATGGGAAAGGTGAGGGATAGGTGGGATATTGGGAAGGAATTCCTGGCTGGGAAGGTGGGGAGGGGCTGTGATGGAATTCCCAGAGAATCTATGGAAGCCTCTGGATCCCTGGAAGTGCCCAAGGCTGGGGTGGATGTAGCTGGGAGCCCCCTGAAACAGTGGGAGTTGTCCTTGCCATGTCAGGGGTGGAATGGGATGAACCCATAAAATTATTCCAATTTTAGGGTCCCTTCCAGGCTGAACCATTCCAGGGTAACAGAGACATGGCTGATTTTCCCACGTGCTGATTTTCCAGAGCTGTTTATCCAGGATAGCCGCTGGACTGGGATAAGGCCGGATAGGGCCAGGACTGGGTTTGCCTCGGGGCGTTTTTCCCTCAGCTGTACAAACGCATGGAATTTGGTACAAACCCATGGAATTCGGTACAAACCCATGGAATTTGGTACAAACCCATGGAATTCGGTACAAACCCATGGAATTCGGTACAAAACTGGGATGTGTTTGTGCATCCCAGAGAGTGCGAGGGTGTCCCTACAGGGCTGGGCATGGGATGTAAAGGGAATCTCCAGCTGGATAGATCTGGGTGGGATGGGAAGGAAAGGAATTCTGCAAATGGAGAGATCTCAGCTGGGTGGGAAGGGAGAGGATTTTCCCGATGGAAAGAGGGTGGTGGGAAAGGAGAGGATTCTCCCAATGGAGAGACCCCAGTTGGATGGGAAGGGAGAGGATTTTCCCGATGGACAGAGGGTGGTGGGAAAGGAGAGGATTATCCCAGTGGAAAGAGGGTGATGGGAAGGGAGAGGATTTTCCCAAAGGAAAGAGGGTGGTGGGAAAGGAGAGGATTATCCCAGTGGAGAGATCCCAGTTGGATGGGAAGGGAGAGGATTCTCCCAAAGAAGAGAGAATCGTGGAGAGAGGATTATCCAAATGGAGAGGTCCCAGCTGGAAAGGAATTGAGGGGATTCTCCAGATGGAGAGATTCCAGCTGGGTGGGAAGGGAGAGGATTCTCCCAATGGAAAGAGGGTGATGAGGAGAGGATTCTCCAAATGGAGAGGTCCAAGCTGGATGGGAATTGAGAGGATTCTCCCAATGGAGAGATCCCAGTTGTAAGGGAAGGGAGAGAATTTTCCCAATGGAAAGAGGGTGGTGAGAAGGGAGAGGATTATCCCAGTGGAGAGACCCCAGTTGGATGGGAAGGAAGAGGATTCTCCCAATACAGAGATCCCAGTTGGATGGGAATTGAAAGGATTCTCCAGATGGAGAGATCCCAGCTGGATCGGAAGGGAGAGGATTCTCCCAAAGTAGAGAGGGTGATGGGGAGAGGATTCTCCAAATTGAGAGGTCCCAACTGAGTGGGAATTGAGAGAATTCTTCAGATGGAGAGATTCCAGCTGGGTGGGAAGGGAGAGGATTCTCCCAATGGACAGAGGGTGGTGGGAAGGGAGAGGATTATCCCAGTGGAAAGAGGGTGATGGGAAGGGAGAGGATTCTCCCAAAGAAGAGAGGGTGATGACGAGAGATTCTCCAAATGGAGAGGTCAAAACCGGATGGGAATTGACAGGATTTTCCAGATGGAGAGATCCCAGTTGGATGGGAAGGAAGAGGATTCTCCCAGTGGAGAGATCCCAGTTTTCCAGCCGCATCTCTAAGTCCTGGTGATCTCCAGCAGCTCCTGTGGTTCCTCTCTACCATGAGCTGTGAAACTTCCCTGAAATGATTTCAAGCAGAGCCATGTGGGGGCTCAGCAAAGCAGGAATGCCCCTCCTGACCCTGGGAAGGGGGATGGACACACTGGAATCGTGGATTTTCCAAACCACAGGACAGGGCTGGATCCCGTTGTGGATTTGGAGCTGTTTTTATGGGCTGACAAATCACCTTGGAAATTTGGGCAAATTGAGTTTCAGTATTTAAAGCAGATTGGTCAGGAAATTATGTTTTTCTTCTCTGCTCCCCAATTTTTTTTCCTGATTTTGCCTCAGTGTCATCAGCAAAGTCCCTGTGAATAATAAATTGAATTTTAATCACCTTTTCACAGATTTTGGAGATTTGGATGCAGGAAATCAGCATCCTGTGTTGTGTATTCCCAATTTTCAGTGCCACCAGCCAGAGGCGCCTCGGGCTGCTGGAAAAGCAGCAGAGTTCCCGTGTTTGGGATCCAGAGGAGGGGCTGGGGCTGTGCCAGAGAATGGGATCACAGGGAGAATCTCCATGTGGGATAATGCAGGCTCCGCCAACTCCCCTGACTCAGCACCCCCAGGTGATAAGGGCTCTGATAAGGGCTCTGATAAGGACAGCACAGCCCCAGGGTGACCCGTGTCTGTCACCCCCTGGGCGGCTGAGGAGAGGCCACAGCAGGGACATTCCTGTGTCCTTCTGCTTCCCAGTTTTCCTATCCCTGCTCCCCATTCTCCCATCCCTCCTGTCACTCCAGCAGATATTGGGAATTCCCACCTAGAAGAGGACAAATGATCAGTGAACTGCCATTGGTGGGATTTTGGGAATCTCTGCCACTTTTAGCTGATTTTCCTGCTCATTCCAGAGGGGATGGATAATGTGGCTTTTAAATGTCCCTTCCAACCCACATTATTCCACAATTCCATGATTTAATCACTTTATTGCCTGGATTTATCCACATGGCTGTGAGGATTGCAGCATTCCAGGAGATCCCTGGGCCCATTCCCTGCAGGCAACCTGGGAATGGGACTGGGAGCAGACCTGGAGTGGGATATTCCTCAGTTCTACCTGGAAAGGCTGGGATTGCTGGATCTGGGAACTCCCTTTGAGCCTGGATTTGTCCTTTCCTTTTTCCTTTCCTTTTTCCTTTCCTTTCTCCTTTCCTTTCTCCTTTCCTTTCTCCTTTCTCCTTTCCTTTCCTTTCCTTTCCTTTCCTTTCCTTTCCTTTCCTTTCCTTTCCTTTCCTTTCCTTTCCTTTCCTTTCCTTTCCTTTCCTTTCCTTTCCTTTCCTTTCCTTTCCTTTCCTTTCCTTTCCTTTCCTTTCCTTTCCTTTCCTTTCCTTTCCTTTCCTTTCCTTTCCTTTCCTTTCCTTTCCTTTCCTTTCCTTTCCTTTCCTTTCCTTTCCTTTCCCTCTTCTCCTCTCACTTTATTTTAACCCTTTTAACCCCCTTTAACCCTTTTCCTGCCCTTTCCCGGCCGGATTCCTGCTGGAATGCCGCAGCTCCCACTCCAGGAGCAGAGTGTGGTGTTCTGGCTCCAGCAGTGCCTCAAACCACAGGTATCCAACCCCATCCCGATCCCTGGAATGCTGCTTAATGTCCCGATTCACAACCCCACGGCAGAGCCGGGACATCCCCCTCCCCTCTCCCTCTGCTCCCTGCAGACCCCTCTCTCCCCCTTTTTTTGGGAAGGGCCGTTCTGTTCCCAAAAAAACCCAGGCGGGAGCTGCCAGCGGTGCCCGGGAGCGGAGCATGGAATGGGATGGGATGTTCGGGACAACAAGGGCGGCTCTGTGTGGGACACAGGAGCCCGCAGGGAATGCTCCACGTGCTCCTGCTCCAGAGGCACTTCCAGGACATCCCTCATATCCCAGCTCCAGAGGCACTTCCAGGACATCCCTCATATCCCAGCTCCAGGACATCCCTCATGTCCCAGCTCCAGGACATTCCTTATACCCTAAATCCAGCAGCACTTCCAGGACATCCCTCATATCCCAGTTCCAGGACATCCCTCACATCCCAGCTCCAGGACATCCCTCATATCCCAAATCCAATGGCACATCCAGGACATCCCTCGTTTCCCAACTCCAGGACATCTCTCATGTCCCAGCTCCAGGACATCCCTCATATCCCAAATCCAGTGGCACTTCCAGGATATCTCTCATATCCCAGCTCCAGGACATCCCTCACATCCCAGCTCCAGGACATTCCTCATATCCCAAATCCAATGGCACATCCAGGACATCCCTCATTTCCCAAATCCTTGACATCCCTCATATCCCGGCTCCAGTGGCACTTCCAGGATATCCCTCACATCCCAGCTCCAGGACATCCCTCATATCCCAAATCCAGCGGCACATCCAGGACATCCCTCATATCCCAAATCCTTGGAATCTGACCAGCTCTGTGATTCCCATATTCCCCAAATCCAGCTGACCAGTTCCCACATTCCCTCATCTCCTCCTCCATCCAGGCAGCTCCAGAATTCCCTCCTCTCCTCCTTTTTCTGGGAAAGGAGTGGAGATGCTGCTCCTGGAGCTGAGGGAAACCCCTGGATAAGGCAGGAGAGGAGAAAAGCTGGATTGGCTTTTCCAGGAGATTATGGGATGGAGAAGGAAAACCCCTGGAGGGATAAAACCTGGCTGTGACACATTGGAGGAAAACAAATCCAGTATCCAAATCAATCCAACCCTGGAACACATTGCAATGGGATATCCAGGCATGTTCCTGTGGGAATATCAACATTCCTGGGATCCAGGGGGTGGTGGCCAATCCTAGGGATCCTCACTGTGGGTGTTCCCCCAGGGGGAAAGGAAAAAAGAAAAAGGAAATAAAAAAGGAAAAGGAAAAAGGAAAAAGGAAAAAGGAAAAAGGAAAAAGGAAAAAGGAAAAAGGAAAAAGGAAAAAGGAAAAAGGAAAAGGAAAAGGAAAAGGAAAAGGAAAAAAGGGAAAAGATAAAAAAGGAAAAAGGAAAAAGGAAAAGGAAAAAGGAAAAAGGAAAAAGGAAAAAGGAAAGTTTTCCATGGATTTCCCAGCTCTGCTCCAAGATTCCGGGAGTACTCACTGGTTTTTAATCTGCCTGTTGAGCCTTTGCCTTGATTTCTTTTCCTTTTTGTACCCTTATCCCGGCACTCTGGAATTCATCTCCAGCTTCTTCCTATTGCCAGGACAGGTAAATTTTAATTGGGAATTTTGTATCTCTCCATAAATAACTCTGGAAGTTGAGGCTGGAGGAAAACCACTCCTAAAACACGGCAGAGGAAGGAAGGAGAACCCACAATCCTGACATTCCCATGTCCTTAAAGGGGAAAAGGAGTAAAAAAAAATCCTATTATCTCCTTCCTGTGTGTCCTTCAGCAACTCCCCCTTTGGAAGGAGTTCACAAAGGAGATATCCAAAGATTTGGGGGGAAACTCCTGGAATTAAAAGCTCTTTTGCTCTTCTTTTTATTTTTTTCTCACCTTATCCAGTTGGTCAGTGTGGGGTAGAGGGAAGTGCCAGGGCAAATTAGAAAGATCCCAAAAATCCACATTTTAATTCCTGTGGGGGTTTGTGTGCACAGGAACAGGGATTCTCCTGGAATGAGTCGGATTTGTTCGGTGTTTTGGGCACAGTTTGGGGTTTTGTTGCATTTGTGGTGTTCACAGTGGGAAGATTTGGATGTCAGAGTTTTTGTGGTCGGATTTGGGCGACACACCTTGGGAAAGAGCAAGAGCTGCAGCTTGGGCGTGAATTAAATTCCGAAAGATTCCAAAAATGGGTCCTGAAGGGAATAAAGGGGACAATCCCAGTCAGAATTCCAGGGATGAAAAGAATCAGAAAATACTGGAATGGTTTGGGTTGGAAGGATCTTGAAGCTCATCCCATTCCCAAGGGTGGGGACACCTCCCACCATCCCAGGCTGCTCTCAGCCCCAATGTCCAACCTGGCCTTGGGCACTTCCAGGGATTCAGGGGCAGCCACAGCTGCTCTGGGAATTCCATCCCAGCCCCTCCCCACATTCCCAGCCAGGAATTCCTTGTCTGGATATGACAAATTGGGAGAATCTTCCCAGAAAAGCCCCAGCAGCTCCCCAGGCTTTGGTTCACCTTTTGTCTTAAAGATTATTTCCATGGAACTCTGGAATTTCAGAGCTTCTCCTTCCTGGTTTGGGAATGTGGCCCAGCGAGACACTTTAAAGGATAGAATTGTCAAAGAATCATGGAATGGTTTGGGTTGGAAAAGATCCTAAACCCATCCAGTGCCACCCCTGCCATGGCAGGGACACCTCCCACTGTCCCAGGCTGCTCCAGCCTGGCCTTGGGCACTTCCAGGGATTCAGGGGCAGCCACAGCTGCTCTGGGAATTCCATCCCAGCCCCTCCCCACCCTCCCAGCCAGGAATCTCTTCCCAAATCCCATCTCTCCTTGCTGTGTCTCCGAGCTTTTTAGGGATTTCAGAGACCATCCTGGCCCAAGTGAGCCCAGATATTCCAAGGACCTCTGTGAGCATCTCCCAGCAGGACAATTAGGATCATTAGGGCAATTAGGATAATTAGGAAGCTGCTTTCTCCTCCAGGTGCTCCTGATTCCTCTCGGCTGGAATTCTTTCCAGGCAGAGTCTCCCTCATGCCCTGCTCCCTGTTCATCCTCCGGGAGGAAGATTCCCTGGAATGTGCAGGTGTCTCCCGGGTTCTGTGGTGGGAATTTGTCCATGGAGCTCCTGGGGAGGAATCCAGTTCTTTCCGTGGAGACACTGAAGGCTCCATTCATTCCTTGGCCTTCCTGCAGTCATCCAGAGGCGCCCTGGGTGTCGAAATCTGTGCTATTGATGATTCTGGGATTGTAAAAAGTCTCTGTCTGTCAGCCCCGCTGCCAAAGCAGAAGCCATAATTCGTCTGTGCTGGTTTCAAGGTTGTTTATTCTGTTTATCTCTACCATGTTCTGCTGCCCTGCCGCAGCTCTGTCCTGCAGGGCAGCGTGTGGGGCTCTGCCCTCAGTGGGATGGTACAAACATTAAATACCACAAACTACCTGTGCTGGATTTACAATAACGTGCCAATATCTGTCACCTACGTTGGACAGTGTGTCCCCAGCCTGAACCAACAGAAAAATGCCAACACCACAGTGAAACATGGAGGGCATGAAGAAGGAGAAAAAGGACAAGACACACCCAATTTCCTCCATTTTGTCCCCTTTGAACCCCTAATCTAGAATCCTAAAATTTTACTTTTGCACCCGTGCCGCACTTAATTATTACTGATATCAAACCCTCAGAGCTTGTAATTTATCCTGTAAGATTGAAAACTCTTTTCCATGGACAGAGATCACAGCCAGTGTCTCTGGGGGCTCTGTCCAGGGGGGTTCCTGACCCCTGCCAGGGTCCCAGACCTTCCAGGGCAGCCAGAGGGAAGCTCTGCATTCCCACACCTCCAGGGTGTCCAAGAAACCTTCCCAGGGAAGGCAGAGCTGGCTGGGGACCAGCGGGAAGCCGTGGAGCATCAAGTAGCACTCGACACCTCGCTCCCACCAGCCCCTGGAAAAGCAGGAGTCGGGATTTTCCCGCCTGTGGTCAGGGAGCAGCACCCTCACAAACGGGGTCTGTCTCTCTTTGTTGACTGAGCTGGGCCTACCCCAGGACAGCTCCGGATTTGGTGGAATTTTGCTCCAAGGTTTCCTGGACGGTTCCAATTCCCGCTCTGAATGTGCAGTAATTCTGTTTTTATCCAAATAAAAATCCCTCTGAGACAGCAGCAAGGGTGGGAATCTTATCCTTCCTTTCTCTCCCGAATATTGGATTCCAGATTTAACAGGGTCTTTTCCAACCTTGATGATTCCATGAGTTCAAATGTCCAAAACATTTTTGATGGAGAAAAAAACTATCCAGGATCCAGGGATTTATCTGGTTGTAAATGAAATTCAAAGAGCACAAGGAAAACACCCAACTGAGCAGGAAAATCATGGCACATCCCTGTCATCTCCGTGCATTTTCATGGAATGCTGGAGAGTGGTTGGCCCAATCCCGGCGTGAACTTCAGGGATATTCTCAGAAATATCTGGAAGCACAAATAAAATCTGCTGCCTCCCTGGGTTTGAGCTCAGCTCCATTGGCCATGGAGAGATTGGAGAAAGATGGATAAAAAATCCTAAATCCATCATTAATAGACACAGGTTATGAGACAAGGTCCACATCTCCCAAAAAATCGATAGATAAAGACTGAAAGCCTGCACTCAGTCTGCA
Organism: Taeniopygia guttata; assembly: GCF_048771995.1. Classification (NCBI taxonomy): domain Eukaryota; kingdom Metazoa; phylum Chordata; class Aves; order Passeriformes; family Estrildidae; genus Taeniopygia; species Taeniopygia guttata. The sequence continues at coordinate 1,456,587 of NC_133026.1, read as the reverse complement.
GTTAATCTCCAATATTCCAAGTCCCAGTGATTACTCCAATTCTGGAGGGAAATTTGGGATCAGCTGTGGATCGTGGCATGGGAACAGCAGGAGGTGACCCGCAGGAGAACAGGGATGAGAATATTTCATCTCACTTGATCCAACTTTTATAAATCATGGAGGTTTTTCCTATGGTGGTCCAGAGCTCTCATCACGTGGAATTTTGTGTGTTCCTGTTTTTCTCTGAGATCCATGGAAACACCCTGGGCTGGATGTTCAACCCTTCCTTCCTTCCTTCCTTCCTTCCTTCCTTCCTTCCTTCCTTCCTTCCTTCCTTCCTTCCTTCCTTCCTTCCTTCCTTCCTTCCTTCCTTCCTTCCTTCCTTCCTTCCTTCCTTCCTTCCTTCCTTCCTTCCTTCCTTCCTTCCTTCCTTCCTTCCTTCCTTCCTTCCTTCCTTCCTTCCTTCCTTCCTTCCTTCCTTCCTTCCTTCCTTCCTTCCTTCCTTCCTTCCTTCCTTCCTTCCTTCCTTCCTTCCTTCCTTCCTTCCTTCCTTCCTTCCTTCCTTCCTTCCTTCCTTCCTTCCTTCCTTCCTTCCTTCCTTCCTTCCTTCCTTCCTTCCTTTTCCTTCTTTCCTTCCTTCCTTTTCCTTCTTTCCTTGGCTTCGGAAGCATCCAGGCTCTCCCTGAGATCTGAGGCAATTCTCCCCAAAACTTCCCAGCCAATTTCTGGGCCAGGAGTTCCTCCCAGGACAGAGGTGTTTTGTGTGGATTTGTGGGAATTCAGTGGCTCAGGGCAGAGCAGGAATTATTTCCAGTCAGGACAGATCCTCCATGGATCCAGAGGTGTGGAATTCAGGGACGTGCTGAGATCCAGCTGCCAAATCCTCCTCACTTCCTAAAATTCCCTAAAATCAGCTGTAATCAGGTGGGGCTTGGTCCCTTCTTCCAAGAAATTACTGATGGAAGAAGAGGAAAAGCCTCCAGCCGTGCCAGGCTGGATATTGGGAATATTCCTCATGGAAAGGCTTGTCCAGCAGTGCTGGAGACCCCGTTCCTGGGGGATGTGACATCCACATGGATGTGGACCTGGGAATGCCAGTCCTGGTCCAAGGGCTTTGAAGGCAGCAGAGACACAGCGGGAATCCCAGGGAAAAACAAGGAAAGGGCTGGAATTCCCTGGGGCTGGATGGAGCCTGGCCAGGGAAGCTTTCTGCTCCCTCCTTGTCTCGGCTGCAAATGAGCCAGGATGGGAAGGAGGGGGAGGAAGGGATCCCAGCTAATGGATTTGAGGGATCATTAGGACAGGAACTGGGCCTGGCAGTGCCGTGGCTTCCGCAGCCGCTCAAAAATTCCCATTTTCCCTTTTCCCCTGCACCAGAGTGCTCCTGGATATGGTTTCAGGCTGAACAGGAAAAGCTGTTTTGGGGTTGTTTCATCCCAAATTCTCTCCTGCTTCTCTTTATTTCCCATGGAAAACCTGGGGAATATTCAGGAGGGCCAGGTCCCGGTTCCTTTTGGATCCAACATCCCTCCCTCCATCAGCCTTTGGATCGAATATCCCTCCCAAAAATCCCCTTTTTTCCCTCTCCTCCTGCACCACAGTGCTCCTGGGCACTGTTCCATACTCCTGGCCAGCTCAGCAGGGAAAGCTGGGTTTGGATTTTGTTTTATCCCAAATTATCTCCTGGTTCTCCCTATTTCCCTTGGAAAAACCTGTGAACTTGGGGAGTATTTAGGAAAGGCAGCTCCCGGTTTCCTTTGGATCCAACATCCCTCCCTCAGGCCATGGTTGAACATTGAGATGCACATTCCATCCTTGGATTTCTTTCCCATAAATCCCTTTGTGAGCAGAGGTAGGGGAAGAATTGTTGGAGAAACCCCTCCAGAAGTTATCTTTAAACCTCCCTGAGAACACAGAGGCATCCAAGGCTGGAAAATCCCAGATCCTTTGGGTTTTCCGCCAGGATTCCAAGGTGAGACCTTGCTCCTTCCACCCGGAGCATCGGGTAAATTTTCCTGGTGGTTCAGACTTGGAGAATCCCGGGATTTTTGGCTGCCATCAAATCCTTGTGGCCAAGGTCACCTGGCTGGGTCCTGAGGTGGCCCTGGAGCACCAGGATCTCGTGATCCATGATCCGGGAGAGAGGAGACAAGGAGATGTCTGGGCCGGAGGAGATCAAGGAGACACATGATCCCAACTCCCAACACATGAAAGGAGACGAGGGAAAAACTCTTCCTCAATCCCTCCGGGACTGGCTGGGATGACCTCAGATCACTGGGAAGGAAATTGGGTTAAAAGTCAGAAGATTCCTGGGAGGATGGTGGGGCTGGAAGGGAGAGATTGGTTCTCGAGGGGGAGTCTCAGCTCCAGAATGTCATCAAAGTAATTAAAGCAGAGCTGATCCTGGGTTTAATTAGGAAAACGGGCTCAGTGCTTCCCACAGATCCATGTTTCCAACAGCTCAGCAGTACCAGGATTATCCCAAAACCCCTCCAGCCCAGTTTTACCTCCTGCCTGAAGAGAAGTTCCCAGAAAAGGAGGATGAAGGGGTTAACAGAGAAAAGGAGCTCGGGAAGGACCTTCTGGATCTCCACAGCTCCTGACAGGAGGGGACAGCTGGGAGGTGTGGGAATCCAGGGCTTCCCTCTGGCTGCCCGGGCAGGTCTGGGACCCTGGCAGGGGTCAGGAACCCCCCTGGACAGAGCCCCCAGAGACACTGGCTGTGATCTCTGTCCATGGAAAAGAGTTTTCAATCTTACAGGATGAATTACCAGCTCTGAGTGTTTGATATCAGTAATAATTAAGTGCGGCACGGGTGCAAAAGTAAAATTTTAGGTTTCTAGATTAGGGGTCCAAAGGGGACAAGATGGAGGAAATTGGGTGTGTCTTGTCCTTTTTCTCCTTCTTCATGCCCTCCATGTTTCACTGTGGTGTTGGCATTTTTCTGTTGGTTCAGGCTGGGGACACACTGTCCAACGTAGGTGACAGATATTGGCACGTTATTGTAAATCCAGCACAGGTAGTTTGTGGTATTTAATGTTTGTAACATCCCACTGAGGGCAGAGCCCCACACGCTGCCCTGCAGGACAGAGCTGCGGCAGGGCAGCAGAACATGTTAGAGATAAACAGAATAAACAACCTTAAAAAGCAACACAAACAAATTATAGCTTCTTCTTTAGCAACAGAGCAAAAAACCAGAAACTTTCTACAATCTCAAAATCATCCATACCACAAATTCCAACAGGGGGCAATTGGGATCTGCTCCCAGGGAACAGGAACAGGATGAGAGGGAACAGCCTCAGGGGAAGGTCCCAGTGGGACATTGGGAAAATTCTTTCCTGGAATTGGTTGTCCAGCCCTGGCCCGGCTGCCGAGGCAGTCCCCGTTCCCGCAGGGATTTAAAAGCCATGGATGTGGCACCTGGGGACGGGGGTGGCCTTGGCAGAGCTGGGCTTGATCAAGGGGCTTTTCCCACTTCAATAATTCTGAGCTTGGAAGGAAAAGTGATCAGGACCTCCCAAACTATTCCCTCCACTCCAAGGAAGGAGAGCAGGGCACAATCCTGGATAAACCGTGGGATGTTTTCCAGAGGTTGGAGAGTGGGATGAGCTGGTGTCTCCATCCCAGAAGGAAAACCCTCAAGGACAGGAAAGCACTGGATAAAGGATCTCCTGGAATGAGACATTTTGTGGGATTCTCTGAGTGTTCCTGGCTGGAGGGAGATCCCGGGGTTGTCAACAAATCCTCCCTTTCCCGAGCGGAACAAAAGCGCTTCCCCTGCTTTCCCTTTGTTTTGTAACTCCCGGAATTTTAACCATGGAATTGCGCTCTCCAGAGCTGCCTCAGCTCCACGGGACTGCCAATTCCCAGCCCGGAGCTGCCAGCACTTCCAGCATTCCAAGGATGCAGAGGACACCCCTCAGTGACCCGAGGAGGGTGCAATCCCTGGAGCACATTCCCGATATTCCCAGCCCCACGTGTGAGGCTTGGCTCATCCCAGATGGTTTTTCATGGGAATGACCGAGCTCCAGCTGCTTTGCATCACCAGAGCCCTGCAAAGCACTTAATGCAGGCCAGGCAAAGCTTTCCCTGGAATATTCCCAGGGTTTCCCTTATTTCTGGAATTTTTAGGATGTTTAGATCTGCTTCACCTTCAGGTTTTCCAGGTAGGAACCAGGTTTTCCCAAGGAATGTGGGCAGGATAATAGGGAACATCCTCAAATCGTTCCAGGACAGGGGGAGATTGGACAACAGGGAAAAGTTTTCCCAAAAGGAATGTCCAGGCCTGGCACAGGCTGTCCATGGAAGTGGTGGAATCCTGGTCCCAGCAGGATTTAAAAGTGTGGATGTGGGATTTGGGGACATAGGGTTGTGGCCTTGGCAGTGCTGACTCCATGATCCAATTCCATGATCCATGATCCATCAAAAATGATCCTGGGATTCCATAATGTCACAGAGAATACGGGAACGTGGGAATGTGGGAAGTGGGAACATGGGAATGTGGGAGCAGGGACCTGGCTCCGCCTCTGTTGGTGATCATTTTCCATGAGGAAATCTGGGAATTCCATGAGGAAATTCAGGAATTCCATGAGGAAGTCTGCGTTCTCTGAGTCTAGAGCTGATTTCCAGGTGGTTGATCCGTATTTTCCAGACATGGATGTGCAGACTCGATTCCACAATGTCCCAGCAAAGCACAGGAATGTGGGAATTGGGAGCACGGACAGAGCTGGGAGCTGGCTCAGCCTCTGGTCATGCTCATTTTCCATGAGGAATTCTGGAAATCTGGAAATTCCATCAGGAATTCTAGAAATTCCAAGAGGAATTCTGTGTCCTCTGGCTCTGGACCTGATTTCCATGAGGTTGATCCGTATTTTCCAGACATTTCCATGGATGTGCAGGCCCTCTGAAGCTGCTGCGATTCCAGAGCCCCAAAAGCCAGGATTTCCTGGTAACTCTGGGCCATTTCCACTGGAAGAAATCTGGAATCTCCTGAATGGGAATCTCCAGGGGGAGAACCAAGCCTGCCTAAACTGGTACCAGTTCTGTTCCCTCAGCCACCAGCATTTTTTGGGAATACCCCCAGTTATGGATCGGGATAATCCCGTGCTCCATCTCTCCAAAATATACTCATGGAAAGTGCAACCAAGGGATTTTTCCAACCCAATTCAGGCTCCCACTTCTCTTTCCCTCTTTTTAATGGATATTATTTCTCCTTCCTGCTGTTCTATCCAGGAAATGTTGGGATGCTGCTTTTCCTGGAATTCCCAGGAGCCAGAGCCAATCCATTTTTAATTCCATTTCCTTCCCTTCCCTGGCAGATTTCTCTCATAGTGCAAAGCACCTAAAAGAGGCAAAAGGCTGAAAAGAGGCAGGTGGGAATTCTAATTCCCAAAATTGTGGGAATAAAGGAAGGCCGAATTGTAGATTCCTGTTAAATTGTGGGGGGAAAAGGAGGATTCTTTTCCTGTAAAAGGCTGGGAAATGGGATGGGCCTTGGAAAAGGGAATATTTTGTGCTGCACTTCTTAAAATCCAGATCCACGCCATCTTCTCAGGGTGCAGCTGGAATTCTGGAGTGAGCAGGGAATTCAATCCCTCACAAACACAGAATATTCCAGTCTGAAGTTCCCGCAGATCTTCAGCAGCCCCACGATCCAAACGTTCCCTGCTGGGCTCGGTCGGATGAGATTCATGCTCCTCATCCCAAGGCTCACTCCAGAGGCAGGGAATAACTCTCCTGAGCCTTTGGAAAGGCTGGAATGGAGGCTGAGAGAGTTTCTTGGTACTGAGGTCCAGAACTGGTGGAAAATCCAGCATTTATCCTGGTGAGGGATCTGCTCTGGCTCCCACGGATCAGGAACAGAAGGAATTCCATCAGTGGTGATGGGATTCCAGGTGGGAAGGATCCCTCCCGGTCCCACACAGGATGGGAATGGAGCAAGGACAGGGAATGTTCAGGCCATGGATGCAGAACCTTGAATGGGATATCCCTGGATAAACAGGATCCTTCCCATCCCAAAATCTGCTCCTTCCTCTCGGAACCCTGGCTGCTGAGAATTTCAGACTTTCTGCACTGCCAGGCACTGACCCCCAGGAGAACACTGCATTGACCTGAGGCTGTGGAGAAGCTTCCAAAATGGAATGGCAGAACTGGGATTGTGGGGGTGGAGTTTGAATAGAAGTGTGTGATATCACAGGGTGGGAAACTCAGAGTTTGGGGTTTAGAATACAGGAATAGATATAAAGCAAGATGGAGGTTTTGGGGTGGAGGCTGCTCCTTCTTCTTGACCTTCTTTTTCTTCTTCTTTTTCTTCTTCTTTTTCTTCTTCTTTTTCTTCTTCTTTTTCTTCTTCTTTTTCTTCTCCTTCTCCTTTCCTTCTCCTTCTCCTTCTCCTTCTCCTTCTCCTTCTCCTTCTCCTTCTCCTTCTCCTTCTCCTTCTCCTTCTCCTTCTCCTTCTCCTTCTCCTTCTCCTTCTCCTTCTCCTTCTCCTTCTCCTTCTCCTTCTCCTTCTCCTTCTCCTTCTCCTTCTCCTTCTCCTTCTCCTTCTCCTTCTCCTTCTCCTTCTCCATGGGTTTGGGTGGTTTTGTGTAATTGGATATAAAAGTCCCCATTGCGGGCACGGGTGGTTGGTTATTGGGTTAAAAGTAAAAATAATTCAGGTGTCATTTCTTAATTGGACATTTGATCCTTAAAAGGCCTTGCAGAGAGAGATGGGCTCTCCAGAAAACTGAGTCATTCCAATGGGAATTCTGAGTCCTGGTGGGCTTTGCTTGGGAATCTGGGATATCCCAGCAGCATTTTCTGATCCCAGCAGCAGCAAGATTCTGTGCCTTGGAGTGTCTCTGCTGCATTTTTAGGGAGCTGGTGGGATATTTCTTTTCAGGGAATTTAGGAGATATTTGTTTCTAGGGAATTTGTGAGATATTTATTTTTAGGGAATTTAGGAGATATTTCTTTTTTGGGAATTTAGGAGATATTTCTTTTTAGGGAATGATGAGGTTATTTATTTTTAGGGAATTTAGGAGGGTTTTTTTTATGGAATTATGAGATATTTCTCTTTAGGGAATTTGGGAGATATTTCTTTTTAGAGAATGATGAGATATTTATTTTTTGGGAATTTGTGAGAGATTTATTTTTAGGGAAATTAGGAAATATTTATTTTTAGGGATTTTAGGAGACAGTTACTTTTAGGGAATGATGGGGTATTTCTTTTTAGGGAATTTAGAAGATATTTCTTTTTAGGGATTTATGAGCTATTTATTTTTAGGGAATTATGATGTATTTCTTTTTAGGGAATTTGTGAGGTTCTTTTTGTAGGGAATTATGAGGTATTTATTTTAGGAAATTTAGGAGATATTAATTTTTAGGGAATTTGTGAGATATTAATAAGGAACGTTGGTCAGCCCCGTGGGTATTCCAAGGGCAGGAAGGAAAGCGAGGAGAGGGAAGTGGAGGGAATGCCACAATTCCAGGAGGCTGCTCCAGTTCCGTGCTGAATTCCCCATCCCAACCCCCCAGGAAAAGTTTTCCTTGAACAGAAACTTTCCCACAGGAGCCTTATCCCACAAATCCATCAGCCAAATCCCTGGAAGTGTGCTAGGAAAGCTTGGAGCACCATGGGATAGGGGAAGGAATTAAATGATTATTTAATCATTTCATTAATGCTGGAATTAAAAGATTGTTAAGCTCCCTTCCCACCCCAACCATTCCATGATTCCATGCATATCCAGCTTTATTGAACACTTCCAGGGACAGTCATTCCATCATTTCCCTGGAAAGCTTTTCCAATGCTTTGCTCTCTCAGGGAAGAAGGATATCCCACAGTTTTCAGAGCAGCAGCCCCCAAAACACCCATAAAAGGCCACAATTCCCAGCCCTGCTCCTTGAAATATTCCAAATATTTCTGCTCCTCTCTGTAGGTGGCCAAGAGCTTTGGAAACAAATCCCGGGTCAAGGATAATGGAAAACTTCCTTTCCAAATCCAAAGCAAATTTCGGAGATTTCCTGACCAAGGCTTTATTTTCCCACAGAATTCAGGACCTGAGTGGGATTTTTGGTTGTTTGTTCCCAAATCTGTTCCCATAAAATTTCAGCATCCACAGGGTTTTACAGCCAGAAGTTTTCCAGCTTTCCCAGAATTCCTGCAGAGCTGGAATTACCAAGGCAGGCTGGTGGGATGAGCTGAAGGAAGCTGATTCCTGGATTTCCCAGGGGAATCTTGGGCATCCCACTTCCTTTTCCCAAAAGGAAAATTGTGTTCAGAATTCCATGTGGGATCCGGACACATCCTGGTGGATCAGGGATGACCCTTTGGAGTTCGAGTTTTCCCTGCTGTACCTGAGCTCTGTTTCAATCCCGGACTCAACATCCCAAATTTTTTCCCCTTGGAATAAAGAACTGAGTTGAGTTAAAAACCTGGATACCTCGGGATAACTCGGGAGCAGGGAATCCACAAACTTTCCTTTGGTTCCTTTAGGATTTGTACAAAGGGAAACATCCCAGGGATGGTTTGGGGCTGGGAATTTTCCGCGGGAATTTTCCATGGGAAAAGGGCTCAGGGATCAGCTGTGGAGGAGCTGCTCTCTCCCTAGAGCTTGATCCAGCCTTTTCCATGGAAGCTGGAGGGACGGGACATTTCCCTGCTGCTCTGATCTCACCCTGCCACCCAATCCCATTCCCGTTTCCCGGATTTCTGGGATTCACCGGAGCAATCCCACACCGGTGTCCCAGCCCTGCTGGGCTTTCCCAGGATCCCAAACCCCTTTTCCGGGTCTTCTCCTGAAAAGGAGCTCCCACCTCCCTGGAAAGGCGGTGGGGACAGCTCCGGGAGCATCCAAAGGGATCCCCGATCCCGAGCTCGGGAAGCGGAGCCCGGCAGGGAAGCGGCTCCGCGGCCCCGGGACCCTGCCGGGACTAACGGCGGCCCTCGGGATTCCCGGGAATTCCCCACCGGGAATGCGCTCCTGCCTCGCCGGGAGGGAGGGAGTGGGGCAGGAAGGGAAGCACCGCCCGCCCCCTGCGCCGATCCCAAATCCCCGTGCTCCCATCCCAAATCCCCCTGCTCACATCCCAAATCCCCGGTGTTCATATCCCAAATCCCCGTGCTCACATCCCAAATCCCCGTGTTCCCATCCCAAATCCCCGTGTTCACATCCCAAATCCCCTGCTCACATCCCAAATCCCCGGTGTTCATATCCCAAATCCCCGTGTTCACATCCCAAATCCCCGTGCTCACATCCCAAATCTCCAGTGTTCATATCCCAAATCTCCAGTGTTCCCATCCCAAATCTCCAGTGTTCATATCCCACATCCCCGGTGTTCCTATCCCAAATCCCCGTGTTCACATCCCAAATCCACTGTGTTCACATCCCAAATCTCCAGTGTTCATATCCGAAATCCATGGTGTTCATATCCCAAATCCCCCGTGCTCACATCCCAAATCTCCAGTGCTCACATCCCAAATCTCCAGTGCTCACATCATAAATCCCCGTGCTCACATCCCAAATCCCCGGTGCTCATATCCCAAATCCCCGTGTTCACATCCCAAATCTCCAGTGTTCATATCCCAAATCCCCGTGCTCACATCCCAAATCTCCAGTGTTCATATCCCAAATCCATAGTGTTCACATCCCAAATCCCCGGCGTTCACATCACAAATCTCCAGTGCTCACATCCCAAATCTCCAGTGTTCACATCCCAAATCCATGGTGTTCACATCCCAAATCCCCGTGTTCACATCCCAAATCCCCGTGCTCACATCCCAAATCCCCGTGTTCACATCCCAAATCCACGGTGTTCATATCCCAAATCCCCGTGCTCCCATCCCAAATCCCCGTGTTCATATCCCACATCCCCGTGCTCACATCCCAAATCCCCGTGTTCTCATCCCAAATCCCCGTGTTCACATCCCAAATCTCCGGTGTTCATATCACAAATCCCCGGTGTTCATATCCCAAATCCCCGGTGTTCACATCCCAAATCCCCGTGCTCACATCCCAAATCCCCGTGCTCACATCCCAAATCTCCAGTGCTCACATCCCAAATCCCCGTGCTCTCATCCCAAATCCTGGTATTCCCATCCCAAATCCCCGGTGCTCCCATCCCAAATCCCGCTGCTCACGCAGCACACGCTCCCAGAATTTGGGTCAGGATAGGGGGATGCACATTCCCGGGGAAATGCTGGTGAAAACACCATAAGGAGTGGAAGTTTTCCAGGCATCTGCTCAGGAAAAACAGGGGAAAAGGGAACGAGAAAGAAGGAAAAGTGCAGGAATATTTTCCAAAGCCTTTCAGGTGTGTCCCCTCTGGAGCAGCTTTGCACCGTCATTCCAAATCCCAGATTATCCCGGGAAATTCCTCTCCCATCCCTGCACTTTATACCCATTCCTGGCGGGCTCTGTGCATCCTGGGATGGAAGTTTTCCATGGAAAAGTATTCCTAGGAATTCCTTTGCAGACAGCTCCTCTCTGCTCCCCCATTCCCCGTTCCCAGCCTCTCCAAGCATCCCAGTGCCCAGGAAAATCCAGCCTGGAGCCAGAGGCAGGACTCTCCCGGCTTTTGCACTATTTGGGATTGGCCGTAGATGGCAGCAAATGTCTCGGAGCTTCCCGCTGAGTTGGCCGCAGCCGGGAAAATTCCTGCATCCCGGAAAATTCCTGCATCCCTCTCCTGTGCGGGAATTGTCTCTTCTCCAAAGGGAGAGGGAGCACCGGTGGGATCACGGCCGCTCCTATCCCGGGATCTCCGGAGCAGCTCTGGCACCACCGGCAGCACCTCCAGGCTCCTCAGCTCCTGGATCCTGGGATGAACTGGGGGATGTGGAGAGAGCCAAGGCTGGGGAGATCCTTGGGAATGGTCCTGGAGCTGATCCAGGAGGGATCGCCCTGCAGGGACAGCACAAGGAGCAGCAGTTTCAGTCTGGGAAAGGAGAGATTTATGTGGGATATTGGGAAGGAATTCCTGGCTGGGAATGTGGGGATGGAATTCCCAGAGCAGCTGTGGCTGCCCCTGGATCCCTGGGAGTGTCCAAGGCCAGGCTGGACAGGGCTGGGAGCAGCCTGGGACAGTGGAAGTGTCCCTGGAACAAGATGAGCTTTAAGGTCTCTTCCAACCCAAGCCAGTCTCAGATTCTGCGATTCCATGAAAAGTCTGCCCAGCCTCGGGCCCTAATTCTATAGAGGACATTCCCAAGTGCTTGGAAAGAGGAATAACGGAATTGTTGGGAGTGATCCCCTTCTCCTGCCCCTGCTGTCATTTCAGGGCCCCATCTCCAGGGATTTCAGGAAGTCTCCCAGTGTTTCCCAGCCTGTTCTGGGATCATTTAACAGGAGCTCCCTGGATCCTGTTTCCAGAGTGGAGCCATGTTCCAAGTTCCATGGAATCCTGGAATGGTTTGGGATGGAAGGACTTTAAAACCCATCCCATTCCAGCCCTGTACCATGGGCAGGGACAGCTCCCACTATCCCAGGCTGCTCCAAGCCCCGTCCAAGCAGGGAATCCAAAACCTTCCCAATCCCTTCTCCACCGAGGAGAGCCAGCCCTGCTGCTCCTCACTTTGCCTTGACTCTCCCAAATCCCTGGATTCTGCCCCTCCAGCTCTTTGTTGTGCATTCCCTAAGCCAGGCTCAGCCCCTGGCTCTTCTCCAGAGCCTGGAATGTTGATTCCTGCCTGGTGCCTTCTCCTTTCATTTTCCTTTCAGGAGCAGAACCACCCAGGGAGGGCAGAGATGGGATAAGCAGGAGTCTGGATTCCCCCATACAATTCCCTCTAAAATTCCAGAGCAGGAATGATGTGGTTCCATAGGTTTTATCCCACAATTATCAGGGTCTCTGTAATTAGCCCAGAGCAGGAATGATGTGGTTCCCATAGGTTTTATCCCACAATTAGCAGGGTCTCTGTAATTAGCCCAGAGCAGGAATGCTGTGGTTCCATAGGTTTTATCCCACAATTAGCTTAATTTTCCCATCATTTTATCTCTGTAATTAGCCCAATATAGACAGGGCTGGCAAGGAAACTCCTCATCAGCCTAATTCCAAACTGTTGTAAAACCAGGGAATGGAAAAGGGACAGCGTCCATTTGTTTCCAATCAGGAAAAGTGCAGGGTTGGGATCCTTTTCCTTCCCGGGACATTGGGATACTCCAGAGTCAGGGTGTGGGGTCAAACCCAGTCCCGAATTTTCCTTGATTATTTTGTTTATTTATTATAAGGGCTTCTCCCTTTCTTTATTTACTTCTTTCCCTGTTCCACATCTCGTCCTGATTTGGATTCCCAAATCTCCTCCATTCCAGCCACAGGGCTGGTTTTATTCCTGGGAGTTTGCAGCTGGAAAATGCTCACATTCATCCCATAAATCCATGTCAGAGGAGAGACTCTGGTTCCTAAACGTTCCTAAATTTCCTCCTGAGCTGCAAAGGATCCACTGAACTTTGACTTTGTGCTTTTCCCAGCTTTATGGCTCTGCTCCCTTCTCCCGGTTTTCTTCATCCCTGCTCTCCTCTCCCAACAAAATTTTTGTTCCCACCCTATTTCCCGTCTCCAGTCATGGAAACATTTCTGTGTCTCAGGTACTGGACAATCCCTTCCACTGCCTGGGGCTGCTCGGCTCGGGATGGGATGGGATGGGATGGGATGGGATGGGATGGGATGGGATGGGATGGGATCAGGGAGGTCATTCTGCCCCTGTGCCGGGCACTGGTGAGGGCACACCTCGAGTGCTGTGCCCAGCTCTGGCCCCTCAACTTGGGAAGGACCTTGGGATGCATCCAGAGGGGACAACGAGGTTGGAGAGGGGCTGGGAGCACAAACCCTGTGAGGAACCCCTGAGGGAGCTGGGGGTGCTCAGCCTGGAGAAAAGGAGACTCAGGGGTGACCTCAGCACTCCCCACAGCTCCTGAAAGGTGGCTGTGCTCAGCTGGGGCTGGGCTCTGTCTCCAGGAACTGACAGAACCAGAGCACACAGCCTCGAGCTGCACCAAGGGAAGTTCAGGTTTGATATCAGGAAAAAGTTTTTACAGAAAGGTGATAAAGTTCTGGAATGGCTGCCCGGGGAGGTGGTGGAGTCCCCATCCCTGGGTGTGTTTAACAAAGGATGTGGCACTGGGTGCCAGGGCTGAGTTGAGGTGCTGGGGCTGGGTTGGACTCGATGCTCTTGAAGGTCTCTTCCAACATGGCCATTCTGGGAATTCTGTGAATTCTGGGATGGTCACCTCTGGGATCACAGCCTGGAGATGGAATTGTGGCTCCCAAATGTTGGTTCTCCCTCTGTCCCAAGAAAACCACTCAGAGATTGTCTCAGCCTTGGATTTTTTTGCTCCAGGGTTACTCTGAGCCCCCTGTGCTGCCCAAGCCTTGGGCAAAGCTCTGAGGTTTTGAAGATGTTGTCCTTCAAAGATCAGGGATCGGCTTTGGGCTGGAATTCCTCTGGCTCCACAGGAAATATTCCCAGAATCCAGCGAGACTTCGCTGTTCTGTCCCAGCACAGGGGAACCAAAGGCAGCCTTTGGAATAAAATCCCACCAGGGCAGCTCAATCTTCTTGTTCCAAGTTCCCAATCCCTGCCAGGTCCAACATTCCAGGTTCTCTGAACCTTCGGTGCTCCCCAGGAGACGCCGTGGGGGGACAGGGAAGGGTTGGCATTCCAAACAGCGTGTGGGGATGGCACTGGGGATCCTCTCCTTCAGAAACCTCTGGAAAAAGTGTGGAAAAGCAGGATCTGGGCCTGGTCAAGGAGCAGAGGGAGCAGTCGGGTTTATTTGGGACACAAAGGAGGCTGAGAAGTTGTTTTGGTTTATTCCTGTCATGAGAAAAGCCAAACCCAAAATGTGTGGATGCCTCCCAGTGTCCTTGAGGATTCCTTCCCAATACAGGCAGAGATTCCAGGCTGAACTGGCCAGGGATGATTTTGTCATTGTTTTTCTATAAATTCTGGATTTTGACCCCAAAATCCAACAGAAAGATGAACAGGAAAGTTCACACCTGCCCTTAGGGAGAAGTCCATCAGGATTTGTAGAATCCCAGAATGATTTGGGTTGGAAGAGACCTTAATGAAACAAATCCAATTTCTTTCGGGAATTAAATTTTAGAATGCCAATTTTGGACTGATTAAAGACTCCTCGGGATTCTGGTTTTCATTCAGGAATTCCACCCCATTCCAAGGGCAGGGACACCTTCCATTATCCCAGGCTGCTCCAAACCCCGTCCAGCCTGGCTTTGATCAATCCTGGGGATGAGACAGCCACAACTTCTCAAGTCCAGCTCAAATCCAGCTTTTCCCAGCAGCCAGTGTGGGCTTTTCCAAGAGGAGCCGTGGCTTGGGCCGGGCTGACTCATCCCACAGCGCCCAACCCTGCCCTTTGTGGTGACCAGGGGCTGCCACAAACCCTGCTCCCGATTTCGGTGCTGTGGGAGGTGAGCTGAGATCAGAGCAGTTGGAGCTGTGGCCGTGGTGTTTTGGGAAGGAAAGGAAACCCCTGGATCTCCATGGCTTGGGATTAAAGCCCAAATCCCAATTTACTCTGGAATATTGTGTTCCCAAACAGGAACTCCTGCCTGGTTCCTCAGGGTAGTGGAGCACATGACTCCACCTCCTGTGGATGTGCTGCACACCATGATCCAAAACTCCCCCCACATCCCCAGAACTCCAGAATCGCTTTTCTGCCATTTCCAAATGTCCAGAAACTCTTCCCAAGTGTCCCAGCGTTTCTCCCGGCACAGGGAACTGCTCCTTAGCCACGGGAATTGCCCCCAGATGGGCTGAAGCCATGAGGAGCTGTGATCTCCTGGCTGTGAACCTCCAAGAGAAGCCCAAATCCACCAGCATGGACTGAATCCCATCACATTTGGTGTGGGGAAGCAAAGTGCTCTTGGATCCGTGCCTAGACGGAATGCTGCGATCAGTTTTCCATCTGAATTCCCATTGGAAGGGATCAGTTTGTGCCCGGGGTGGGCGAATGTGGGAATCCAGCACATCCCTCTGGCTGCCCTGGCTGGCTCCAGACCCTGGCAGGGGGCTCGGAGACCTTGGCACAGAGTCAAAAACACCCGTGGCTTCGATTTTAGCCCTTGAAAAAGCTGCCAACTTTGTATGAGGAATTACAAACCACAAGGGTTTGAGTAGTGTGATGACTGAGTTAACACTGGGTGGAAAAACAGAATTTTGGGGTTTTTAGAATGAGGTTCAGGGGGACAAGATGGATTTGGGTGTGTCCTGACCTTCTTCTCCTCCTTGCCCTCCATGTCTTGCTGTGATGGTGACACTTTTCTATTGGCTTAAGGTAGAGACACACTGTCCAACATAAATGACAGATATTGGCATGTTATAGTAAACATAGCACAGGTAGTTTTTAGTATAAAATGGTAACACCAGCCCAAGGGGGTGGGAGTCTGTGCAGACTGACCTGCCAGACAGACCCAACTCCTTGAGAAAGCATCTTATAGATAAGGAAAAATAAACGACCTTGAGAAGCCGATCCTGTGCATTCCGACTTCTTCGGCTGCGCGGGCTGGGAGAAAAAAAGACTTTTTTCGATCTCGGGGTCATCTCAATCACCACACCCTGGAGAGGCGAAGGGATGGAGGGGCTTCCCTCAGGTCTGCTGTGAACCCACCAAGACCCTGAGCCAACTCCTGTGTCCCGGGAAACCTGAGCTCCCTCCCCTCCCGCCTCTTCCTTTCATCCCTCCCCCATCTGCGTCCCTAAGCCTGGTTTAGGGACAGCTCAGGACTAAAGCCCTCTGGGTGCTGTCTGGGCTGTGTTAACACAAGTGGTTTCCCGTTGCAGCTCTTTGTTTCGGGGTCACCAACTCCAGGTGCCAGAGGTCACATTTCCCCTTCTCTTTTCCAGGCCCTCTTTCCGTGCTCGTTGCTTCCAGTCGGGATTCGTCACCCGCTGGGAACAGCTGCTGGGGGAGTCGGAGGCCACCACTGCAGGGCCCAGGGGTCCCATGGTGGTGACAGGGGACAGCAGCAGGAATTTTCCCAAGGAAAACAGGCCCAGGCTCAGCTAAACCCAGCTGGGCTTTTCCAACCCCATTCCTGGCTCCAAAGGGGCCAAACCCCACATTTTAGGAGGTATGGAAAAAACTCCATTGTAAAAATGTGTGGTGTAACATCCCTCCCTCTCCTCCATCCATGTTTATTTTCCAACCTCTGACTCCTGAATAAAAACTGGAATCCTGAGGAGTCTTTAATCAGTCCAAATTTGGAATTTTTTAAATGGAATTCCCCAAATAAATTTGATTTATTTAATTTCGTGTGTGTGCACATCTGGGGTTGGAGATGGATCACCCGCAGGGTCCCTTCCAACCCTGCCATGATCTTCCCTTGCAACTCTAACTTTCCAAAAGCTTGGGATATATTGGAAAACTTGGAATCAATCTGCTTTTTAGCTGAGGTATTAAAGCTGATAAAGTCTGGAAAATCCCCCAGGAGTGAGGGGAGAGAATTGAACCATTGGTTCAATTTGAGAGCTCAAAGTTCAAACCTGCCCTGGGTTTTATTACCCAGCGAGGCATCCAGAGTCCAGGCTGGGATAAACTAGAATTCCCTGCATCCATTGTTTACTCATGGATTTGCTGGCGTGAACTATTCCTAGATACAAAACTCCAGACGGAATTCCCGCCATTATTCCAGAACAAAGCCCATTTCTCATGGATGAGATCCCCATGTCTTTTTCGGGAGGCATCCAATCTTTTTTTTTTTTTTGGGAATGGCAAGGAGTCTGTGCTAAATTTAAGGCCCAGACAGGAGTAAATTCATCATCCCAAAGTCACGGGCCTGGGTGTGCCCCGAAATTCCCGGTGCTGCTCCGAGCGTTTCTAACCGCGGCACCAGTAACGCGATATCCGCACGTGCTGAGAGCCGGATCCGTCGGGATATTCCTGGCCACAAACCCTGGATTGTGGCTGTGGGATTCTCGGGTGGGGTCTCAGTAAGGGATCCTTCCCCAGCTGACGTCAGCGGGGCAGCTCGATTTCCACCACCCGAAATTCCAGGTCTTTCTGCCGTGTCTCGGAGGGGATGGGGATGCTGTGGGAGAATTTGCGCCATTCCCACTGTGAAAGGGATTTGAAAATAAGACCACAAATTGCAGCCCTGCATTTCCCAGCTCTGGGATAAGGAGAACAAAGGAAAGATGTCAATAGATGTTGGGTTTTTATGAGCACCAGACTTGCCTGGGTTTGGATAACTCCAAACCAGACCTGGGAATGTGAGGCTTAAATATCTTTTCTCCCTTGGTTTTAAGGTGAAGGAGACTGCACTGAGATTGGATTTGGGGAAGGAATTCCTGGCTGGGAGGGTGGAGAGGGGCTGGGACGGAATTCCCAGAGAAGCTGCGGCTGCCTCTGGATCCCTGGAAGTGTCCAGGACCAGGGTGGACATTGGGATTTGGATCACCTTGGGATAGCAGGAGGTGTCCCTGCCCATGGCAGGGGTGGGAATGGGTGATCCTTAAATTCCCTTTCATCCCAAACCATTCCCTGATTGATTCCCTGATGTGGGACAACCAGTCCAAGAACAGCCAGACCTGAGGTGACTAAATCAGGCTCAGCTTGGTCTGGGAATGACCAATGGATTGCAGGACACCCTGGGAGTGACCGATGGATTGCAGTGGGAAGTGCCTGGAAGGATTCTCCTCCCAGAGATGGAGCAACCCTGGGGAGAAATCCCATTGTCAGGGTATCCCTGATGTCTGAGGAAAGAGGGATGAAACCAGGGAAGGCCAGCAGGACCAGGCGGCCTCAGCTTTGGTGTCAGAGGTGGGATTTAGTCCAGCCTAAATCCCAAACAACATGGAGAGAGGTGGAAAGCTGGGATCACAGGATGTTGTGGATGGGCAGTGCAGGGAGGGGAACAAGGTGACCCCAAAATTTTGGGGTGGTCACCTGGGGCTGGCTGGGAAAGCTTAGCTCAGGGAATTGGCATTTAAGCCCAACCCAGGGAGAACAAAGTCTTAGGCTGGTCGGGACAACTTAAATGCATCTTGTTTCCCCAAAAAACAAAACAAAAAAAATTAGGAATAGCCTTTTCCAGCACACACCCAGAGCTCCTGGCAGCATCTTTACAGCTGTGTCCAAAAATCCCAATCAGGAATAGTCACAATTAAGAATATTCCCTTCTGACAGAACTGGGAGATTTCCAGAGCCATAAAAACTCATTCCTTTCACCTCTGATTTCCAGAGTTTTCCTTCTCTTTTTTTTCTGATGGAAAATCCTGGTTCACCTGCAGGGAAAAAAGTGCAGGAGGCACCTGCCCAGCTCAGGTTTCCTTTCCCAGTATTCCCGTGTCATCCTGATCCCAGAGTCACAGAATTCCAAATTGGTTTGAGTTGGAAGGGAGCTTGAACACCATCTCCAATCCCATGGGCAGGAACCTTCCATTGTCCCAGTTTGATCCAAGACTTTTCCTTGGACACTTCCAGGGATGGAGCATCCCTTGAGTCCTGCTCCAGTCCCACCTTCCCACAGTTCCCCGACATCCCCGTGATTCCAATGGAATTTTTTCCCCTCTGTTTCTTGTTGACAGCCAGGTGGAGCCTCCAAAGCAGGATGTGAGCACTGTTTGTTGGAATCCCTGCACCAGCCTCATCCCAAAAAAAGTCTGTTTTCATCCAGACAAAAACTCATTACTTGTTTTACGGGCTTGTGGATGGGCACTGGACTTGTTTTGGAATCCAAAGGGAATTTTTGGAAAAGCTTCCAGCTGGGACGGTGAAATACAGGGAGATATTTTTAGTGTGGGGTTGTTGGGGTTTTTTCCCTTCCCATAAATCATGAGGATCTGCCTCTGTCCGTGCTGAAAAGGTCACGGGCAGCCGGGAATTTTGGCTGTGCTGGAGGGATCAGCACATCCTTCATCGTGGAAAAGGTGATGGAATCTCAAGTGGGGGGTCCCCACCATTTGCAGGAGAAGCTGGTGATTAATAAGTGGCTTTTTTAGGGAAAGCAGCAGCAGCAGCAGGAAATAAATCCCAGCCCCAGCCAGGTGATCCATGATTCCCCACCACAAAGCTCTGGCTCGGGCAGGGAGCACTTGGAAGGAAAACTCGGTTGCAACACTTTTAAGGAGGCCGTGGCTTATCGGGAACATCTGTCCCTGCCTAAGCCGGGCTGTTAACTTCGTAAAGCCCGAGTTAACGGGGAAAAACCAGGGATTGGCATCGGGAACAGCAGTTCTGGGAAAGGCCCGTGGCGAGGAGGGTGCAGAGGAGCGGGAGGAAGGCTCGAGCCCCTTTGGGTGGCGGAGCCGCTCCCTGTGAGCTCATCCCAGGCTCCCTTTACGGCCTCCCAGGGAAAAGAGGCACTTTTAGGGAATGATTTAAGGAATGATTCATGGCCCTGTTTACGTGTCTGGGTTAGGAGGAGATAAATCACTCCTGGCACTGCAGGCACCGCCGGCTCCAACAAAGCAAACACCGCCTGGATCCGCTCGGGATTTCACTCGGGATCAAACTCCTCCGGCCTCCGGCGGCGCGTGGCCCCAGGCCAGCAGAAAGGCCTGGATGGGGTTTATGCCATGCCCAGGAATAATCTGGGATGAAGGAATGGGGCAGCCCACGGGTCTGGGTGCTGCTCCAGAGCCAGAGGGGTTCCCCAGCCGTAACTCATCCCCTCAGGAATATAAATCCCAGATAATTTAAGCAGATTGGTGCTGGCATGGACACAACCCCAGGTGCCCAGTTCCAGTGGGATCTGCACGGATCAGCTGGATCCTCCCAGAATGGGATTTTTAAAAGGCTTTGGGTCATTTGGACTTGTCTGGTCTGTTTTATATTGATCCAAACAGAGTTGCAGCTGGGAAGGCAAGTGTGGAGGGAACAGAGGAAGGGTTAGGTGGGATACTGGGGAGGAATTCCCAGCTGGGAGGGTGGGGAGGAGATGGGATGGAACTCCCAGAGAAGCTGTGGCTGCCCCTGGATCCCTGGAAATGTCCAAGGGCAGGTTGGACAATGGGGCTTGGAGTAACCTGGGATAGTGGAAGATGTCCCTGCCCATGGCAGAGGTGGACAGGGATCATCCTGAAGGTCCTTTCCAACCCAAACCATTCCCTGATTCCATGACTAAGCAGTAGGATGTGTTATTTCCTCTGATAATTTCCCTCACCCCACTTGTTTATTCCATGCTTTTCATTGAGATCTGTCTAAGCCTGGTTTTCCCTGTGTTTATGGATAGTCTAGGCCAGCAGTGTCCCCTGGAATTTGGGTCGCTGATGGATCAGGGGGGTGCTGACTCACGGAGAAAAGGCATCACCACCTGCAGCCTCGCATCTCCCAGGGACACATCCGGGGGATTTTCCAGGCAAATCCAACAGGGAGGCAAAAATAAGAAACCTTCAGGGACTGACCAGGCTGAGGTATTTGTTATTCCAAGAGAGGGATGGAAACCAGGAGCTGGAGCCAGAGGGGGAATCTGAAGAGACAGGAGGTGTCCGAGATCAGGTTGGACATTGGGGCTTGGAGCAGCCTGGGACAGTGGGAATTGTCCCTGCCCATGGCAGGGAGTGCCACTGGATGATCCTTGAGGTCCCTTCCAACCCAAACCATCCCACACTGATGCCAGATGTTTGGATTTTCCAATGCAAACCCACAGCCCCTCTCCCAGGTGTGATTCCTGGGATTCCTGCCCTGGATAAGATCCAGACCTGGGATCCTTCCCATGGCTGCAGCGATGCTCCGACCTCGGCCAGGGAGCAGCCCCTGTGACATCAGCTTTGTTGGGGTGACACCCAGGCCAGGAGGGGCCCCCTCCCCATCTGGAAATCCTTCTTTTCCTGCCCTGACCTCCAGATTTCCATGATGTGAAGCTCATTGGTGGAAATGGACGGGCACAGACCCACCCCCACCACGGCAGCTCCCATCCTGAGGAACAATTCCCTGCCCAATCCGTGCTGGAAGGTGTCCCTGCTGTCCCCGCTGTCTCCTGGGACGTGTCCTCAGTCCTGGTGGTGCTGCCCAGGCGGATGATCCGCGGATGATCCCGAGGGAGCGGCTGTTGGCACCGGGAGCTCTCCGAGGTTTCCCTGCTCCGGCTGTGGCTCCTGGCACACGCAGAGCAGCGGGAACTTGGCCCAGAGCTGCCCCACGGCCTTGGCACGGCATTCCCAGGGCACAGATTCCGCCTCTCCCCGCGCTCCAATCCCACCAGCAGACGTGACCTGGCAGGAGTCAATCCCAAATCCCTGCTGGGGCAGCGGGGAGGGATGTGGGATTGACCATTCCAGCAGAAATATCTTGGGATCATCCCCCAAGCCCCCTTAGGGACATCAAGGATGGCAAAGGGAGAGTTTTGCTTCCAGCTCCATTTCTCCGGATGGGAGGGAAGAAGGGAGGGCTGCTCCAGGCCTGTGCCTCTGGAAAAGGGAATTGCTGGGATTAGGATGCAGCTGGATGTCTGAACAAATGCTCCAGGGAAAGGAGCAGGTTATCCTGACCTGAAGGATTTGTGCTATCCCAGGTTTTCAAGCTGTAGCAGGGAAGTCATGCCAAGATTTTGCCTCTCTCCCAAAATTCCTGGGCTGCCAGAGGCCACGGAGTGATCCTCTGTTGATTCCCAGTCAGGGCTGCTGGAAGGTGAGGGGTTGGTGTTTTGGAAGGAGGAAAAACCAGGAAAATTGGGGGGAAAAAAGGGGAAAAAGGGAATCAATCCTAGCATGGGCTGGAGCAGCTGCATTGGGATTTCAGCCAAACCTTTGGATAATTCACCCATGGGAAGGCTGGAATTTGGGAGCAGGAGCTCTTTTCCCATTCCTGATGCGGGCAGAGCTCCCTCTGATCCCAGGGGAAGAGAAACTCCTGCGTCTCAGGCTCATTGCTCCCAAATCCGTCTTTTCTTCCCCTCCTCTGGAGGCAGAGGACCAAAAACTTTGGGATAGTCCAAAGGGATAAGGCAGGGAAATGGGAGAAGCCTCGCTGGGCCTGTGGGAAACTGAGGCAGGATCTGCTTTTCACGTTCCCAGGTGGAATTCTTTAGGGAGCTTGGAGTCACTGAGGTGTGCAGGATCTGCATGTCTGGAGTTGAGTAAGACAAAATCACTCAGAATTCCCAGGTGAATCCTGAGGATGTTTTGCCTCTTGACGGATATTCCAGGGTTTCACTTGGAGCAGGGAGGGGCCACAGGTGATCCCAAATCCTGGCTTTGCTTCTTCAGGAGACTTGGAGTCACCTCCACAGGTCCCTTTTGGCTTGAAAAGTTGGGCTTGAGGAGGACAAGGACTTCTCCAGGATGACCAGGATGGGATTCCTGGGAATATCAGAGACATTTCGGTTGGGATTAATCATCCCTGAAGCACGGAATGCCATGGGTGTTGTTGGTGATCCAGGAATAGAATTCCAACCCCTGCTGATCCCTCTGCACCAGCTCCATGCTCCGATCTCTGGGAAGAACATCTCTGCTTGGGCAGCACGAGAGGAAATTATGGGAATCTTCTCCTTGCTTGGAAGTTGATTTTTCCATAGCTCAGCCTCTCAGGTCCCACCTCGTTTGCTCCAGGGGTGGAAAACAGGAAACCCTTTGGGACTGACAAATGCTGTCCCCAAATTGCTGTTCCTGGAAAGGCACCACAAATCTCAGTTCTCCTGGATAAATGGCACGTGCTGACTGCAAATTGTGGATTCCCAATCCCTGGAAGTGCCCAAGGCCAGGCTGGATGGGGCTTGGAGCACCCTGGGATAGTGGAAAATGTCCTTGCCCAGGGAATGGGATGAGCCTTAAGGTCCCTTCCAACCCAAACCATTCCAGAACTGCAAAGCTTTCCCTTTTCCCTTCTTTCTCCTGCACTCCCTTTCCCCTTCCCAGCGATTCCCTGGTGCTCTCCCAGCAGATCCCACCCCTCAATCCCAACAAATCTCTTCGCTTGGAGCTGCTTTTTGAGCTGCTGCCAGGGAAGTGGCACAGCAAGGACCCCGTTATTCCCCAAAATGAAGACCATAAACAGGGATGACCGGGACCTCCCAGGGGATGTTTGGGGTTTGCTTTCGTGGCTGGGACATCAGCCAGGGAATGGGAATTCCAGAGGACATCCTCGGCCTACCCCAGAGGCTCCAGAGGGGCAAGAAAAGGGAGAAAACTGCTTCAAATGGATTTTACAGCCTCGGGATAAAGCTGTTGTGCCCCCTTTCCCTTTGGCATTTCTGCTTTTTCTGGGCAAGGAGAGAAAAGCGACATTCCCAGATCTTTTCCCCACGAGGAACTTATATTTTCCAGCAAAACCCAGCAGTGAGAAGAGAGAAGGGGATGATTGAGCAAGAGGAGAAGGTGGGATTTGATTGGAAAAGCGGGAAGCCCTGGGAGGAACCTCCATCCCTTCCAGGTGCTCCTGGGATTTCGGGAATGAGGGGGAAAACATCCCTCGGGATAAAACTATTCCTTGGACAAACTGCATGCCAAGGAACTCAGCGCAGGAATTTCTGCTGAGGAAATTTAGGGAAAGCTGATTTAAAGGGATTTGCTGGCAGTTTTTAGAGGGATTAGGTGAGCAGGGACAGGATAACCTCGACCTCTTCCTCCAAAACAGCTGGATTTGGGAGCTGGACCCATCTGGGACAATTTCTGCCTTCCCTTGGATGCTCCTCTTGCTCCCAGAATTCCCATCAGCAAAAATTCCTCCTCAAAAATCTTCTCAGTGCTCCTGAGTGGCCAATTAATGGGGAAAAAAAAGGGGGGTGGGGGGGAAGAAATCCCAAAAAAAGGCTGATCCAATTTATTTCAGGTGCTGGTTTAAGGAAGGAATAAGTCCCAGCTGCTCTGGGCAGGAAAAAACCATAGGAGGAGCTCTGAGGGAATAGCTCAGGTTGGTAAATCCCATCCTGGATATTCCCAGTTTTTCATCAAGGCAGGGGTTATTGGGAAAAACATATCCTGTATTTATTCTTTTCTGTTGGACAAAGGGTTTTACAGGATGAGGGATTTTAGAGGGGGATAAAAAGGTGAAGGCATGTGGGAATTTGATAAAAGAGGAGGGAATTGTTGAATATGGGAATCTTGAGGAGGTTTTGGCACTGGAATTCACTGGGATGAAAAATTCCCAGTGCCTTTTATCTCTTTTTTCATTGTCCTGAGCAGAATGTGCAGGGAATTCATGGAATAAACAGAGCAAATTCTGGAATTAATGAGGATTTTTGCATTCTCAGCATGGCACAGGTGGCCTTAAAAATAGAGGAAATCTGTGGATCTTGATGAAAATATCCCTTTTTTAGCCAATTTTCCATTTTAGCCTAATTCCAGGAGGCGTCAGTTTAGGAAAAGAGGAGACACTTGAGGCTGTCACCTCCCAGACTTGGGGCAGTTTAGGACATTCCTGCCCCCAGAATTTGCATCCAAGCTCCGGATTTTCCCAGCTCCTGCTGGATTTGGGTTTTGCTCATTTGTCTGATCCTGGTTGGGATTTGTTAGAATTTTTCAGTCCTTGTTCTCTTCATCTGAGTCTCAAATCCTGCAAATTAGGGATTAATTTCCCTCCTCTTTCCATACCCTACGGACATCTCATCCTGGGACCTCCATCCCTGTTTTTGTCCCACCAAAGGCATCCAAATCCCCTCCAAAGCAGTGGCTGCTTCATTCCCAGCACTTCCCACTCATTCCCAAATCCCAAACCCCCACCTGGACACTCCAGGAAGTGAAGCCGCTTCTTTTGCTGCCTGGGAATCTCCAGATTCCCAAAAATTGGCACAAATGGTTTAAGCAAGGCCATCCCCCGGCATTTTTTTGGATCAGGTGTTGGGATTTTTTTTTCCAAAGGAAAGCTTTGCCCAGCCAGAGCCAAACGTGCCTTGGATCAGGAAGTTATCACAAGGAAAATATTCCATGGATTCCTTTCACCCTGGACAGCTGGGCTGGGAAGAGGAGCAGGGGATTTAATTTAGCCTTAAAATCGGGAGATCCAGGGCAGGAAAATCCGAGGAAAATCAGGAAAATGTGCAGTTAAGGAGTTGAAATTCCTCCCGCAGCTGGAAGATCCAAAGGTGTTCCAGGTTTTTGAGCTCTGGGTGTTTGTGCTCTTCCACCTGCTGCACCTTGATCCCAAATCTGAGAATTCCAGGGTTGGATCATCCCCAATCCCTGGGGATCTTTCAGCCCCATGGAGGCACAGAAATGTCCCCACAAGGGGTTGGGACAGAGGGAATGCCAAGTTCCAAACTCCCAACTGCCAGCCTGGTTTTCCCTGGATGTTTCATGGGATTTATCCAGCACCATTCCACAATCTTCCCAAAAGCTTTTGAGAACTGATGTCTTCAAACACATGGATTTAGTGAAAAATCTCTGGTTTAATCCATAAATTTATTTACATTCACATTTCCACCCCTTTGACCAAGCGGAAACCCACAAAGTCAGGTCCTAAATAGATTTTTTTTTGTCATTTGAACCGTTTTTTGGGAGGAGAGGAGGGAATGTGGGGTCAGTTCTGGTGGATTTTTTTTAAGGATGGAGCAGGTTTAGGAAATTAAACCTGAGCTGGACTCGGAGCTCTGTCTCTGCCCAGCTCCAGGCCCAGCCCTCGGAGATTTTTCCCTTTTATTTCTGGGAATGAAAATGTGTTTTCTGCGCATCCCTCCAAGCACAGCCAGAGCAGCCGAGGACTGAGCGTGCTTGGGATGAATCCCTTGGAATTCCTGAGGTCCCATCCCTCTAAATCCAGCCTAACTCCTCCAGCTTTGTCGGAATCGCTCCGGCTTTGTACAGATCCGAGCGCCAGCGGGAGCTGACCCCGAGCTTTTCTGTTCCCAGTCCAAGCTGAAGTGAGGGATGGTGCCTTAAATGTGGACAGGCCAAACATCTGGGAAGGGCTGGAATCGTTCCCATTAACGTGGACGCGGTTTGGAAGCGACTCCCGCTTGTGAAGGGTTTTCAGCCTGGATTTGTTCCAAGGACACGAAAACCCAACTCCTGTTTTACTCCCGGCCCCTTATCAGATTGAACTCCACAGCTGCGTGTCCGTTGCCCCCGTTCCTCTCCCTGGGAGCCCACTGGGAAATCGAATCCCGGTTTATTTGGGAGCTGGGATTCATTAACCCTCGTTAAGTCATTTGGAAGGAGTTTGTGTCGGGAGTTAATTGGCCCTCAGCTGGTTCCTGTTACTGCCTTGGCAAAGGGGATGAGCTGGAAAGGGGGGAAGGAACCTGGATTTGGGATAGGGGTGGCTGGGGGAGTGCAGGGAAATCATGGAATGGGTTGGTTGGGAGGGATCTTAAGGATTATCCCAATCCCATCCCGTTCCATGGGTAGGGACACCTTTCACTATCCCAGGGTGCTCCAGCCTGGCCTGGGACATTCCATGGATCCAGGGGCAGCCACAGCTGCTCTGGGAATTCCAGCCCAGCCAGGAATTCCCCAATTCCCAATCTCCCATCCAGCCCTGCCCTCTGGCAGTGGGAGCCATTCCCTGTGTCCTGTCCCTCCATCCCTTGTCCCCAGTCCCTCTCCAGCTCTCCTGGAGCCCCTTCAGGCTCTGGAAGGGGCTCTGAGCTCTCCTGGGACAGAGGGTGGGGAGATGCTGCCAGCTCCCAGTTCTGCCTGGGACAGATCCCTCCACACATTCCTGGGATTCAGGCAGGGTTTTACGGAGCCTGACACCTATGGATGAAATCTCCGTGCAGAGGAGGAAGCAGCACGGGAGGCTGTAATTCCTAAGAGGAATGGGGTCCTTGGCATTAAATTATTTCCTAGGAATGTTTTCCTCCTCGGTAGCAGCCTCATCCCTGCAATCTGGGATGCTCCATCCCAAAACTGCTGCTTCCACGTGTGAATGTGCACGATGGGATCAGCCCCAGCCTGCACTTCCTCTGCCGCCTCCGTGGATGGTCATTCCATGGAGGAGCTGCTCTCCTTGGGACATAACTGCACAGCAAACTGGGATTCCCAGGGCAAGGCTGAGGAAATCATGGATGCGGAGGAGGGTTTGGAATTGGGATTTGACCTCTCTGTCCCCTCCCTGCAGGTGGATGCCGACGATGTCATCACCAAGGAGGAGCAGATCTTCCTCCTGCTGAAGGCCAAGGCCAAGTGCGAGCGCCACCTGAAAGCCAAGGTGCCCAAGGTGCACGGTGAGTGCTCCCAAATTCCGGGGCTGGAGCTGGAATTTGCTCCTCTGCTCCTCCCAGCCCTTCCTCTCAGCCCCACATGCCGGGAGCAAGGAGGGAAGGAGGCACTTGGAGCATCCCAGCGAATTGGTTTTCCAGGATAGTCCATGGGGAGGAGGTTTCAGTGCGAAGTGTTGGAAAGCAAAGCTGTCCCAGACTTGTTCAAAGCTGTCCCAGACTTGTTCTGCTCTAGAATTCCAAAGGCTGAGGATGCAGAATTTGTGGAATTACAGCCCTGGTTGTTGTACCCAATGCACAAGGCAGAGCACCAACCAGCAGCTCTGCCCGGATCACAGAATTCCAGAATGGGTTGGGAGGAACATTAAAGATCCTGTTCCATCCCTCTGGAATGGGCAGGGAGACACCTCCCACTACCCCATGCTGCTCCAACCTGGCCTTGGACACTTCCAGGGATCCACAACTTCTCTGGGAATTCCATCCCAGCCCCTCCCCACCTTCCAAGCCAGGAATTCCTTCCCGATCTCCCATCCAGCCCTGCCCTCTGGCAGTGGAAGCCATTCCTTGTGTCCTGTCCCTCCATCCCTTGTCCCCAGTCCCTCTCCAGCTCTCCTGGAGCCCCTCCAGGCCCTGCAAGGAGCTCTGAGCTCTCCCTGGAGTTTCTCCTCTCCAGGTGAACATTCCCAGCTCTCCCAGCCTGGCTCCAGCCCTGGAGCAGATCTGGGGCATGCTCTGGACTTGTTCCAGAGGAAAGCCACTATTCCAAATCCCAAAAATCCTTTGCAATCGGTGACAGAGAAAACAAAACAGCACCCCAAGACCTTTCTCCTTCCCCACTCTCTCTCCTCGGAAGGGCCCAAGCTCAGCTGAGCCTTTTCCTTCCGCTTCCTTTCTATTTTGGGCTGGAAAATCACTCCCAGCTGTGGGACTGGCGGGGAGGAGGAAGGAGAGAACTCTCTGATGTGGGGAGCAAAGCCCTCACCCCCCACTGGCTCCTTCCCTCACATTCCCAAGTGTTAATTCCTGAGGGACCCTTCAGTCCCCGGGGTGGGTGTCCTGTCCCAGTTCCTCTATTTCCCGGGAAAACGGGACAAGCCACAATGTTCCTGCACCTCGGCTTTCCCTTCCCTCAGGGAGTGCGGTGGGAAAGGTCCCGAAATCCAGCTCCACCACCTGCCCTCCCGGTGCCTTTGGAAATGCCAGCAAGGCCCATAAACTCCCAGCTTTCCTTTGATTCCGAGCCTCCTGTTTTCCATCAGCAAACCTCAAGCCACATCCTCTGCTGCTCCTTTGTCCCCTCACCCCGTGCCCAATTAACACCTCATTAATGAGCACATGTGTGAAGGCATTTCCTGCTGCTGCACACCTGGTCCTGCTCTTGCACCCCTTTTCCAGCTTTTTTGAGGCAGCGCTTGGGATTGATCCCCCTTCACTGAGGGCAGCGATGGGGATTGATTGACAGCCGGATTTTGGGCTCTTTCCCAAGGGCAGAACAAAGGAAGCAGATCCCAGGAATTTGGAGATCCCTGGTTTTGGAACTGGTTGGAGACCTGGGTCTGGGACTGGAATGAAAAACTTCCAATATCCGATGGTTTAATCCCATGGACCACATCCTGCCCTTGGAAAAAGCTGTCCTGAGCTCCTCAGACCCCCTGCTCCATCCTCTACAGCAAATCCAATCCCAAACAGTCCAAGAGGAGGAATCACCTGGATTTCAAGTCTTTGGATACTTCACCCATTAGCAGAGGGGAATTAGATCCAATTAATCTGCACCAATCCAAAGGCAGAACGAATTCCCACTCAACCTTTCACAAGGAATGGCTTTTTAGCATTTAGCACCCCAAAAATTCCCTTTAAGACTTCCCAAACAAGGCAGGGATTTGCCAGACTGCCCCTGAGATGGTTTAAGGAGTTTGTGGTCTCAACAAAGAGTTTTCCAATTTGCAAAAGTTCTCCCCACTTTTCAGATGAGCTGCCATCCACAGATTTTGGGATTTCAGATGCCCTTGGACACAGGGAAGGCAGTTGGGTCTGGTGCTTTCCTCCTTGGATGATCCAGAATTTGGGATGTGGCATCTCTGGTGATCAGAAACATCCAGACCTGTGCCCTCCTCATCCAGAGGGAGGATCTCATCCCGTTACCTCTTCACTGACTGCAGATCCCAAAGAAAAATCTGGGAAGGGCAACAGTCTTCGCCATTATGATGCTCCAGCTCCTATTCACAGATAGGATTTAAAACTAAAAATTTCTGAGGAAAAGTAGGGTTGGTTTGGAGCAAAATAAATCCTGGATGTGGTTTCCAGTTGACCCGTGGTTAAATCCATGCTGGGTTTGTCATTCCAAAGGGAAAAGGACAGGCCCACAAAGAGGCAGCAGTTTTGGGGAGATCATCAGGAAAACACATCCCACAGTTATCCGAGGATGGGATTTCTCCAGCCTTTCTTAGGGAGTTGTTCGTGGTGAGGGATAAGATCCTCGTTCAGCTCTGCTGGAAGGGATCTTCCTAGAGAGCCAGAATCCCTCTGGGATCATCCTGGAGCAACTCCAATCGAGGGCCAACCCTGCCGACAGCCCAGCGGTGTCGGATGTTTGGGAAAGGAGAAAGTTTCCACTTAAAATTCCTGACCCAACTTGAGAACTTGAGGGTGATCTCTCCTGGGAAACTCCTCTCCACAGGGGTCCTAGGAAAAGAGTCTTTGACCGCATTCCATAAAGTGGGAACATGTCCCAGCTGGCAGGGTTGATATTCCAAAGAAAAATCTTAGGGAACAAAAAGGTTAAAACCCTCTAAAATTTCAGACTTTCTTCAGCCAGTGTTTATGTGTAAAAACTCCAAATTCCATTTTCTTCACCCCCTAAAAAGGTTAAAATTCTGTTTTCTGGGAGGATGATGTCCCTCCTCTCCTCCTGGAGGGCTCACAGGGATCCTCTGGCCCTCAGCCACCTCCCAGGTGTCTCTGAGCTCTGGCTCCTGATCCATGTGGCTCCCACATGGATCCGTGCCACGGGGAGCCGAGGCTGAGCTGCTCCAGGAGCTTCCAAAGAGGATTCGTGCGTCATCTCCACCTTTGGCTGAGGCACTGAGGGCTGGAGACCCAAAATACAAAACCAAAAAAACCCCAAAACCCTTCCCCCACAAGCATTTGGTTTCCTCCTTTTCTCTTCCCTCCCCCCCCCACCCCCCAACTCCCCTTTTTTCCTTAAATTTAGTCTCCAGATGAAAGCCTTTGGGAAAGAACAGGAAACCCAAAAATTTCTCTTCTCCCGACACAAATATTCCATTCCAGCCCTGGTGGGCAGCTGATGCCACCCCAAAGTTAAATCTGGAAGGGGATGAAGTGAAATTCCCAGCCCTGAGCCATCAGACCTGATTTTTTTTTTTTTTTTTTTTTTTTAATCCATGAATTAAAAGCTTGTCTTTGCCTGGTTTGGAAAAGGAGATGGGACATTTTGTGGGGAAAGAAGAGGGAGTTTTGCACAACCCTGTCATTAGCAAAGGCCATGGCCAACCCTTTCCCTGAGCCCGAGGTGTTGCAGCTCCAAACTGTGTTGTTTTTTTAATAAATAAACCTGTTTTCCCAGGAAAGGTGATATTTTTAGTTGGGAATCCGGGTCTATTTACCTGGGTTGTGCATCCCAGTTTGGTTTCACTGTCCCTAAAGGACCTAGAGCTGATTCCAGGCTCTTGCTTGCCTTGAGAACCCCCAAAATCTGCTCCTGGTTTCCTCTCCAGAGGGTCCCGCACCATTCCCTTATGCCAGGAGCTCCCAGAGGTTGGGAGAAGCCTCAGGCACCTCAGAAATTAAGGGAGACAGAGGCATCCTAAGGTCTAAACACCCCAGGCCTCTATAAATCCATAATTTCTCCAGCTATTTCCATCCTCTCCCAGTTTCTCTTCTCAGTCCTTGCAGATGTGGCCCAAATTCCACCAAAAAAAATCCAAACCATTCCTTGTGAACATATTCCCAGCACAGTTTTGGCTTGGAAGAGTTGTCACTGCCCCAGTGGACACCAGCTGGGGGGTCAACATGGTCCAAGAGACTTTTTAGGATGGAATTGTGGACAGGGAGAGCATCTAGGATGGAATTATGGATCAGGAGTGCTTCTAGGATGGAATTATGGACCGGGATAGCTTCCAGGATGGAATTATGGATTGGGAGAGTGTCTAGGATGGAATTATGGACCAGGAGAACATCTAGGATGGAGTTACAGATTGGGAGAGTGTCTAGGATGGAATTATGGACTGGGAGAGTGTCTGGGATGGAATTGTGGACCAGGAGAGCATCTAGGATGGAATTATGGACTGGGAGAGTGTCTAGGATGGAATTATAGACCAGGAATGCTTCTAGGATGGAGTTATGGATTT
The DNA here is from genome assembly GCF_048771995.1 of Taeniopygia guttata. NCBI lineage: Eukaryota > Metazoa > Chordata > Aves > Passeriformes > Estrildidae > Taeniopygia > Taeniopygia guttata. The sequence goes on along the minus strand of NC_133026.1, from coordinate 1,425,208 downwards.
GGAGAGTGTCTAGGATGGAATTATAGACCAGGAGAGCTTCTAAAATGGAATTATGGACCAGGAGAGCATCTAGGATGTAATTATGGACTGAGAGAGTGTCTAGGATGGAATTATGGACCGGGAGACCTCTGAGAGTGGAATAACAGACCAGACTGCTCTTCTGGAGTCTGAGAGAGTTCAGAGTCATCAATATGAACCATGATGGACTTGAAGGAGCTGAAACTGGGATGTGGCTTCTACTTGCAAAGTTTTATGGGCCAGGGGCTCACAGTCCTGTTGAGGAATGTCCACAGGGCAGCTAAACAGGGCTTGGAACTCATGGAAGGAACGGATCTTGGGAATTACGAGAGGCACAAGTGGTCTGTGGTTTAGATCTGTAAAGGAACACAGAGAAAGGGTGGAGAACATTCCAAAGGGTGGCTGAGCTCTAATGCTAATTATCAACCTTGTTTTAATGATTGATGGGAGCAATAGTTTTCCCTCTCAGAGGCAGGCTGGAGGGGTTTGGAAGGACTGGATGTGCTGGAATGAGGAAAGAACAGGATGTGCCAGCAGTGGCAGGTAGGGAGTTCCCGATGGGATGTTGGAGGTTAAGTTTCAGCTCCTGGGTTGGGAAGCAGGGGACTGGATGGGCAGTGTCCAGCTGGAACTGGCTGGTGAGGTCAGGAAGGTGTCTCCAGAGCTGGGTCATGGAATTTTCTGGTGGCCAAGACATGTTGTGATGTGGAACAGCTCCTGTCTCCTGTGTCCATCCCTCCAATATCTGTTTCCTCCAGGGCTGAGCATGGAGGGGGTGTTCTGCCCATGAGACACTGGGTGAAGAGCAGGAAAGGTCTTTGAGCAGTGACAGACAGAAGTTGCATCCACCTATGGCCATGGAACCCCTGGAGCGGGTCCAAAGGAGCTGAGGAAGGGCCTGGAGCATCTCGGTGCCCAGGAAAGGCTGAGGGAGCTGGGGCTGCTCAGCCTGGAGAGGAGCCCCAGTGAGAGGGGCCTCAGCCCTGGGTGTCCCTGTGTGTCCCTGAGTGTCCCTGGGTACTTCTGGGTGTTCACTGGGTGTCCCTGAGTGTCCCTGTGTCTCCCTGAGTTTCCCTGTCTGTCCCTGTGTGTCCTTGTGTGTCCCTGGGTATCTTTGAGTGTCCCTGGCTGTCCCTGTGTGCAGGGAGGGTCAGAGCAGGGCCAGGCTGTGCTCCAGGGCCCAGCGATGGCACCAGAGGAATGGGCAGGGACTGATCCCAGAATTTCCCGGCAGAACTTCTGCCCTGGGCAGTGCCCAGCCCTGAGCAGAGACCAGCCAGGCTGTGGGGGTCTCCTCACCGGGGATATTCCAGAGTTGTCAGGATGTAATCCTGAGCCCTGTGCTCTGGGATGGCCCTGCTGGAGCAGCTGATCCACTGTGGTCCCTTACAGCCTGATTTGGTTTGATCAGTGAGGATCCCACTCCTCACGTCCTTCCAAACTGTCCAAGCAATATCCACAACATCCGTATCCACACACAGCCAGGTCACACAGCTGGGTCACACCCCCTCTTCCTCCACACCCCCCTATGACCAAGACTGCCCCAAAAGCAGCCCCTCATCCCCCCTGCCCTCACAGCCAGGTTTGAGATCCACCTGCAAAGCCCCAGGCTTAATTCCTGCCCCTCCAAGCCTCCATTCCTCCCTTTTCTTATCCCAAAATTATTTCTCCCCTGTTCCTATCCCAAAAGGATTCCTCCCCTCTTCCTATACCAGAACAATTCCTCCTCACTTCCTATCCCAAAATAAATCCTTCCCCTTCCTATGCCCAAATGATTTTTCCCCCTTCCTGTCCCAAAACAATTCTTCCTGCTTTCTATCCCAAAATGATTCCTCCCCTCTTCCTATCCCCAGACAATTCCTCCCCTCTTCCTACCCCAAAACAATTCTCCCCCTTCTTATCCCAAAATTATTTTTCCCCCTTCCTATCCCAAAATGATTCTTCCTGCTTCCTATCCCAAAATTATTCCTCCCCTCTTCCTATCCCCAAATAATTCCTCCTCATTTCCTATCCCAAGACTATTTTCCCCTTTCCTATCCCCAAATGATTTTTCCCCCTTCCTATCCCAAAATGATTCTTCCTGCTTCCTATCCCAAAATTATTCCTCCCCTCTTCTTATCCCCAAACAATTCCTCATTTCCTATCCCAAAACTATTTTCCCCTTTCCTATCCCCAAATGATTTTTCCCCCTTCCTATCCCAAAATGATTCCTCCTGTTTCCTATCTGCAAATTATTTTCCCCCTTCCTATCCCAAAACAATTCCTCTCTTTCCAATCCCCAAATGATTTCTCTCCCTTCCTATCCCAAAACGCTGCCTCATTTTTTTTTTTTGGGTCGCTCCTCCCCGCCTGCTTCCAATGCCCCAAATGTCCTTCCCGTAATGGAGTGACCACAATCACACAGCGTATTCCAACTGTGGTCTCCCGGGTGCCGGAATGAGCCGGGCTGATTTATATTCCGTGCCCCTGGATAAACACCTCGAGCCCGTGTTTGCGTTTGTGCAGCTGCCAAGGAGCCTCGCAGATGGTCGGAATGCGTTCTCCACATGCAAAGTGTGGAATTGAGGCTGGGGGAAAGGAAAGGAGCAGGAAGGGAAAGGGAAAGGTGGATGGGATAGGAGCAGGAAGGAGGGAATGACTCTCTGTGTACCCTGAGCAGGTATGGCCCAAATTTGCTCCTACTTTTCTGTCTTCTACCAAAGCAACCTCTGGGATTCTGACTTGGCTCAGGCTGGGGAGCAAAATCAAGGAGCAAAATGAGGGATGTGTTTGGGATAGCCCCTTCCCAAAGTGTTCTGGGATTGGCCTTCCTGCCTTCCAGAGGGAAATCCTGCAGCAATGACATCCAGGAGTGTTTTAGCTTGTTCCCATCTTGGCATGACTTCAGCTTCCACGTCCTGAAATTCCAACCTCCAACAGGAAAAGATTGATCCAGGAGATGTCTTGGTGGACAAGAGCCGGGGGATACTGGAGGGATCCCATGCTTCCCTTCAGGTCTCATTTCTTCAGGAATGTCATCCAAGAGAGTTTTTGCTTGTTCCCATCTTGGAATTACTGCAACTTCCATGTGCTTCAAGGGGGAAGGAGAGATCCAAGAGATGTCCTGATGGACACGAGCCAATGGGATCCTGGAGGGATCCCGTATTTCCCTTCAGGACTCGTTTCTCCAGCACTGAAGTGGTCGATGATGTCCCCAAATCACGAGGAATTCCAGTGTCATTCCCACCTTCCTGTCCTCATCCATGAGAGATGCAGCTCTGGATTCGGAGGAGACAAATCCCTGAGGCATAAACAGGATTGTCCCTTCAGCATTGCCTGGATGATGGATACACACCCAAAACACTCTGGGATGTGGGATATGTGTGAGACTTCCTTGTTTTCCTAATAGTTTATGAATTCCTTTGGACTTCCATCATCCCTGAATCCTACTATTTCTTCCAAGGAAAGAAACGTTTGTCTTTTCCAGTTCCACGTCCTGAACTAACTGGATCAGTCCAAACAGCACAGTGGAACCCTCAAACTCATTTTCACCAAAATTCCAAGAGGTTTTCAATAAGCTTTTCCAACTGGATCCTTTGGAATTCTCTGTGCTTTGGAATATTATTACCAGTGTCTCAGGAGGGACCGATTAACAGGTCAACTTTTCCCAATTTTCTACTTTCTTCTTGGAATTCAGCCTGGATCTCCTTGGAGAAATGACCAGAAGGAAAGGAACGCAAAGGGAGAAGCCAAGTTTTTGGTACCGTGAATGTTTTTAGAAGTTCAAGAAAACAATGGAGCTCTTTGGGCAAACAAGCAGAAAGGAATGGCTTGTTTGGATTCCAGCACAATGGGAAATACGGGATTTTCCATTCCTGTTTTATCAGAGGTTCATGGAATGATTTGGGTTTGGGAGGGGCCTTAAAGCCTATCCAGTTCCACCCCTGCCATGGCAGGGACAGCTCCGCTGTCCCAGGGTGATCCAAGCCCTATCCAACCTGGCCTTGGACACTTCCAGGGATGAGACATCCACAAATTCTCTGGAAAGGCTTTCCCAGTGTTTCACCACCCTCATTATAAAAAAAAATATTCCTCTTAATTAGTGGGAATGAACCCTGCTGTGGTTTAAACCCATCCCTCCTTGTGCTCCTGGGAGGTCTCCTTAGATGGGAGGATTGGAGGGATTTGGGATAGGAGAGGAGGATGGTGGGGCTCCTCTGCAGGATGAACAGCTTTTGGCAGTGTTAAACCCCAGGAATGTGAATCCAACAATCCCAAAGTGCAACTGCTCCTGAGATCAGTCCACATTTCCACTTGAAAGAGGTTTTCCAAGAGTTTCAGTCAGTGTAGGAGCTCCTCAAATCATTCCAGGAGCTCCAGAGGCACCTGGGTTGACCTGTGGATGTTCCTTACCAGGTTCCCCTACCTGCAATCCCTGTTCCCGACCCAAATCCTCTCTCCTTCCCCCGTGGCTCCCGGGATTTTCAGGGAATAGCTGTGTTATCCTGAATTTTAGTGGGGGGTGTCCAGGTGGCAGATCCAAAATATCCACCCGCCCTTCCCTTAACTCATCATCCATCACCGGGGAATTCCAGGAAGGAAATGATCACTGAGATGTTTTATCCCTCCTCCAAATTTTCCTGGAATGGCTTTTCCAAGAAAGGAATGGGGAGAAAGAGGCCAGAAATGATGGAGAGGAGGGAGAACAGATTTCTCTGGGAGGGGTTCAGGTCTTGGTAACAACGATGGGTCCTTTTGTTGGGAAGCTCAGACACTTCCCGAATTTTGAGTCTCACTGGATTCTTATCAGGATTCAATATTCAGGATGACTCAGGATTAATCATTTAAGTAATCATTTCCATGCAGAGGTCAAAATTTTAAATGCAAAAATCATCTTTTGAAATATTTCTAGGGCACCTCTTGGCTCCCCAATTTGTCCCCCCATAAAGCAGCATTCCAGAGGTGTCCCACCACTGTTCCCTTCAGCTTTTGGGGACGATTTTAGGGGCTCAAAGCACCCAAAAATCAATAATTGTGTGGTTTGTTTTCAGTTTTCCATGTTTCCAGCACAAAGAGAATGCAACCACCACAAAATTTAGCACTTTCTTCTTTTCTGGCCACATATTTCGGTGGGATGCGAAATGAAACCTCTTGAAAGTGAAATTGCCCTTTGCAATGTGCAAAGATTTTGGAAAAGTGGGAGATTTTCCCTCTCATTTCAGAGCACTTTAGGAGGACTGTTTTTCTCTCAGAGTTGTTTCTCCACTGTGTTTCTTTTTATGTTTACTCAAATTGATTTATTTAGTCATAAGAACTGATTTTATTTTAGGCAAGAGCACTTTGAGGGCTCCATTAAATCTTTATTTACTTTCTTGTCTGCAGAAAAAATGTCAAGGACATCAACATTTTGTCCTGAGCCAAATTTTGTGGGGCCCTGTGTTGTTTTTTGGTTTTTTCCTTTGTCTTTTGTACCTTCCAGAGAACTGAGAAATAAATAAACTCTTTTTTCCCAGTGTAAATTATCCTGCAAATAATGAGCCAGAGGGAAGGATTTTCTCAGTTTTCATGAATAGGAAATGTATTTTTCTTCTCCTGGTGGGACTTTAAGCAGACAAAATGCAATAAATTATTTCCCTCTTTTTTATCATGCGGATGTGGAGGAATTTTTGCTCCTGACCCTCACTCCCAGTTGATGTTTTAGAAGAAAGGCTGCAATTTGTCTGGTCCTTTTCATCCACACTAAATAGGAGATAAGAAATCAGCTGCTAAATGAGGAGATTTTCAATGTTTTCCACATCCTAAAAACCACCAAACTGAATCAATCTGTGTCGGCTCTGAGCTTAGACCAGCCAAAGGGCTTCGAAGCAATCCTGGTTTTCCTTTAATCTTGGGGAATCACGTTGGTGAGGAAGGATGAGTTCCTGAGTAGTGGGAAGCTTTGATATCCATGGATCATGCTGAGATCTTGGCTCTGTTTGGATTTAGTTCTGCGAGGAGGTTTTTTGTGGATGAGAGCAGGTGGTTCCTGTTCCTTTTGATTCCCAGGTAACTCCTGTTTCCAATGTTCAATAACCTCGTGGCTGAGGGCAGACACAGCTCTGGGAGCAGATTTGGGGTGGATCTGCCACTTTAAGCATTTCATTCTCAGTATTGCACTGCAGCTGGAATTTCATGGGTGGGTGCAGGTCCCCAGCCCAAAGCAGAGGAGTTCCCTGAGGACACAGAGCTGGGAGCGAGCGATGCCTTGGGGGGATTGTGGAGGGACCTGGACAGGTTGGGGAGATGGGCAGGGAGGAAACTTCTGGAATTCAGCAAGGTCCCAAGGACCTGGAAAGATCATCCCATTCCACCTTCTACCATGGGCAGGGACACCTCCCACTATCCCAGGCTGCTCCAAGCCCCATCCAGCATGGCCTTGGACTCTTCCACAGCTGCTCTGGGAATTCCATCCAAGCCCCTCCCCACCCTCCCAGCCAGGAATTCCTTCCCAATACCCATCCATCCATCCCTGCCCTCTGGCAGTGGGAGCCACTCTCTGGGTCCTGTCCCTCCATGCCTTGTCCCCAGTCCCTCTCCAGCTCTCCTGGAGCCCCTTCAGGCCCTGGCAGGGGCTTTGAGCTCTCCTTGGAGCTTCTTCTCTCCAGGGGAACATTCCCAGTTCTCCCAGCCGGACTCCAGAGCAGAGTGGCTCCAGCTCCAGGAGAAACTTCTCTGGAGTTGCTTCCTCTGGACTCTCTCCAGCAGCGCCATGTCAATCTGATCCTGGCGATCCCAGAGCTGGACACAGTTTGTCCTTGTGGGATAAAACTTGGGATAATTCACACCTTCTAGAGCCACACACTAAGAAGGAATTGGCAATATTCCCAGGGCGGGTTTCCCAATGGAATGCCAGCGCTGGTTCTTCACGGAGAGCCCTCTCCAAGCAGGGGGGCACCGGTGTCACCTCCGCAGAGGCAGTGACTCCTCTTTGTCCCCGTTCTCTCCCACAGATGGCTTCTGCCTTCCGGAGTGGGACGGCATCGTGTGCTGGCCCGAGGGCGTGCCCGGCAAGGTGGTGGCCATGCCCTGCCCCGAGTACATCTACGACTTCAACCACAAAGGTGGGTGTGGAGCCAGCACAGACCCTTCCTGACAGCCAGCAAATTCAGAATTCCCCTCGTCATCCCTTTTTCCTCACGTGGTGCCTCCCTTCCAAACAGGAGTAAAGCCAGGGAAAGGGAAGGAAGGAAAGGAGCGGCCGTTGTTTATTGATAAACATAAATTATTGGGGAAAAAAGCTCAGTTGGAACTGAAATAATCACAAAATTGCCACTTGCCCCTCACAGACTGTGACGTTCTAAACACCAATTATCTACTCACACCTCCCAGCTGTAAATCCTGGCGATTCCCAAACCTGGATTTTTTTTACCCCAAGAACTGTGTGTAGCAATAGAAGCCCAAAATATTCTTCCAACTTTTCCAATGAATTTCCCACCATTTTCCCACTGATTCCGTGTCTCCTCTCTCTCATCAGGGATGAATTTGGGATTCATTTCCCACCATTTTCCCCCTGATTCTGTGTTTCCTCTCTCTCGGCAGGGATGAATTTGGGATTCATTTCCCACCGTTTTCCCACTGATTCCGTGTTTCCTCTCTCGTCAGGGATGAATTTGGGATTCATTTCCCACCGTTTTCCTGCTGATTCCATGTTTCCTCTCTCTCAGCAGGGATGAATTTGGGATGAATTTCCTGCCATTTTCCCACTCATCCGTGTCTCCTCTCTCTCGGCAGGCCACGCTTATCGCCGGTGTGACCTGAACGGGAGCTGGGAGCTGGTCCCGGGCAACAACCGCACCTGGGCCAACTACAGCGAGTGCGCCAAGTTCCTCACCAACGAGACGAGGGAAAGGGTAGGCATTCCCATTCCTGCAGGCAGCAGGAATTTCTGGCCTCACGCCAGGCTAACCCGCGGACCTCTGTCTCATTTAAAACCCCAGATGAGCCCCAGCTCATCTTCCTCCTCTTGGAAACCCTTCCTGAGCTTGCCAAAGCCACATCGCGCTTTGATGGGCAATGATTTGATTGGAAAATTGTCCTCAAAGGCAGAAAAGTTTCCTGCAGCTGCCATGGTCCCATTCCTGAAGAGATCTTGGGGAAAATTGGAGCAGTCTCAGGGACGCTCAGAAGTGGTTGGAGGTTGTTCCATGGCATTGAGGCTGCCTCTGCCACAGCAGGAAACCCTTTTGCTGCCAGGTTGTTATCAAAAATTCCAATGTTTATGTGGTTGTCTCTGGGAGGGGATGTCCAAACACATGTGGAATCAAACCCAGAACAACTGGTTGGGAGAGCTGAGAGTGTCCAGCCTGAAGAAGAGAAGCTCCAGGGAGAGCTCAGAGCCCTGCCAGGGCCTGAAGGGGCTCCAGGAGAGCTGAAGGGGACGGGGGACAAGGGATGAAGGAACAGGACCCAGGGAATGGCTTTGAGCTGAAAGAAGTAGAATTAGGTGGGATATTGGGAAGGAATTCCTGGTTAGGAGCCAGGGGAGGCCCTGGCACAGGGTTCCCAGAGCAGCTGTGGGTGCCCCTGGAACCCTGGAATTGTCTAAGGCCAGGCTGGATGGGGCTTGGAGCAATCTGGGACAGTGGGAAGTGTCCCTGCCTATGGCAGAGAGTGGAATGGGATGATCCTTAAGATCCCTTCCCACCCAAATCCAACTGGTATTCCATGATCTTGAATTAATTATGGTGTAGTCACAATTCGGAAACAGTGACAGCAGTCCAAAGTTGGAAAAGGGTTTCAAAGCACATGGAGAGGGTCTGGCATACTCCCGGGGTGGGGAAAAATATCCATGAGCCATAAATTTACAAAAATTCAGATAATGATAAAATAGCAGCTGGCAGAAACTTCCTTCCTCCCCATGACCCAGCCTGGGGCTCTGTAATGCCAGAAGTCTGGAAGGAATTCCATGCTAAGGTGACAGCAAAGCTGTCCCTGGTGTCACTCGGGAGGATGTGACCTCCTTGTCCCACAGAGAATGACGTTCTCACCCACACGCACCTGTAATTCCCAAAGAATTCACCCAAACCCTCTGGTTTTTCCAGTGGTTCTTGGAAGAGTCCCTGTAGATACAGGCATGGCACCAGGGACTGGGCAGCTGCAAGGAGGAGGGAAGATTATCCCAGACAGCTGGAGATAAGGATCTAACCACAGCTTCCTTGAGGATGATCCAGGGGCCCTTCGGGACAGTGTTCTTAATTTTAAATCTAACCACAGAGTAGGGGTTTTTGATTCTTTTGGTTTGTTTTGTTTCATTTTTTTGATGTTTTTTTGATTTCTTTTTTGCTTGGTTTGTTTGTCTGCTTGTTTTTCATTTTTTGTTGCTTTTTTTTTTTGTTGTTGTTGTTGCTTTTTTCTCCTTAAGAGTGAAGCAACTCCCAAATGAAACGATTAAGGAAAATAAGGAAATGAGGGAAAGGAGGAAATGAGTTCTTAGAGCTGCTGAGTGTTTTCTCTCCTATGGACAAGGAGCAGAGGATTGTGTGCACTGGGTGCTGCTCCAGCCACTCCAGCAAAGACCTGGATGCTGTTCCCTTCCAGAACCAGTTTGGTGGGATTTTTCCCAGTTCATAGTGGAAAAAACTCTTTTAACCCTGGAGTTTTCCAGGAAGGTCCTGGAGCAGGTGTTGGGGTCATGGAGCACCTTGATCAATGCATAAACTTTTGACGTCTCCGAAATCAACTCCCCTCTCCCACTACCCTCAGCCACACCCTGGGGTGGGAATTATCCAGATGATTTCCAAAACTTCCCCTAGGGAAAGGACATCCTTCCCTTTGAACCTCCCACTGGCAGGACTTGTCAGGGTGACTTGCTAAAGGAAGGGAAAAAAGAACAACAGAGTTGCCTCCTTTTTCTTCTTTTCCCAACAAAAGAAAAACATGGAGAATTTCCACCTCCAGGGTGATTTAAAAGGCTGAAAGCAAAATCTCCTGTGGTGGGTTTGATGTGCCTGACTTTGTCTGTGTCCCCTGAGTGGTCACAGGGTGAGGAGTCTTTGCTTCTTTTTGCCAGGGCTGGGATTAAACGTGTGAGACAGTATTTCTTGTTGGGACTCAGATGTTTATCAGTTCTCATCTCTGTCACAGTCTCACAAACCCTGAGTTCTGCAGCCCTTCACTCTGACAAACTAAAAATGGAGCCCATCTCTCTCTGCAAGGCCTTTTAAGGATCAACTGTCCAATTCAGAAATGACACCTGAATTATTTTTACTTTTAACCCAATAACCAACCACTTGTGCCCGCAATGGGGACTTTTTTATCCAATTGCACAAAACCACCCAAACCCATGGAGAAGGAGAAGGAGGAGGAGAAGGAGAAGGAGAAGGAGAAGGAGAAGGAGAAGGAGAAGGAGAAGGAGAAAAGGAGAAGGAGAAGGAGAAGGAGAAGGAGAAGGAGAAGGAGAAGGAGAAGGAGAAGGAGAAGGAGAAGGAGAAGGAGAAGGAGAAGGAGAAGGAGAAGGAGAAGGAGAAGGAGAAGGAGAAGGAGAAGGAGAAGGAGAAGGAGAAGGAGAAGGAGAAGGAGAAGGAGAAGGAGAAGGAGAAGGAGAAGGAGAAGGAGAAGGAGAAGGAGAAGGAGAAGGAGAAGGAGAAGGAGGAGAAGCCTCTGCCCCAAAACCTCCATCTTGCTTTATATCTATTCCTCTATTCTAAACCCTTAAACTCTGAGTTTCCCACCCTGTGATATCACACACTTCTATTCAAACTCCACCCCCACAATCCCAGTTCTCTCATTCCATTTTGGAAGCTTCTCCACGGCCTCAGGTCAATGCAGTGTTCTCCTGGGGGTCAGTGCCTGGCAGCACAGAGAGCCCAAAATTCTCAGCAGCCAGGGTTCCAACAACAGGGGAAATCACAGCACAGGGGACTCGGGCTGTGCTTCCCAGCAGAGACATTTACAGGAGGTGTCACCTCGTTTTTATTCTCAACCTCTTGGAAAATTACTCCTCCTCATAAGCTCTCCCTTAAGGAGCTGTTTTAATGACCCACCCCAAAATCCTCACCCTCATTATCCTGTAGCCAAAGCTGAGGCATCTCTTGCCAGGAATTTTCTGTCACAGCTACAGAGGTGAATGGAATAATATTTAATATTAAGACAAATTAAACCATCATCATTGTTCAGATTAAATGACCAGGCTGGTCTATCTTAAGTGGTGTTTACCCAGGGCAAAGAACAAGGAAAAAATTGATGTTTCTGCCAGCTTTTAAATCATATCTTGATCAACAAATGCTTTTTAATGACGTCTATTTATAGATTTTTTATTCTTATCATTAACTTTATATCTGCAAGAGGTCTCTTCCTCAGGCCTGGCCTCACCTCAGCAATTCTGTGCCTTGTCACAGAGTTCCCTGATTTTATCACAGAGGTGGATGAATTATTGTGGCAAATAAAGTGCATCCACTCAGGTTTCTTGGGCCTTGGGGTATAAAAACCACTCTGGAAATAAAAGAGGAGGGAAAAAATGCACTTTTTCCCTCGGTGTGCCAATGCCTTTGCTCACAGAGAGCGCACAAGGCCTCTTGTCACACATAAATGTGGCACTGCAGCCCTGGGATGAATAAACCTTCCTTTGATTTCTTTTTTTCATGGAGTAGATTTTCAACAACATCTCTTTATTAATTTTAACATTATTATTATTATTATTAGCCTTGTGTTTGTAAGAGGTCTTTTCCTCAGCCCTGCCCTGAGCGATTCTGTGCCTTGTCATGGAATTCCCTGGTTTTATCACAGAAGTGGCTGAATTCTGGTGACAAATGAACCACTATCTGTGCATCCACTCAGGTTTCTTGGGCCTTGGGGTATAAAAAACCACTCTGGAAATAAAAGAGGAGGGAAAAAATGCACTTTTCCCCTCAGTGTGCCAATGCCTTTACTCACAGAGAGTGCACAAGGCCTCTTGTCACACATAAATGTGGCACTGCAGCCCTGGGATTAATAAACCTTCCTTTGATATCTCTTTTTCACGGAGTAAATATGTCCAGAGATGTCAGAACAGGGGAATTTGGCCCCATTGAGCTGTTGTCTTGAGCGAGAGATGGTTTTCTATTATTATTTCCCTCCCTGGGGAGCGGCATCTTTGCGTCACCACCAACAGCTGCATTTACCCAACGTTTTGCCAGGAGATCGTGGCTGACTCCGAGCAGATGCAACCAGAGGGAATTTTAAGAAACTGGGCTTTTAGGGGGGAAAAAAAAAAAAAAACACCAAACCAACTGTCTGTGGCTATAAATATATGGATTTGCTGGCTATCTCTGGAAACAGGCCTGAACCTATAGATAGCTGGAGATATCCACACCTAAATAAACACCACGTGCGTGCGCACATCTCCAGCCAGGGATGTTTGTTTAGGTGGGGAGTTTTCCCATTTTAGCCATGCTGGGATAATTTTAAGATTGGCCCAAGCAGCAAACAAGAGGGCCCCAGAGCAAGCTGGTGTCCTGCCCCGAATAAATGGGGATTATTTCACACAGAGCAGCTCGGAAACCGCCCTCTGCAAAGAGCAAAGTGTGTTAAAGCCATCAGAGCCTGCAGAATTAACAGCTCGTAACTGCCCGGGGAGCAACTGCTCCTGGGCTGCTTCCTCAGGGAAAATTCCCACTGGAGGATGGGAATTGACAGCCCTGGAGGTTGATTCCTCCTTTAGTCAGGTAGGATGAAGCAATCCAGGGAAGTGTTTCCTCAAATTCCTACCAGATAACATTAAAGAGGGAGGGAACAATCAGCTGGAAATGTCCCAGGCCAGGCTGGACAGGGTTTGGAGCAGCCTGGGATAGTGGGAGGTGTCCCTGCCATGGCAGGAGTGGCACTGGGTAGTCTTGTTCCTCATGGCAGGGACACCTGCATCATCCCAGGCTGCTCTTGGGACAGTCCAACTTGGCCTTGGGCACTTCCAGGGATCCAGGGGCAGCCACAGCTGCTCTGGGAATTCCATTCCCATGCCTCCCCACCCTCTCAGCCAGGAATTCCTTCCCAATCTCCCATCCATCCCTGCCCTGTGGCAGTGGGAGCCATTCCCTGTGTCCTGTCCCTCCATCCTTGTCCCCAGTCCCTCTCAGCTCTCCTGGAGCCCCTTCAGGCCCTAGCAGGGACTCTGAGCTCTGCCTGGAGCTTCTCCTCTCCAGGTGAACATTCCCAGCTCTCCCAGCCTGGCTCCAGCCCTGGAGGAGCTCTGTGACCTCCTCTGGATTTGTTTCAGCAGCTCATATTTATTGTGGATTTGTTCTGTTCCCACACTCTTCCCTAAGCACCCCTTCCAGGCCATGAAGGAGACAGGAAACAGAGTTAAAAGGACTTTTATCCTGGCCCTTCTCCTTTGTTCCCTGAATTCCCTTAAAATCAGGAGGGAGGGTGACCTGTGTTCCTGGAGCTCCTGAATCTTTGGAAAAAAATGCAGCACAGATAACAGTGATGAACCTCAGGCAACTTTTTAGCCCATTTCTCCCCAAATTCCATACAACTGACAGGCTGTGGATCCCTTACCTTCCACACATCCAGCCAATAGCAGCAGAATCATTTTTCCGGTCACTTTTTCTAACAGTGGCAGCAGCAATGGCATTCCCAGGAATTCCCTTCATTCCCATCTCCCCAAAAAGAACAGGGATGCCAAACACAGCTGCTTTTTAAAGCAGCTCAAACCCATCCTCTTTCCAAGGGTGAGCTGAAGGGTGAATGGGATCTCCATCTCCCAAAATCCTGGGGAAGGAGAGTCGGAGCCAGCAACTTGGGAGGTTGGCTCAGCTTGGGAACCACCACCAGCAGGATGGGCCATCCTCAGATCCAACCCCAATCCTGTCTTCATCTGCTCCTGCTTGTTTGTAGCGTGAGGCTTTTACGGCTTCCCGGGAATTCGGAGGGGCCTGGAGAATCCATCCCCTTCCAAACACAATGGGAAGGGCCCAGCGTGTTGCAGGGCTGCTTTATCTAAACCCCATTGTTCCAAGCAGCAATCCTGGAGCTCTCTGGGGTCCTGGGAAAAGCAAACAACTTTGTGGAGCCTCAAAGTGACGGCACAGGAACGGGTTTGGATTGTTTTGTCCCCAATTTCCACAAAGGAATGTCAGCAAAGTGTCAGGCAGAGGTTTTAAAGTCTGTGGAGGAGTACAAAAAATTATCTGAGAGATGTTTTGTTCATAATTTCAATTAACCCCGAGGTGCCATTCTCATTCCATGCCTATGGATTTGGTCTGGTGCGTTCCTGGAAATAGAATCCAAAAATCCTGGAATGGTTTGGGTTGAAAAGGAACTTAAAGATGATTTTTATGGACATGCGTGTCTAAATTGAGGTGTCTGAGAGTAAATTGGAGTGTCTGAGGCTAAACTGGGGATCTTTTGTGAGAGCTGATCCCAGTCACGCTCTCACGCTCCGGATTGGGAGGATTTAAGAGCCTGGAATCTCTGTGGATGTGGGGAGCAGAGTCCTGCAGGAACAGGGTCATCAACACTCAAAGTTTTCCCTGAGGCTTTGGAAATCAGTGCCTGTTCCGTGCCTTTTGTGAATATCCCTTTTTTCTGAATATCCCATTTATCTTTTTATTTAGTCCCATTTTCCTGTAAAAAACACCAAAAAGGCAAGAAAAGCAAGGACAGAGATTTTCTGGCTTTGTTTATCACTCGAAGCAGCAAACCGCCATTTCCAAATGTGTCCTTAATGACATCAGAATCAGCAGCTCGGAGAAACTTTGCAGAAATTCCATCTGGAAAATCCTGATTTATGCTTCCCTTCACAGCCTTCCCATTCCTCAAAAAGCACTGTATCCCTGCCAGCCTCACAGCCCCACTGCTCCTGGTGTCATGCTAAAGGGGAATAAAGAGGATGAAAGGAAAAATTTGGATACAGGGCACAGCTCCATGAAACTCAGGACAGGATCTGCCACCAGAAAATTCCTGCTCTGTCTGGTTTTCCTTTTCCTTTTGCACACATGGCAACAGTTGAAAGAGTGGAGGGTTCCTGCAGAAATCTAATTCATGGAATCCTGAAATTCTGAATTGATTGGGGTTGGAAGAGACCTTGAAGTCCAGCCAGTTCCAGCTCTGTGTCCTGGGCAGGGACACCTCCACCAGCCCAGGTTGCTCAAAGCCCTGAATATTCTGATTAAATGATAATTAAATTGAATCCCGTCAGTTTATAGACCAGGATCTCATGGCAAACCCAGGTTTGGCCTCTTCCAACAAGGGATGACCAGGGATGGTCAGTCTCTCCTCAGGATGGGCTTCCAGGAGACTTCAGGTGGGAACTTCCTGGAGTGATGGATCTCCAGGTTGTGTCCATGGCTTGGCCATCATGGCCTTTGTGGTTTTCTGGGAATTATTAAACTTCCCATCCTTCTCAGCTCCCTAAGGACGCTCCTCAGACCATGGAGATCGTCATTGCAGCTGGCAGATCATTCAATATTTTCCTACCTGGAGGATCTTTCCTGGTTGTTCGTTGTGGTTTTTATGGAGTTGGTACCTCCCTTGGGATACACGGAACTCCTCTGGAGATTTTGTCCTCTCATGGATAAATCCAGGGAGGAAAAGCTCCTGGGAACTACCAGTCCTGAGCTCCACATGAGGAGAAGTGGAAGTGGAGAACTCAGTTTTTTGCTCCAAAGGGTTTCCCAAGGATTTGAGTACCCCCTCCAGGAAATCACATTTCCCACAGGCTTTCCAGAGTGACTCCAGGTAGGATTTGGGACACCCCCTCCTCCAAGGAAGGCTCCAGGAGAGGCTTTCTTGGCTCTTGGTGCTCAACCTCCTTCCAAAGAGAGGCCCTGTGGTCAATCAGAGCACTCAACTTTCCAAAACCTCCTGCCAATCCAGAGGCTCTTCCCAAGGACACTCCCGCCCGTAGGAACGTGGATCTTCCCAGTGAAATTTGTGAATGAGGCTCAGGGATGTTTTGTTAAGGCCTCACAACTTTTGTTTTACTGAAAACTCCAACCTTGGAGTGAGATTATTATTATTATTATTATTATTATTATTATTATTATCACATTTTTTACTATGGAGGCAACCGTTTTCCAACTCCAAGAGGATTCCAGCTTGGCAGCAGGGAAATCACACCAAGATGTTTCTCCCTGAAAGCTTTGAAATCTCTTCTTCTTGGCTTTTCAGGGCCTGCTGCCTGCACAGACAGATCTATAAAAATCTATAAAAATATCCCATAAATACGCACAGACACACTCAGTAAATTAATATTGGCAAGGGCTTCACTCCTCCAGTGCAAACCGCAGAGAAACATTCCCAAATCTGTGGATTCTGATGTAATAGGGCTGAGGTTTGGCATTCCAGGACAGCGTTCCAAGCCTCAAATCCCAATCAGAGCTGTCATTCAGAGCCCAGCATTCCTGACGTTATTTCAGCCCCGTGGGCAGGGCGAGGGAAAGGAGGGAATGAGGAGAAAGATGCTGAACTGGTTGGGTTTTTTGGAATTTTTTCGCTAAAATCAGTCTGGGAAAGGCAGGACAGGCTGGGATGGAGGGGGCAGGCATTTTAACCCTTTGCAGGAATGCCTGAGTTGGATCAAGGAAAATATCCCGATATTTAATGGAAACCTCAGGGTTTCAAAGCCAGTTTTAGAAAATAGCAACCTAAAACTTCCTAAAGGATTAATTATTAGGAACTCTCCTGTGACGGGACCTTTTCCAGTGGCGTTTTGGCAAGCTCAGGTTGTGTCTGGATTGGATAACCACAGGCAGAGGCTGCTTGGGATTTAAAAAATGGGAAAATAAACGCAGGTGATTTTTTTTCCTCATATCCCATAGCCAAAGTATTTCCTTCCCGTGTTTTCTGGTGTGGGTTATGCTCCCCCAGGCTGGACATCAGTCATCCAGCAATGGCTAAATTGTGCAATTCCATCAAAACTCCCAGCCCAGCAGGCATTTTGTCCAGGTGAAAATTCCCAAGTGATCCCTGAATTGGGTCAGGAGTTTGTAAAGCGCTTTGGGTTCCTTTGGGATGAAATGCTGTGAAATTCCCAGGCATGGGATTAACCCCACTCCATCGTTAATCCCTTGCAAAATTCCCAGCTCAGCAGGCATTTTGTCCAGGTGAAAATTCCCAAGTGATCCCTGAACTGGGCCAGGAGTTTGTAAAGCGCTTTGGGTTCCTTTGGGATGAAAATACCGCGTAACTCCCAGGTATGGGATTAACCCCACTCCATCATAAATCCCTTGGGAGAATCCCACCTCCCCACCTCAGGGAACAAAAACCTCGCTTCCCAAAGCTGCCAAAAAGATGGGATTCCCGAAGGATCGGGGCTCTGCCAGGGTTGTGTGGTGCAGTAGGGCCGCGTTCCCGATGTGACGCTGTTTTCTCCATCGTTTCTGCTGCAGGAGGTCTTTGATCGCCTCTATTTGATTTATACTGTTGGATACTCCATCTCCCTGGGATCCCTCACAGTTGCTGTCCTTATCCTGGGATACTTCAGGTAGGCGGCTCTGTTTTTACCTAAGCGACAGCGGAAAAGCCGCGGGTTTTTCCGGAAAGATAAAACTGGGGTGGCACAGTTCAGGTGGCATCTGTGATTTGGGCTATGTTAGGGTATCTTAGGGCAAACTTCCTGGGGGATGGTGGGTGGGATGTTGGAACTCCTTCCACTTCCCTCAGGTGGAGTTTTCCAGGCCCTCTTTGTAGCAAATGGGAAGAGGGGCGTCTCCACTAATCCCCTGGAAGATTGTCCAGGATTTTCTGTCCTTGTTGTCCCTGCAGGTGACTGGCTTAGCTTTAGATGGCTGATTTTTAGAGAAATAAGATTTCCCGAGGGAAATCCCACTCTAAATCCAAATGTTCGTGAAGGAAAACCCAGTTGAAAAGGATGGAAAACTCCCGGGCTGATTCCTCCAATCTCCCCACGCCGCTGCTCTTCCCAGGGGTCCAAAACTGATCCTCCTGACTCCATTGTGTCCCTCCCTTCCCACCATCCCTGCCAAGGGATTCAGACCCAAAATGCCACTTTGAACCCTCATTATGCATTCCTCAATCCAGTGTTGCAGCTTCCATCCCTGGAAATGTCCAAGGCCAGGTTGGACAGGGCTTGGAGCAGCCTGGGATAGTGGAAGGTGTGGGGGTTGGACTGGGATGATATTTAAGGTCCCTTCCAGCCCAAACCATTCTGGGATTCTGGGATTCTTGCTAGCACAGACAGCATGGGATGGGAGGGATGAAAGGTGTCACCCGTATCCAGGGATTTGTCCTTTGGGAATGTTCTACTGGTGACCCCATAGAGGAGGATGACCCCAAACCCCGAGCCCCAGATTTGCTTCCCTTCGATGTCTGCTCATGTCTTCTCCTAAAAAAAACCCAGCAGGACCTGGATAAGAGCTGGTGGTGGCCAAAACAGCCACGTGGTGTCTGCAGAGGGATTTGGGGAGCTTGAGCCAAGCCCTGGACATGGAACACCGGGAATGAAATGTGTGGCTTTGGGCTCTGAAAGTGCTCAGAGCTCTCAGCTGACAGCGAAAGGTGTCAGGGGGGTTTGCTTGGACAGCAAATCCCAAATCCATGACAGCCCCAATCCAAAGGGACTGCAGACCCTATCCCAACACCACACTCCTGTTCTCCTGACCTTTTCCTTCCACCTCATTTCCCACTGGACACTCGCATGGTTGTTAAAATATTCCATGTCCACGTGTGCAAGAGAATTCCTGGTTTTTCTTTATCCATGTCTTTATCCCACTTTATTTCCAGCCCAGACGACCTGGGCAGCTGTGCTGGAGCATCTTTATCCCAAGGATCAGAGCAGCAGCAGGGATCAAGCCAGATTTTATCCTCGATAATGCAGAGATTCATTGACTCCCTTTCAAATGCAGGGAACAAAGCCAATCCTCATTTAATAAACCTCATCAGTTCCACTTGGTGTAATTTGGATTATAAAAGCACAGCGAACAACTGGTGTTGTTATCATAACATCCTGCAAAAGGGATAAAAACACAGCCTTTAATTAGTGCAGATTATTGGGATTTAAGAGGAATATAAATCCATTCATAAATCCAGGCACAGCACCAGAGCTCCAGAGGACAGAGGGGACCCCAAGAGGTCAGTTCCTTCTTCCCAAAATCCTGATTCCAAAATACACCTCTTCTTCCTGGTTCTGACCCATTCACCTCTCACCATCCCCAAAAAAGCTTTTCCTCCAAAAAGAACCTTAAAGCGCTTTACAGCTGGGATTTGTGGGGTCACTGCTGCCACTGCTGGGGTGGAGCCCACAAGCTGCTCCAAAGGATGACATTTACAGCAGGAAAAGAGGGAGAACAGCCCAGCACACCTGAGTTACTGCTGGAGTTGCTACTAAACTGAGTTGGGCAAAAAAATTAATGGTTTACAGGAAGTTCTGTGAGGTTTCCCCAGGTTTTGGAGCCTCTGAAATCCAAGGGCAGGAGTGGATAGGAGAGCGGGAATGGCTTCCCACTGCCAGAGGGCAGGGTTAGAGCAGATTTGAGGAAGAAATTCCTGGCTGGCAGGGTTGGAAGGCCCTGCCATAGGGTGCCCAGAGCATCTGTGGCTGCCCCTGGATCCCTGGAAGTGTCCAAGGCCAGGTTGGATGGGGGTTGGAGCAGCCTGGGATAGTGGGAGTTGTCCTTGCCCATGGCAGTGGGTGGGATTGGATGGGCTTGAAGTCCCATCCATTCCAAACTATTTCATGATTCCCTGAAGCCCCTGGAGAAGGTATAAATCCATTTCCCAACCCCATGGGAGAGCAAGGAGCCGTGACCCTCTCTCTGCTCCCCATGGGGACACAGTGCTGGTGGGAGGAGCTGGGGCTCTCCAGAGCCAGAAGTAGCCCTGGCTTCATCCAACAGCTGGACTGAACTTCCCAATCCTTCTTCTCCTCTTCCAGACGTTTGCACTGCACTAGGAACTACATCCACATGCACCTGTTTGTGTCCTTCATGCTGAGGGCCGTCAGCATCTTTGTGAAGGACGCAGTCCTTTACTCCGGGTCAGCCCTGGAGGAGATGGAGCGGATCTCTGAGGAGGACTTGAAATCCATCACAGAAGCACCTCCAGCGGACAAATCGCAGTTTGTGAGTATTCCCAGGATTCGTGTCTTTGTCCTCTCTGTTCAACACTCACCCTCTTTTGGGGAGTTTTCCACCCTACTCACCTTTCACAGCCTCATCCCGTCCTTTCCCATTCTCAGTCCATTGGTTCAGAGGGATTCCCAGTTCCTGAGCTAAGGAAAAGCTGCTCCTGTGGCAGTCAAGGTTGATGGTTTGATTCCCATCTACCTTCCCCTGATATCCTCTGGAGTTTATGGCTGTGGAAACATTCCTGACCATCCCAGCACAAGGTACATCCAGCTTGGCTCACAACACTTCAGTGGATGGGGAATGCACGACTTTTCTCCCTCCCATATGGAAAAGAAAAACATTTTGGAATGGAAAATGGAGGGAACATGTGGTGTCACAGGAAAGGGTGGGGTTCATCAAAGAGGAGGTGTTGTCTGTGAGAGGGACCTTGGACAGAATCATTGAGTTGGAAAAGAATTCCAAAGTCATCCCACCTTGGAATGGTTGGCAGGTCCCCAGTGCTAGCCTTGTCCCCAGCCCAGAGACTTAAAATTCCAGAAATTCCTTGGACACTTCCAGTGATGGCGACTCCAAACCTCCCTGGGCAGCCCCTTCCCATGCCTGACCACCCTTTCCATGGGGAAATTCCTGCTGGTGTCCAGCCTGAACCTCAGGCTCCATCTATGGTTGGGTTGAGTCAATGCAGTCAACCCATGCAGACAAGTCAGCATCCCAAAATAAAAATGGAAGTTGGACTCTTCTCCAAAATTCCATGGGGAAAACTCTGTAGAAATCTCTGATGGCAATGTCTGCATTGTCCATGTGTTTGGAGGGGTGAAGCCCATCCTCATATTTCCCACATCCTGAAGCTCTCAGCTCTCCTTGTCAATAATCCCACCACAGATTTCCCATGGAATCCTGGATATGGCATCTGTTCACTTCCCACAGCTCCTGCCAGGAAGGGACAGCCGGGGGAGTCGGGCCCTGCTCCAGGGAATAGGGACAGGAGGAGAGGGAACAGCCTCAGGCTGGGCCAGGGGAGCTCAGGGTGGACACCAGGAGGAATTTCCCCATGGAAAGGGTGCTCAGGCCATAGAAATGCCCAGGGAGGTCTGGAGTCCCCACCTCTGGAGGTGTCCAAGGAATTCCTGGATGTAGTACTTGGTGCTCTGGTGGGGATCACGCACAGCACGGACTCGATGGTCTTGGAGGTGTTTTCCAGCCTCAAGGATTTTGGGACTCAGTGGTCTTGGAGGTCTTTTCCAGCCTCAAGGATTCTGGGACTCGATGGTCTTGGAGGTCTTTTCCAGACTCAAGGATTTTGGGACTCAATGGTCTTGGAGGTCTTTTCCAGCCTCAAGGATTCTGGGATAAACTTCCTGCCTATGGATTTACTTGACTTCTCAAGTCTTTCCCAGTTTGTGTTACAACCAGGGACCACCAACACCCTGTGAAAAATCAGAGGGTTTGGGAATGTCACATTTTGCATCCAAGTGTCCCAACTGGAGCTTTGTCATTGTGTTCCTTTCCCATCCCGGAGAATCTGTGTCATCAATTTACAGAGCCTCACTCAACATGCTCCCAAACTCTCATTTTTTAGGAAAGAACACAAAATGTTTAACTGCATTGTTTGGAGTTTCTCCTCTTGCCAGGCTCATTATAAGAAATAATTAGGATAATCTATGGCATTCTTTGGATATTAGCACTTAATGGCATTTCCTACTCTTTGGAATTGCAAGGCAAACAAGCAATGAAGGCAACAATGGATTTCTTTTGTTTCCAAATGAAGCGTGAACCTTGCAATTAGTGACTCACATTCCCTGCATGAGGCAATAAATTTAAAAAATAAATACAGAAAATATTATCAAACCTAGATGGGAATTTTTTATAAATATAAAAAATACCAATTAATTTAGGGGGATTTTTAATTAATCTATTTCAACTCCCTCTGTCTATGAAAGAAAATTAGTGTCATGTATGTATATCTTATCAATATGCAAATATATGTATAGATATGTATATCAATGGACAAAAAATTAGCAAAAGAGCTGTGCCAGGATAAAAAAAAAATCTCTTTGTATTTCCAAGGTATCATATTGGCATTTTCTGTCAGTCCTTTGTATTCCTTTTAAAGGAAGGGACAGTACAAAAATGGGCCAAGGGATGTGGCAGCCACAGAATTCCCGGGAAATCCAACTTCCCAGACTCCAAGGATATCCATATTGACAAGAACTGGCTTTGTGCTGGTTAATCCCAAAGTGGCACCAACATTTTGCAGCCTGTCTGTACTGGAGCTGAGAAGTTGGGAAGAAGGATGGCTTTGCCCAAAGGGAGTGTTGGGCCACAGTCAGGGTTTTGCTCCCAAAAAATTAAAGGATTTCAGCTCAGCATGGAGCGAGAGCTCAGCTTTAACATCAGGATGTCCTGGAAGTCTCTCCCAGATGTCCCACCGTGCAGCTCAGGTGGGACACCTTGGGATTTCCAGGGAAAAACCTCCAGGTCCCATTTGCTCTTGGAACGCCTGGCTCCGAAGGCAGCAGGAGTCGTCTGCAGCCATTCCCTGTTGTTGGGGACAGACAAACAACCCTGGAGGATCGGGTGGACATCCCTGACAAGATGGGGTGACTCCATCTCACCTTGGTAACTCCGTGAGCTGAGGAAGGAGTTGTAATTCCAAGTGCTGTGACTTCAGCAGGACACCCAGACCGGGACAACTTGGCCAAGGCCCTTTGGCCTCCAACATGGACAAGGAACACAGGGAAAAGATGAAACACAGGGAAAAGATGAACCCCAACTGCTCTAGGAAGTATGTGAGCCCCTCATCAACGGGTTGGAAGAGCGCAGGATCAGGCCACCATCTCTTTTTCTCTACTTCCCAACTCACCTGCTGTAGGAAAAATCACCTTTGGCTCAGGAGTTTTTTTCCAACAATCCATCTTTCCTGCTCTTCCACAGATTTTCCTCCTCATAAAAAACCCTGAAACAGATTTTTCTGATTTATTTCCTCTCTCCAACTTGTTTCCTGCCCCACCTCAATGTATTTGCGCAGCACAAGAATTTCACCCCTTGTTCCTTCTCTGTCCTTCTGTGGTCGCTGCAGGTGGGCTGTAAAGTAGCTGTCACCTTCTTCCTCTACTTCCTGGCTACCAATTACTACTGGATCCTCGTGGAAGGGCTCTATCTCCACAGCCTCATCTTCATGGCATTTTTCTCAGAGAAGAAATATCTCTGGGGATTCACATTATTTGGCTGGGGTAAGTCACGGCTGCTCCTGCTCTTGGAGGTGGTTCCTGAAAGAAACTGTGGATGTACAGAAATGTGGGAGAGGGGATGGAGGCAGGATGAGTGTCAGGGGACTCTTGCAAGGACAGGATTTCCATCCTCGGAGTGATAATTTTTTTTTTTGGGGAGTTTTGAATAAGTTAGAGATGGGACTTTTGAGTTGTTTTTTTAAAAAATCAGAAGACCTTTAATTATAAGACTTTTTAAGGAGGTATTGATTGATAAAACACTAATAATGATTTTTTAAAAATAACCTAATCTTTAAATATTTTGTCTTATAAGCTTATATTACAATATAAACTTTCTTAATTATACTATAATACACAAACTTATAATACTTTAATCTGATTTTTTGTTCACTTACGTAACTACTTTTATTTTTTCTGTATCTCTAAAACTCTAAACTTTCTTGTACTTAGTTTAACATGTCTTTACTTTAAACTATATATTTTTATTTTCAAGACCCAAGTTAAAAAGCTTTTTCTAAAGTCTTAAATCAAATCCTTTGTTTTCTAAACTTTGATTTACAAATTCAAAATTCTAAGAATTCCTTATATTTTGAATTCCAGCACTGGGAAGCCTCTATCATTCCGGAATTGTGGCGTTGTCATTCTGGAATTGTGGTGTTATCATTCGGGAATTTTGGTGTTATCATTGTGGAATTGTGGTGGAATTGTGGCTCTTCCAGGGTCTCCAGAAGGATCAGCCCAGGCTTGGAGAGGAAGCACAAAGAGCCAGGGAATCCCAGGATGGGTTTGGGTTGGGAAGGACCTCAAATCCCACCCAGTGCCACCCCTGCCATGGCAGGGACACCTCCCACTGTCCCAGGCTGCTCCAAGCCCTGTCCAACCTGGCTTTGGACATTCCAGGGACACAGGGGCACCCACAGCTGCTCTGGTGGTGCCTCTCCACCTTCATATTTTGCCACCCTTCCAGGGCAGGAAATGCGAGGGCTAAATTTGGGATGAGACAGCCAATTTCAGGGATTTATCCCCACCTCTTCCCAGGATCTCCTGCTGGGAAGCCAGTGCTGAGCTGGAGGGGAAGAAATCTGTGGGAGGTTTTGAGCATCTGCTCCCAATGAGAGCCCCAGGCTCTGATTTCCTCCTGCAAACCTCAGCTGGTTCAAATCCTTGAGGTCTACTGAGCCTTGGAACTCCACTAGAAACCTGCAATTTGTGGGGAAGAGTTTTTTATTTTCCTTTTCTTTCAACTTGGGCATCTTTTCCCTGAGTAACGAGAAAGGGGCGGGATGTGGGTGCAGGGAAGGGGCTCATTAGGAGAAGACATTTTGGGCACGCACATTTCAGAGGAGAATGGGATTTCTGTTCACTCCTGGCTTTAATTTTGGCTTCCCAGGAGTTACGAGGTGCTGGGACAATAAAACAACTGCCCACAGTTGTCTCAGAGTCTGGAGGTTGGGAGGAGAACAGGGAATGTTTCCGATGATCCTTGAGGATGTAAGGAAGGATAATGGGGTGCAGGATTATACGGGAATTACATCAGGAAAACCTGGGGGGCTGTGGTTACCTGGCACAGCGCCACTTCTCAAATTCCATATCCCAAATCCACCTGGCCACCTCCTGACTGCATTTTAGGACAAGGTTCAGGTGTGCACCACCCCCACCCGATTCCAGAATGAGATTTTTTATGGAAAAAAGTTGGTGGCTGTCTCTAAGGGTGGGGCTCAGAACAGGCAGGGCACACAGAACTGAGTTTATGAAGGATTGCAGATTTTTGGGATTCAATACTCCGGAGCAGGGCTCTCTTCAGCCTTTCTCCTTCCCAAATGGGATATGGGGAAGGAGCTGCTTTGAGCTGCTTCCAAACCTCCTGTTCAGCTGCTCCATGGGTCAGAAACTGCTGGTGCTGACAGATGATAACGATGGAAAGTGTAAATATAGAAATATTCCAAAGTGGGAATCCATCTCTCAGGAAAAGCCTAGTCCTGGACATCTGGAAAAATTTGGGAAAATCAACAAACTAAGAGATATTTGATGGGGTTTGGAGCAACCTGAGGCAGTGGAAGTTGTCCCTGCCCTTGGCAGGGGGTGGAATGAGATGGGATTTAAGCTCCCTCGTTACCCAGATGGTTCTGGGATTCTATTCTGGGGATTTGGCATTTCTTATCTCAGCTGCTGAGGGATGGAGAGGGCTTTGGATGGCACCTATTTTCTAAAGCAAATGAACAAAACCCAAAGTAAATTAAATTAGAAAAGAGAAATAAACTCATCTTCCTCCAAACCTTCAGGCTGTGTAAAAGTTCCCTCTCAAAAAATAACATTAAACTGCAAAGAGCAGACATAAAGGAGCAATTTCCCAGCGGGAATTTGGGAGGAGTGGGAAGCAGCTGGAAAATAATGCCATGTGTTTAACGAGCAAAACCAAAGGAAAAAGTTGGGACAGGCAGGGATTGCTCTCGTTAGCCCTCCCAAGTTCTGCCAGGGAATAATCATTTTATCGGAGCGACCACAGGGCTGGAGTCACACCTGTCACAACAGCCAGCATCCCTGGGCTTCCAGGAGCCTGAGGCTGCCCCGTGGAAATTCCTCTGGAATGAGAACACACGATCCCTCCCGGTGGCAGTTGGGATTGCTTTGTTTGGATTGGGATGATAATGTCCACACAGACACCCGCTCAGGCGGATTGTTTGGATAATTTTTGGGCACTGGAAAGGGCAAACCAATCCAGGAGCCACTGGAGACAGTGGAAAAATTCCAGTTCCCTGCAGCGGGCACTGGATCCTGCCCACACCGCAGCAATGAGTGGCAGGGAATCAGGGATAAATAATTATTCCACCGAAAAGATAGATTTGCCCCTCCAAAACTGGAATATTCTGGCAATAATCAGCATTGAATTTGTCCTGCCTGGGAAACTCCAAGGTGGAAACAGGGAGCGAAAATCACCCTACAATATCTTATTTCTGGGAAAAGCAGGACAAAGAGCAATTCTTTGATGTCATCTCCATGGATTTCTGTCCAGTATTCTCAATCCACATCCTCACTGGCACAAGCTCCATCAAAGTCCTCCACTCCCTTTTTCCAAGGGAGACCCTGCTGACGGAAAGGAACTCGCTCCATGCCAGCACCCACCCAAAATAAATAAATATTTACAGTATGGGCAACAATAAATCCCCTGGGAGACTCCCAGCTCCCTGCAGCTGTTTTTTGAAGGAAGTTTAGGTACCATGACCAATAGCCAGGAAATCCAAGCTGATTCCATTGGCGTTTTTCCTTCACACCACATTAATTCCCACACGCACGGCTGGGCTGCCCTGGATTTCAGCAAACTGGGGATTGCAGGGACACCTGGAAAAGTTAAAAGAATGATGGGTGGTGCCCCAAAAATCCATGATGATGATCCCTGCATGTTTATCCAAGCAGGAATAACCCTTCCCTGAAAAATTTGTACCAAGCAGGACTAGAGGCCTTAAAAGTATTATTGTTATTCCCATTAAACATCAGGAAAAAGGGACACAGAGGGACTCATAAAACACAGGCATTGTTCCTCAGAGAAGCTTTTAAATCCCAGGGAATTGAGACCAGAATTCTCAGACCTACACAAGGGCTTTATTCCTATACTCCCTTCCAGCAGTCACTCCCAAATTCCACACGCATGAAACCCGTTTTCCAGCTGCTGGGAGACATGGACACAGGAAAAGCTCTTGAAAGGGTGGGTTGGCCAGCAAATCTTTCCCATTTTCCAGCTGCTGGGGAGATTCCTGACTTTATAGCACCTGCATTGTACACACTGTGTGTGTGGCTGGAAATGCACAGCGCATACAATGTGGATTCTGTACAAGTCGCTCACGGCACGGCGGGGCTGGGCTGGAGTCAGGAAGGACATCCATCCATGCATTCATCCATCCATCCATCCATGTATCCATGTATCCGTGCATCTATGTATCCATCCATCCATCCATGCATCCATGTATCCATCCATCCATCCATCATCCATCCATCCATCCATCCATCATCCATCCATCATCCATCATCCATCCATCACCCATCATCCATCCATCCCTCCATTCATCCATCCATCATCCATCCATCATGCATCCGTCATCCATCATCCATCCATCATCCATCCATTCATCCATCCATCCATCCATCATCCATCCATCCATCCATCCATCCATCCATCCCTCCATCCATCCATCCATCCATCCATCATCCATCCATCCCTCCATCATCCATCCATCCATCATCCATCCATCATCCATCCATCATCCATCCATCATCCATCCATCCATCCATCCATCCATCCATCCATCCATCCATCATCCATCCATCATCCATCCATCCATCCATCATCCATCCATCCATCCATCCATCCATGCACATGTTGGGATTTTTAGGGATAGCTGTTTTCCCCTGGGTATTTGATTGTTGCTTGGGAGCTCAAAGTCACAATTTACAGGATTTGTAAGAACGGGAATTCTGTCTCTTCTGAACCTCAGGACAAGCAGGAGAGGAACAAATTCCTGTCAAATATATCCAAATCTCAAAAAAAATCCATCCTTCAGACTTAGAGCTTTGCTGCAGTGGGAATATCCCGTATTCCACGGACATGGCAGTTCCTCAGTGGACATAAACTGAAAGAGCGCCAAAAAACCCAATCCGTTTAAATCATGGATGATTTTCCAGAGCCTGCCCTACTTTCCATGGATAGGTGGATGGCAGGGAGGAGGAAAGAGCTGGTGCCTGTCACCTTCCCCGAGCCCTCACTTCCCTCGCTCCAAGTTCCCGGTGCAACAGGTCAAGGATTTTCTTCCCAGTGCCGGCAGCACAGGGAATTGTGGAGCGGGATGAATTCCTTACAAATGTGGCTTTGTAGGAGCGCTGGGCCTGAGTGAGGCTCTGTGTTTAATTATTTATGCTTTCTTATATTACCTCGGCATTCCCAGCTCCCAGCCTGGATAAGGGCCCCGTTGTCCCCGGGTTTGGGACACAGCCGTCCCTGCTCCACACCCCGTGGTCAGGAAAACCTTTAAGCACCCTAATGAGACTTAAGTGCATGCTGAAAGTTAAGCCTGGGCTTATCCCCGAGCCCCAGTGAGCTTAGACTGGGAACAGCCTCTTCACAGTCCCCGCTGATAAATGTCGCCTTTATTTATTTTTTAATAATTTTTTTTCCACCTGAAAGGGGTCATTCTTCCCAAATTTGTGGAAGCTACTGTGGATTCGATCCTGCTTTTTAAGGGAAGCCAGTAGGGGACTCAGTTGTACAAATAACTGGACCCTAAAAAAAATAAATACAAGGTTGCTTTTGGATATTGGGGAATTTGTTTTCCACGTTTCGTAGGGAAAAGATGATGGCCTGGGGTAGCTGTGCTGCAATCAGGATGGTTCCTTTGGGAATGAACCTTTGGCTGGATATTTTGGAACATAATCCTAAATTTTAGCATTTCTCTGCTTTGTGCAGCAGCTCTCTCATATTTAAAAGAGCTTCCAATCCATCCAGGGATTTTCTGGGAGAAACTGCCGGAGCCTGACTCCTGCTCTACCTTTCCTTGATGGGAAGGAAGGGAGGAAATATCTTAGAGAAGGATTGCTGCAAAAAACCATTGGAATCATGGAATAGCTTCGGTTGAAAAGGGTCTTGAGGATCATCCCATTCCACCTTCTACCACGGGCAGGGACACCTCCCACTGTCCCAGGGGGCTCCAAGCCCCAGTGTGCAACCTGGCCTTGGACACTGCCAGGGATCCAGGGGCAGCCACAGCTGCTCTGGGAATTCCATCCCAGCCGGTAATTCCCAATTCCCAATCTCCCATCCAGCCCTGCCCTGTGGCAGTGGGAGCCATTCCCTGTGTCCTGTCCCTCCATCCCTTGTCCCCAGTCCGTCTCCAGCTCTCCTGGAGCCCCTTCAGGCCCTGGCAGGGGCTCTGAGCTCTCCCTGGAGCTTCTCCTCTCCAGGGGAACATCCCCAGCTCTCCCAGCCTGACTCCAGAGCAGAGTCCTTTGCTTCCCATGGGATGAGCTGGCCAAAGCTGGTTTCAGTCTCTCAGGTTCCAGCACTCTCAGGCCTCGGAGATCATCGAGTCCAACCATTCCCAGCACCACCAAGGCCACCTCTGACCATGTCCCCAAGTGCCACATCCACAGGGATTTAAATCCCTCAAGGGATGTGGAGCCCCTGCTGCCCTGGGCAGTCCGGGTGTGTAACAGCTCCTTTTGGGAAAGCACTTTCCCAAAATCCACCCTGACCTGCCCTGGCCCAACCTGAGGCTGTTCTCTCTCCTCCTGTCCCTGTTCCCTGGAGCAGAACACAACCCCCCGGCTGTCCCCTCCTGTCAGGAGCTGTGCAGAGCCACAAGTTTCCCCCTGAGCCTCCTTTTCTCCAGGCTGAGCCCCTTCCCAGCTCCTTCAGGAGTTTTCCAGACCGTTCCCAACTCCTTTTCCTTCCCTGGACACCCTCCAGCTCCTCAACGTCTTCATTGTGGGCACCCCAAACTGAACCAGTTCAGATCTCTGATGTGAAAGCTCAGCTTTTCCATTCTCAATTATGCCTGAATAATTAAAAGCTGCTCCTTCCACCTTCCCCTAACCCATTCCAGCTGGAATTTTGGTGCCAGAGCCCTCGGTCCCCACTGACCTCGTGTCGCCTGTGTTCTTTTGCAGGACTCCCTGCTGTGTTTGTCACAGTGTGGGCCAGCGTCAGAGCCACTCTGGCCGACACAGAGTAAGTCCCACTGGGTTTCCTTCTCTCCCTCTTACGTGCAAAGTCTTGTGGGATTTAGGGGTGAATCCAAAAGGAAAATGTGGAATTCTACTCTGGTGTCATTAACTTTTGGAGGAGGGTGGTGGATGGAAGGGAAGGATAGTTTTTCCTTTCATTTTGCAGGATCCAGTGAATGGGAATACCTGCCGTTGTTATCCCAGGGGATAAAGGGACTGTGTCACAGCTGGGCAGGGACAAGACAGAGATCCTTAAAATCCTGAATGAGCAGGAATGAATTTGGGACACAGCAGCTGCAGTACAGTCAGAGGGGTTTGGTCATGGTGGAGTGGTAGAACTGCAACTCCTCCATGGATTTCACAATCCCAGGATGGTTTGGGTTGAAAGAGACTTTAAAGCCCGTCCCATTCCACCCCCTGCCATGGTCAGGGACTCCTTCCACTGTCCCAGGTTGCTCCAAGCCCTGTCCAGCCTGGCTGTTCCCCCAAAACTCAAAGGCTTGATCACTCAAGCGCTTCCATTTTCCCAAGGTGCTCCATCAGAAGGTCCCCAGGCATTCCCAAACTGCTTTTCATGGGAAGACACTGCTTTCCAAAGGGGATTTGAGCTCCAGGCTTGGGTGGGCGGGTCAGCAGAGCAGAGCAGAGCTCATCCTCTCAGGGGTTCCAGGGAGCACTGGCGGCTTTCCAGCCTCTCTTCCCCTGAGGAGCTGGCCTGGGAAAACTGCAGCTGCCATGTGGGGCTGACCAGGATCAGATAAGGAAAAACCTGTGGCATTCCCGTCTCCAGAGCTGGAGGGAATTCCAACAGGATAATTAACACCGAGTCGGCTTTTCCAATGGCTGCTGGAGTCTCCTGGGAGCAAATAGAGCCTGTCCCTTCTTGGCAGGTGGAGGATTGGATCCCAACATCCCAACATTTCAACATCCACGTCACCAACTGGCCCTCCCAGTCCTCACTGGGATGAGGACTGGAGGTGGATGGAGATAAAGGATTTTGGGGGATTTTGGCCACAAGGGCAGGGTTGAAGAAAACCCGGGAAGCAAGTGTGGAACCTCAGCATTGTCCCCATCACCACCTGTCCCCATGGGAAGTTGTGCAGGTTTATTCCGAGGGGGAATCATGGAATGGTTGGGTTGGAAAATACCTTTAAAGGTCATCTAATCCAACCCCCTGCGATGAGCAGGGACATATCCAGGATTCAAGAGGCCTACAGGGAAACTGAAGGGATTATCCACAAGGAACTGGAGGGATGGGACACAGGGAATGGCTTCCCACTGCCAGAGGGCAGGGATGGATGGGATAATGGGAAAAATTGTTCCCTGTGAGAGTGGGGAAGCCCTGGCACAGGTCACCCAGAGAAGCTGTGGCTGCCTCATCCTTGGAAATGTCCAAGGCCAGGTTGGAAGGGGCTTGGAGCAACCTCTTTCCCATGACCGGGATTTGGAATTAAATCATCTTTGAGGTCCCTTCCAACCCAACCATTCCAGGATTCTGTGATCCCACATCAGTTCAGCCTCTCCTGTGTTCATAAAACCTGGATTACTTTTAATGTTGGGATATTTTTCTGCTGAGGAAGTGAAGAAGTGGAAAAGGATCCATTCCTGGCCAGAAGGGACAAGTCTGGATGGGTGTGGAAAGAGCTGGAAAGAGCTTCACCCTCTGGAGAGCAGAACCATCCCAACCATAGGAATATTCTCATTTTTTAGTAGCTTTACACCAGGAAAAGGGACATTCCAAAGTCTCACTGGGTGCAGGCAGGGTTAGAGCAAGGTCCTTCCACCAGGCTTTGGAGGAATTCATCCTTCCAGGGGGATTTTTCCAATGGAACTCTTGAGTCAATTGCTTTTCCGATCATTTCCTGACAGGATGTCCATCTCTCCTCAGGTGTTGGGACTTGAGTGCTGGCAATTTAAAGTGGATTATTCAGGTGCCCATCCTGGCAGCTATCGTGGTGAGTATAGGATGAGTGAGAGGTTGGAAGACCTTTGGGTCCTTGGGAAGAGCTGATCCAGGATTTCCTGCTCTAATCACCCTGCTATCAATAATCCTGCCTTTTCATAGTCCCTACATCTCCACTTTGAGGGGTTCTGCCTGGAATTTTGGCAGCTGAATATGGCAGAAGGGTTTGTGAGTGACCTCAAGGAGAGAAAAATCCCACATTTTCAGTGTTAAGACCCTAAAATCACCAATGAAAACAACACCCAAGGTGATATTTCCAACCCAGATGATCTTGGAAATTCTCAGGGGCCATGACACACTCTTACCAGGCATCTCCAGATGGAAGAGATGGAATTTGGTGTCTGTAGCATGACCAAAGCTTTTCCCAGGCGTGTTTCAGGGTCATTCCATTATTCCTGAACTGGTAAAAGCTTGGGAAGCCTGAGGTGGGAAGGGAAATGAAACCATCCCAGCTTTGATTGGGTCTTTAATCACTGAGGGTGAAGTATTCCAACCCCCCACCCAAGAGCCAGAGGGGAAATGAAGGATCCAAGTGATATTATCCCGACACAGGAGAAGCTCTCCAAAGCTGGAGAGGGCGTTATAAGAGTTAATTATCTGCACACGGTGAATTAAATTATGTCCTAATTAATTAATTAATTAATTACCCTCTCCCCCCCCTCTCTTCATTTGGGGTTCTCCATTGCTCAGTCTCCTGATGGAATCCATGTAAAAGATCTCATGCACTCCCCTCAATCCCATCTCCCTTTCCACTCATCCACGAGTGGAACCAGTGGGAATCTCCACAGTCCAGAAGCTTTGGAATCAGTCCCTTCCTCCTGCCTCCCAAATCAGGAGGCCTTGGAAGATGCTCAGTGTGGGTGAGAAGAACACCAGACACACAGAGAGCAGGAAATTTTCTGAGGTGGATGTGCTCATCTGTGCCATTAGGTGAGATTTTTGGGGTTTGGGGGTGGGGCTGGGTTTCATGCTTTTGGTGGAAATTTCTCCACCTGGCTCCAGCAATTCCTTGGAAGAAACGCATCACCGAGACCACATCTTTGGAAATGGAACAGCAGAGGCTAGAGAAGAAAGTTCAGATGGTTCAATTAAATTAATTCCAGCGACCCATCGCATTTAATTTACAGGCCAATTAGCAGAGGATAAAGAGCCCAATTGAGGCTCATCCTTGGAAAAATAAGGTTTCTCCAGGAAGCTGTGCCCTGGCACTTTGCAAATGCAGCTGTTTATTATGCAAAAATATTCCGTTGGTTGTATCTGTTTAATTTCTGTGGTTTCGTATTGTTCATTTGGCTGCTTCTGCCATTCCCACGATGCTGGACTAAGTCCTGCATTTTCTGTTTGGGATTTTGGAGGCTGAGGGGTTTAAAATCTCTCCACTTTCTGCTAATTTGGATGTGATTCCTTTGGCTGGATTTCTTTTCAAATTTAGCACGTTTAGGGAGATCAGAGGAGTTTCCCTCCTGGATGTGATAAGGCTGGGCGTCTTTAATTTTGCTGACAAATGCAAAACAAGATCCCACTTTGGAGACTTTAAAGCTGGAAAAGCTCTTTTAGAGACATAAATCCTGCTTGGTTTTTCCCTTTCAGATGGTTTGCAAGGAATTTAATGCCCCCAAGCTCTGTCCTTCCCTGCCTGTCGGTCTATCCATTCCTCCCTTATAATTCCTGTGTCAGTCAGAAAATTTTAGCCAAATGGAACTGAGGGAATGGGGTTGCAGGGGTGTAAAATTCCCACAAACCTTGTGAGAACAGGGAAATGGATATGGGAGAGAATTTTCACTCATATCCCAGTGACAGAAAGGATGTGGCACAACCTTCCCTGCTTTTTTTTTTTATGGAAAAGAGTTCCAAACGAGCTTGCACATCCTCTGAGGAGGAGGAATCCAACCACAGGAGACAAAGACATGGCAAACCAGCCCCTGTTGGCTCAGCAGCTCAGGGAATTCCTGGTTTTCCCAGGGAGGATAAATGACCATGGGAACGACTCTTCAATGGTTGCAGTGGAGAATTCTGTCCCATGGAAATGCTAGAACATGGATCTGCTCTGGCTCCAACCAAAAGGAATCCAAGGAGCTCTCCTGGACCATCCAGCTTGAGGTTCACAATGGTCCCTCCCTAAAACTCCGAGCCGCTGTATGGTGTGGTAATTCCACATCTTGAAATGCTGAAGGCTCCAGAGGAATCCGTAGGTGTTATCCAACAACACGGATCTGCTCAGTGCAGTTACAGGACGGTCCTGCCTGTATCCTCTCCATAATCCCATGGATGGGTTTGGCTGGGCCAGCAGCTGGTGGAATCCAGGGAAGCCAAGCTCTGAAGGGCTCTACAAAGACGGGAATCTCCCCAGTGCCAACCCACCTTTCCTCTCCATGAGGGTTGCCATTTAATATTCCTCACCATGTTCCTGTAGGAGTCATGAAGGTTGGAAATGTTCTCCCAGATCAAGTCCAACCATTCCCTCAGCACCACCATGGTCACCACTAACCCTGGTCTACAAGTGTCACATCCACACGGGATTCCACCACTTCCCGGGACGGGGATTCCACCACTTCCCAGGATGGGGATTCTAACACTTCCTGGGATGGGGATTCCACCACTTCCCGGGACGGGGATTCCACCACTTCCCGGGATGGGGATTCCACCACTTCCCAGGATGGGGATTCCACCACTTCCCAGGATGGGGATTCTAACACTTCCTGGGATGGGGATTCCACCACTTCCCGGGATGGGGATTCCACCACTTCCTGGGTGGGAATTCCGCTTCTTCCTGGGGCAGCCTGTTCCAGGTTGCTCAAGCACCACTGGAATTATCTTGAGCAGCTGGCCACGAGTTGGGTTCACAAATGTGTCTCCCTAAAAGGCAGTAGATGATATTCCCTGACTGTCCTTGTCTGTTCCATCCTAAACACTTCCCAGAGGAAGTGGGAATATGGGAGAAATCCAACAGTTTCCATTACCCTTCTGCATTCTTCAGCTGTCATCTCCAGTTAGGTCCACTCTGTATCTTCACCATGGTGCCTTGGGCTTGTTCCTCTTTCTTTTTGCACATGGAAATCTGGGAAGACATCCTACCAGTGCTCCTGGTATCCCAAGTGGATCTTCATCCCAGCTGGGCTGTAAAGACAAATAAAACCCCATTTTGGCCTTCTCCAGGTGCCTGCTGGGCTGGCTGGCTCAGAAGTTTCCATGTGAGATATCCGCACCTTGTGAGCCATTCCGTATTCTCCATGAAGGTTAAAAACCCCAGGATCATCCCTGGAACGCTCATCCCTTCCACAGGAGGAGCTTCCATCCCAGTCTCAGCCAATGCCTCCTCTGGGGGAAACACCAACTGAACAACTCCACCATTTTCATCAATTTTTTTATTTAACGGTTCTCATTTCTTTGTTGTTTGTTTTCTTTTCCCTGCAGGTAAATTTTATTCTCTTTATCAATATTATCAGAGTCCTCGCAACCAAGCTCCGAGAGACGAATGCAGGGAGGTGCGACTCGAGACAACAGTACAGGTGAGTGTCACCTGTCCTGTCCCTCTTCTGGCATAGGGCAAAGTCCCTGTTCACCCCCCTGGCTGTGGACAAAGCCCAGGGTGACACTGGTGCCACCTAAAATAACTTGAAAAGTTTGTCGTCTTCCAAGTGTGGTAATGCAGAATGAACCAGAACAATTTAAAACTCTCCTAAACCTTTCAAATCCACCCTACTGGAAGTTAGGGAGGAATTCCAGCTCTTCAGCCAGTTTTTGAACCCAAAGTGCAAAAATAAAACATTGGGCTGTTGAAGGCTGTAAAACTTGTATCAGTTTATTTGCTTATTTTTATTTTCCTCCTGTGCTTTGTTAAGCTTGGCCTATTGGTTAAACCTGCCCTTGAGCGGGTGTTTCGGTGCCTTGGCTGAACTGAAAAAAAGATTCCAATTTCATTTCGTTTTTTGTTTGGTTTTCCTTTGTTCTGCCAGCTCGTCTCCCTTGATAATTCAAGTTATTTGTAGCATGGTCAAAAATTGGATGGAAAAATCAGATTGCTGGGACACCACGGCTGCTTGAGAGCTCCCATGGCTTTTCGGGATCTCCTGGACTGCCCAACAAGACACTTGGGAAGGGGGTAGAGCA
Organism: Taeniopygia guttata; assembly: GCF_048771995.1. Classification (NCBI taxonomy): domain Eukaryota; kingdom Metazoa; phylum Chordata; class Aves; order Passeriformes; family Estrildidae; genus Taeniopygia; species Taeniopygia guttata. Next base: position 1,389,155 of record NC_133026.1, on the reverse strand, counting down.
GAATGGTTTGGGATGTAAGCCATGAGCTCATTGCTCCCACCCCCCTCTCCAAACACACATTTGAGACAGGAGGGAGATTTGGCAGGAAAACACCTCCCAGTTCTCCTCACTGCCCTGTCAGGGCTCTGATTTATCCATTTATTTACTTCTCCCTGGCTGAAGCTTTGCCATTAATTATGGTTTGGATGCGGCCTGCTCCTTTTAAAGTGTTAAATTCCCTGGGTGGTTTGCAGGCACTGGACAGAGGCGGTGCCGGGGCTTTCTGGGAGCGATTCCTGCCCTTCCCGATCCCTGCTGCACCCGGGGACTTGCTGGAACCCTTGGCACGAGATTTAATCCCTCAATTAATGTCACTTCCAGGCAAAGCTGACTCCCTCCAGGGCCAGCCCAGCCAAATACTCCGTGTTTTGGTGCCTCCGTGGAGTCCCCAGCACTGATCTGTTCTTCCTGACAAAAGGAGCTTTTCCAAGGGATGCTCAAAGCACCTCCTAGGAGCGTTCACCTCTGCTCTGTCCTCTTCCCCTGGATATCTGGAGTAATTCCACTCCCAACTCACCTCCCTGTCCTCCAGATCTGCTCATTGCACAGGAGCCACTGACCCAGGGTGGATTTTCCTGTCTTGTCTCAAGGGAGTGGTTGAGGTTGGAAAAGACCTCTGGAAGTCAGTTCTCCACCCTCCTGCTCAAGCAGTGGCAGCCACTGCAGGTCGTGTAGGACCACAGGAAGATGGAGAGCCATCCTTTAGGGATAAGGGATTTGGTGGATTTTAGTTGGAGCCTGAGGGCTGGAATTGCAGCACAAACTCCTTTCCTTCTTTCCACCTTCCCCTCATGATCCTGACCCAAACCTGGGGTTGGTCAGAGGCTGGAAAAGCCACCTCAGTGATGTCACCTCCAGCGTCACACAGGGACAAGTTGAGGGTTGGACTGGCACATGCTGGAGCATGAACCAATTGCTTGGAATTCCAGGTGGAATTCCACAACACCTGTGTAAACATCCCATATCCAAGGGGACAGGGAGAAAACCACAAGCAACTTGTGCCCAGTGACAAACCTGGCTGGGCTGGGGATGCAGGGGAGGTTTATCCATGCACTAATTCCCTTTTCCCCCTCTTTTCCCCCTCTTCTTTTTTTCCCTTTTTTTTTTTTTCACCCTCTTTTTAATTTTTTTCCCTCTTTTTTGCCCCCCCTCATTTTTTCCCCTCTTTTTTCCCCTTCTTTTTTCCCACCCTCTTTTTCCCCCTCTTTTTCCTCCTCTTTTTTCCCCCTCTTTTTTCCCCCTCTTTTTTCCCTCTTTTTTCCCCTCTTTTTTCCCCCTCTTTTTTCCCCCTCTTTTCCCCCTCTTTTTTCCCCCACTTTTTTCCCCCTCTTTTCTTTCCCCCCTCTTTTTTTCCCCCCTCTTTTCTTTCCCCCTCTTTTCTTCCCCCCTCTTTTCTTCCCCCCTCTTCCCCCCTCTTTTCTTCCCCCCTCTTTTCTTTCCCCCCTCTTTTCTTTCCCCTCTTTTTCCCCTCTTTTCCCCCTTTTTTCCTCCTTTTTTTTCCTGCAGGAAGCTGCTGAAATCTACCCTCGTCCTTATGCCTCTGTTTGGCGTTCACTATATTGTTTTCATGGCTATGCCATACACAGACGTGTCAGGGATTCTTTGGCAAGTTCAAATGCACTATGAAATGCTGTTCAACTCTTTCCAGGTACTGGAACTCCGGGAAAACCTGGGAATTTCAACAGGGAGAGGAGGGGAATGTGGGTGCGCAGCTGCCTTTGGGAGCAGGGCTGGGTTTACAGTCCACTAGAATTAATTCATGAGGGGATTTAAAAATATTTTAGCCTCAAATCTATTTTCTACTTGCAAAATGCAACAAGAAAATGGGAAATCTATCCAGCAAAAAAATGTTCTTCCCAATGCACCCCAGGATCCCGTTGGCCTTTTGTCCCCTCTTGGCCTCTGCTGGCTCCTTGTCCACCAGGAGCTCCATCCACAGGGAATTTTCTCTGTTCCCCTCTCCTGCCCCATTGAACATTTCCACAGCAGGTTCTGAATATCCCCAATCTCAGAGAAGCCTGGGGGTGCTGGGCAGGAAAGAGACACAAATTTCCCTAAATTCCCATTAATTTGTTGTTTTTTCCTCCTTCCAGGGATTTTTTGTTGCCATCATATACTGTTTTTGCAATGGAGAGGTGAGTTGTGAATATCTTCATTCCCTCCCTTCCTGGGTTAATTCCACTCCCAGGTGGATGCACATCAGCACATCTTCATTTTTTTCTTTATTTTTAATAAAACAACTTTATTTTGCAGTCCAAGGTCTCTCAGTCCCTATAAAAAACTTCAAATCCTCATTCTTTTCTGGTGGAAAACCACCAGGTCAACGTGGCACCGATAAATGAGCTACTGGAGGCAGCTAATTGAGGACAAAAAGTGGAATTTTTAATTTCCTAGCTCAAGTGCTGCTTAGAGCTGCTTCATTTCAAATTAGGAAGAAAAACAGATTGATAGAGTCACTGATTAACAAAAAAAATCTGGATTTTTCCAGACTCTTTTGACTTTTTTTTTATCTATTTCCAGAATAATATACTTTAATTTTCTCATTTCCATTAATTCCCTCTATTGCTGCTAATTAAGAAAGTGGATGATCAGTGGCTGCACCCCATGGCAGAACATCCAGAGACTGGCATCAAATGAAATTTATAGATTTTAAAGGGAATTTATGATGTAAATTTATTAATTTTAAGGGGAAATTAAACTACAAAATCATTGTTTGTGTTCTGCAGATAAAACAAGGATAAAATCTAAGGGGGATTGATCTCATCCTGATTTAGCAACCTATGTTAGACCCAGTCTAAAATTCCCATCCTAGGGAAATTTCTCAGGATTCAGGTGCCTCTCAAGGTAGTTTTCCCACTGACACTTGATTTTTATGGGACATTGAGGCAATTCCCTCCTGGATGTGCTGCTCTCCATTCCTTAACCCTCGGGCAGAGCTATCTCACCTTTCCAGCCAGATCTTTTCAGCCATTCAAACTTCCCAGCGTCTAATATTTCATTCAGAAAGGGCAGGTTTAATGTCAATTTATTGTTATTTCCAATTCCATGCAATCACAGAATCTCCTGATTTGGAAGGGACCCGTGAGGCCATGAAATTCCAAGTCCCCACAGAGCTTCCCACCCATTCCATCCACGGATACCACATTTTTCCAGCATTTTCCTTCTCCTACTCATGGGGTTTTTTACCTCCTTTTGTTTGTTTTTTTTTTCCTCAGGTCCAAGCAGAAATAAAGAAGTCATGGAGCAGGTGGACTTTAGCACTTGACTTTAAAAGGAAAGCCCGGAGTGGGAGCACAACCTACAGTTATGGACCAATGGTTTCCCACACCAGCATCACAAATGTAGCCACCAGAGGGGCGCTTGCCCTGCACCTCAACACGAGACTTATTCCAGGGACCCTCAACGGCCACCGGAATTTGCCAGGTTATGTGAAAAATGGCTCCATTTCAGAGAATTCCATGCCTTCCTCCGGCCCGGAGCAGTATAACAAAGATGAGGAGTACCTGAACGGCTCCGGGCTTTACGATGGAGACAGACCCACGGTCCTTGTGGAAGAGGAGAGAGAGACAGTGATGTAAAGACAGGAGGAGGGGAAAAAAATAATTCAGCCAAAGGATGAAAAAAAGGTTCCTGGAGAGCATTAAGTGGGAAAAGACCATCAGGCCATGCAGCGGATTCCAAGGGTTTCCATGCAGCTCCTCTGTTCCGTGGAATGACAGATTAAGTTATTTGGGGGGGGGGGGGAAATAAGTGAGCCACTGACGTGGCCAGTGGGTGATGCCATCCGTGAATTCCGTGATCCAGGTTCTCCTGGTGATAGCAGAGCTCTCCAGACCTGCTGGACACCAGAGATGCTGGGAGCTCACCAGGGAGGGCTGCAAAGCCCTGCGTGGTCCTTGGATCCCTCGGAGAGTTGGGGTGGCCAAGGAGGATGGGAGCGTCCCCCGGGAAGGCAGGAGGCGTGCAGGGAGGGTGCAGTGCCATCGTCCTGGGAGGGGACAAGCCACCCTGGGAGGGGACAAGCCACCCTGGGTGTCCGTGGGTTGGGTCTGGTTTGTTCTCTGCCTGTGGATCTGCCTGGTGACACACACAGAGTTGGGGAAGGCCCCGCGATCCGTCGGTCATGTGGTCCATGGTCTTCTTCCCTTGGGAATTCTCGCTCCTTGGCAAAATGTTCCTCTGGGACGGGGAGGGTTAACAGCTCATGGTTGCAGGAAGGGATTGTCCTCTCCTTTCTCCGAGTCCTGGGAGCAAGGCAGGAGCCAGGACAATTTTAGGGTTGGATGTGGTTATCGGAATGTGCGGCATTCCTGCTCTTCCAGAGGGGCAGGTGGAGAGGGAATCACCAAGGGGACAGAATTTGCACATCCCAGAGCGGCGATTGTGGCTAAAATCAGCTCCCAGGGTGGAGAACTCAGCCTTCCCTTTTTGTGGGTGCTCCTGGAAAGCGGCTTCCATCCTTTCTTAAATCTCGGGATTGTTCCTTGCTCTGCCCTCTGAATGTCCTGGTCCACAGGGTCATGGAATTCTGGGATGGTTTGGGTTGGAAGAGACCTTAAAGGTCACCTCATTCCACCCCCTGCCATGGCAGGGACACCTCCCACTGTCCCAGGTTGCTCCAAGCCCTGTCCAGCCTGGCCGTTTCTCTGGACAGTTTCTCTGGACAATTAATCCGAATCCTAATGAGGAGAAAGACTCCACCAGCAGCAACCAGCTGCTCTTCTGAGGGCTAATTAAGGATTAATTTCCCCAGACTCTGAAGGAAGTCAGGAAGAGCAGGTGGGATCCTGACTTTGTGTCCCACATCTTTATCAATATCTCAGATTAGGGCCTGACCAAAGCCCGGCAGAATCCAAGGAAAGATCTCCTCCCTTTGACGAGTCCGAGGTTTGGATTCAGACCTGGTGGGGGATGTGATGACTGTGAGGTTCTGACAGGAGCTGGAGCTCCTCTCCATCTATTGCAGGTCAAAGAATCCCAGAATCCCTGAGGTTGGAAAAGCCCTCTGAGGTCATCCAGTCTGAGCTGTGCCCGATGCCCACCATAGCTCCGAGTGCCACATCCAGGAATTCCTTGGACACCTCCAGGGATTGGCACTCCAAACCTCCCTGGCAGTTCCTTCCAAAGCCTGACCACCTTTTCCATGGAGAAATTCTTCCTGGTGTCTAACCTGAACCTCCCTGGCACAGCCTGAGGCCAGTCCCTCTTGTCCTGAACAGAAATCTTTGGCAGCCAATATTTATTTGTGATGTTCTTTTCTTGTTTAGCCTCATCAAAAGAAGTCAAACCTCATCGTAACCATTTCTCACCAAATAAGAGCTATCAAAATATCAACTTTTCAAAACTTAATCCATTTTGCTGCTCTCTTCTTTTACCCCTCCTGATTTTCTGGCTCAAAGACATTTCTAAGTTATAATTTCACTGCTGGAACAAAGCAAAAATACCAAAAAACCCCAACCAGTGACTCACTCTTTGCTTGTGTTTATTACTCCATTTGACAATCCCTCAGAAATTCAAGGAATCAGCAAAAGCCATAAATTTATTCATAAACAAACATATCCTCCCTCCTAAAACTCAGCTCTCACTGAAATGAAATCAACACTGGATTATTTAGGATTAAAATAAAAATTACAGGCACTAGGGTTGTGCAGGGGGAAGAAATATTTTTTTTAATACTTTGAATTGCAAATCATAAATAGATTTTTCTTTCCTGGATGTTTTTGTGCATGGGCAACATCCATATAAAAATTGGGATAATGCTGACCCCAAAACAGGGGGAAAACTGCCACCAAGGCCCAGCAGGATCTGCTTGTCACAGTGTGCACCCATCATTCCTGGGCTGGTCCCAAACTCTTGACTGAGTGTATGGATCAGGATTATCTGGAGATCCCTCCTGGATTTTAGTGAGGAAGAATCAAAGCTGGGATGTCTGGAAAGAGAGAAGAAGCCCCAGTTTCAGGGTGGGATTTGCCCTGGAAGGATAAATGGAATGATCCTGTTGGAGCTTAGCCAGAGCCTTTGGATCCAGAGCAGGCTCCTCTTCCCTTCCTCCATCACCAGGGGCTGAGGACATTTTCCAGGGAGTTTGTCCCCATCCAAAGGTCTGAGTCCCCCTGGGATAACATTCCCTCCCCTGTGGGATTTTCCTGTGGAAACACAGCCCCAAAGGCCACGGGAAACAGAAACCGTGGAGGGGAGGATTCATTTGTTCAGGATTCACCCGCTACCCTCCACAAATCCTGCAGGAATGACAGGGGCTGTGCCCATCCTGGTTCAGATCCAACGTGGGATCGTGGAGTGGAGAGAGCAGATTGGAGCTGGGGTGTAGCAAACATAGCATGGAATTGTTGTCATGGAATCGTTGCCATGGAATTGTTGTCACGGAATTGTTGTCACGGAATTGTTGTCATGGAATCATCCCAGAATGAGTTGGGTTGGAAAGGACCTCAAAGCCCATCTCATTCCATGGGCAGGGACACCTTCCTCTATCCCAGGTTGCCCCAAGGCCTGTCCACCTTGGAAAGTAGGGGAAGAAACTTTCCCAAGTTCACTTCAAGGAAGAGGAAAAGATCCAAAAGAGCTGTTCCCTGTTTTTCCCTAGTTTTCCCTCCTCCTTTGTTCCAGACCTGTGCCTGTTTTCCTCTCATCCTAGAAAACACCTGGCAACACTCCATGGAGTATTTCCATGGAACCTCTCACTTCCCCAAGCCAAGCTGTGCATTGCAGTATCCCGGCTGACTGGCTCACACGGAATCTCCCTGGAATCTTTTGGATCATCATCCTCTTCTCCAGAGCCACATGTTGACCTCGGACAGGGAATCTCACCCCTGGCAGGTTCCTCTATTGTTCCTGTTCTATTCCCATCCACAGCAGCAGAGTTCTCCTTGGGATTCCTTGCTCCGTGATCCCGTTCTTTTCTGGGATTTGACAGCTGTTTAATCTTCCTTTTATTTCTTCAGGATGAGTTTTGGCAGCAGTTTCGCCATTCCTGCTTCTCCTGGATAAGGGCAGACAATTGTTTTCCGGCCTTCTCCATTCCCCTTGGTCCGGGTTCGGATGAGATCATGTCTTATCCTACCCCTCATCATTCCTCAGCTCTGCTCCTTGTCTTGTTCTGGAGCCAAAGAAGTTCACAAAGATCTCCAAAAAACAAATTTTTTAGCCAGGGATTGGCTTTGTTTGTCTGTTTATGGGCAATCAGCTGGAGGTCAGGGAATATCCACAGCGCTGGGAAGAATTTCTCACTTTTTAAACCAGGAAAATCTACAGAGAGGGAAGATCTCTAAAGTTTTTATTCCTCTTGGTTGTCTTGACAAACTTGGTGACTGAAAGGGCTTTTAATTTAAGATTCTGATGTTTCAAAAAGTTAAGAAACCTCATTCATAGGTTGGGTTCTTTTTCTCACATGTCCTCCTCGTTGTTCCCAAGTCCTCCTCGGTGTTCTCAGGTCCTCCTCAGTGTTTCCAGGTTCCCCTTGGTGTTCCCAAGTCCTCCTTGATGATTCCAGGTCCTCCTTGGTGTTCCCAAGTCCTCCTTGGTGTTCCCAGGTCCTCCTCGGTGTTTCGAAATCCTTCTCGGTGTTTCCAGGTCCTCCTCGGTGTTCCCAGGTCCTCCTCGGTGTTTCCAAATCCTCCTCGGTGTTCCCAAGTCCTCCTTGATGTTCCCAGGTCCTCCTCAGTGTTCCCAGATCCTCCTCGGTGTTCCCAAGTCCTCCTTGATGTTTCCAAGTCCTCCTTGATGTTCCCAGGTCCTCCTCTGTGTTCCCAAGTCCTCCTTGATGTTTCCAAGTCCTCCTTGATGTTTCCAGGTCCTCCTTGGTGTTCCCAAGTCCTCCTTGGTGTTCCCAGGTCCTCCTCAGTGTTTCCAAATCCTTCTCGGTGTTTCCAGGTCCATCTTGGTGTTCCCAGGTCCTCCTCAGTGTTCCCAAATCCTTCTCGGTGTTCCCAAGTCCTCCTTGGTGTTCCCAGGTCCTCCTCTGTGTTCCCAAGTCCTCTTTGATGTTTCCAAGTCCTCTTTGATGTTTCCAGGTCCTCCTTGGTGTTCCCAAGTCCTCTTTGATGTTCCCAAGTCCTCCTTGATGTTTCCAAGTCCGCTTTGATGTTCCCAGGTCCTCCTTGGTATTCCCAGGTCCTCCTCAGTGTTTCCCAGATCCGCATTGGTATTTCCAGATCCTCCTCAGTGTTTCCCAGGTCCTCCGTGGCGCTCCCAGGTCCTCCTTAGCCATTTAAAGCTCAGAGGCACCAACCAAACTTTGCTGAGACACAAATCCTTCGGATGTGCTTCAGTGAGTGATTAACTCCAAACTAATTTGCTGTCAAGGTTTTTAATGGCCCTTGGTAAATCTCCTAATCCTGGTTTTCCTTCCCTCAGCGCTGACAGGAATCCTCACTGGCTGCTCTTTGCTCTGTAAGAGGTTTGGGATCGTTTGGAGCCAGGAGTTTCTTCTGGGACTCTTTTCCCACACTTCAATTCTTTTTTCCCAACTGTCCCTCCAAAACAACCTCAAAAACTTATTTAAATAACTTAATTCAGGATTTAATTTCCCCTTTTAAGTGGGTGCAAATTTGGCTGGAGGAAAGTGTTTGTGGTTCAAAGCCAATCTCAACTGGCAGTTCCCAAAGCAATCCAGAGCTTTGGGATGGGAATGGGATTTCCTTGGATCATCTGGGTCTCTCTGTACTTATCACACCTGGGGCAGAGTTCAGGTATCCCAAGGTGGGAGATGACTCCCAAATAGTCCTAACTCTTGGTGGATTTATGGGAAAAGGGCACAGAGAGCAGGGAAAACACTCCTTGTGTTTGTGCCCCACTCCTGGAGGATTTCAAACAACAAAATAGAAATCTTAACCTATTTTTGTTTATTTTCTGGGGCCCTGCTGAGTGCTCTGCTGGGCTCTGGACAGTGTCTGGAATTCTGACTTCTCCCAATTCTCTGTCCTGGATAAAACCTCTCCAGGGAGTGGGCAGAGATGTTCTGAGCTGGGCTCTTGGGCAGGTCAGCTGGAAGCAGCTCCGATATGGATTTGATATTCCTTGGCATGAGGCAGGAGCTGCTCGGCTGAGGGGAACTGGGGTAACTCAGAGCAAGTGAAAAGGCAGAACAGCTCTGGAGATAAAGCACAGCTCAGAACTCATGTGCAATGTGCAGAATGGATTTTAAATCCAGCTTCCAACTGCAGCTCCAGAAATGCTCTGCTGAGAATTACAGACCAGGCTCGGTGTTGGGATTAAATCCAAGGACACCCAATGATCAGCTGGACATAAAACTATCCCATTTATCTGTTTCTTTCCTTTCCTTTCCTTTCCTTTCCTTTCCTTTCCTTTCCTTTCCTTTCCTTTCCTTTCCTTTCCTTTCCTTTCCTTTCCTTTCCTTTCCTTTCCTTTCCTTTCCTTTCCTTTCCTTTCCTTTCCTTTCCTTTCCTTTCCTTTCCTTTCCCTTTCCCTTTCCCTTTCCCTTTCCCTTTCCCTTTCCCTTTCCCTTTCCCTTTCCCTTTCCCTTTCCCTTTCCCTTTCCCTTTCCCTTTCCCTTTCCCTTTCCCTTTCCCTTTCCCTTTCCCTTTCCCTTTCCCTTTCCCTTTCCCTTTCCCTTTCCCTTTCCCTTTCCCTTTCCCTTTCCCTTTCCCTTTCCCTTTCCTCCTCCATTCTCCTCCCCATCCTTGCATGTGAGCTCAGATCCTCCAACTTTTCCCACTGTTTTCCAAGCTTCCAGTAGCCCCAGAGCACACAAAGTTCCCAATAATATCAACATTTTGCCAGGGTTTGGGAGTCAAGTGGAGGAAAGACGATCCCGAGGGAGCATTAAAAGAAACATGAACTCGGGTTCCTCTGAAATCTTTCCCACGGAGCAGGGAAGGGTTTCCAGCCCAGCATTTCACCCTCCAAGTGAACTCCTGTTTTCCTCAAGGATCCAGACTCTGTGTTCCAGAGTTCACAGGAATCTTTCCAGCACATCCAGGGGTTTGGGATTAGAGCTGACACAACGTTAAATATTCTTGTTTAATTTGAGCTTCACCTTCTCATCTGCTCCTGTGGTTTCTGCACCCAGCTGTGGGTCGGTGATTCTGGTTGGAGTCGATGATCCAACGGGGTTTTTCCAATCTCAGCAATTCCCTGATTTTCCGATAGCTCTCCTTTGGGAACACTTGTCCCTTGAGCTGCCTTTGCACTCATGGCACATCCCAAAATCTGCCCCCAGAGAGGCGTTTCCAGGATTTCCAGGGTTGGAAATCAGCTGAGGGATTGGCAGGGGCCAGGAATGAATGGAAAAGTTCTGGAAAACTCACCCACTTAATCAGAAGTAGCGCCAATAAATCTGACTTCTTTCCATGCAGACAGATCTGACAGGGGTAATTTAGTGCTTAATTAGGATTTCTCCTAATTGGAGGAATATTAAGACAGCACAAGGGGGAAGGTGGGGTGTGACGAAGTCAGTACAAATTCCTCTTCATCCTCACTGCCACTTCTTCTATTTTTTCACTGGAAAAAAATATGTAAATTAGAGCAAACTGTACTTGAGAACACAGGATTCCAACCCATTTTTCCTGTGTCCCACAGAGTAACTTCTCCGTTTGACTGGAGTAATGGTTTTCCTGGCACATTAACTAAAGAATTCAATTGAATTTAATTATTTCCTCAGACTGGGGGTTAATGATGGGGTTTGCAAAACCAGAGGTGCTGGCACAATTTTGGATGAAATCCTGATCCCAGGAAAATCAAAACTGAGGTGTCTATTGATTTTCATGGAGTGGCCTTCACCCATAAATTCTGAAGAGGAAAAGGGGAATTATTCAAATAAATTCCCTTAATTGGCACTGGGATTTCAGGGTGTGTTTATACTTTAGATCCAGAATCCAGCAGGATCCCTGACATCCAGACACAGAAAAGGGACTTTGTCTCCTAAAATTCTTCATTTTCTCTTGGTATCAGCTTCCCTATGTAGAGATTTAGGATGTGGGAGATACTTGGGTGGAATTAAAATGTTTGGGATGGAGGGAACAGCGTGTGCCTGGTTTCCAAAATGCCCAGGGTTGCATCCTCTGAAATAGGGATCCATAATCCACTGGAAAGGCACCTTAAGCCCAGTTTGACTGAAGGGTGGTCCAAGCAGGCAGGCTCAGGTGCCTGAAGAGGAGACAAAACCATGAGAAGCAGAACTGATTTAAAGCAGAGCTTTATGAGACATGAGCCAGCCTAAATATAGACCTGAGCTCTTCTTGCCAGGCCAATCTTTTACCTCATCCTCTGTCTAAACAAATCCTTCTTCCTTGAGAGCTGCAGGAAAGGAGGAACCTGTGAACCCCAGGATGGGTTTAGGTCGGAAAGGAGCTTAGAAACCACCCAGTTCCTGTCCCATGGAACTATCCCAGGTTCTCCAAGCCCTGTCCAACGTGGCCTTGGACAAGAAGCCTTCTGTTGTTAAAGGTGGGATCTTTGGAAGGCCGGGTTGGATGAGGTGGAGCTGGTGGGGCAGGAGTGTTGGGAGAAGAGGAAGGACAGGCACAGCTGAGCACCAAACCCGTCCCACATTCCCAATCCTTTGTCGGGCTCTTCCCATCGGGATCCATGAGGAGACAAACCTGCTGCTGAACCCCTTTGCTTCATCCCAGCAGCTTCATGGTGATCCAGCCCTGACGGTCACCACAAGTCACGGGGTCTGGGCTTTGGGAAAAGGAGTTTTTCCAGGATATTGGCTCCTTCTTCCACTCGGGGCAGGAGGGAGAGGAGCAGGGGTGTGTTTGTCCCTCTGCAACACTGAAGTGGGTTTCAAGACCTTGTTCTCCTCCAGAGGAGGGACAAACCCAGAAAACTACAGGATAAAGGTGTGATTCCAGGGGCATTGCCGTGTGTGTGTCTCCAGGCAGGAATTTGGTTTACATTCCTCCACTTCTGCTTTCTGCATGGACCAAAGTAACGAGCGGGAAAAGGCAAACCACAGGTGTATGTAAAAGGGAATTCCAATAAAAAAGAAGCCTTTATTGATTCTCATGGAATCTTTCTCCTGTGTCTTCTCCTGTCTCTTGGACTCAGACCCTCAAAAATCCTGTCGGGAGCACTTGGATGGATGTGGGTTAATTATTCCTCTGGGTTCTTGAGGAAGGAACTCCATGGGATCCTGCAGTTCATTAAGGACACAGAAAGATGGGAGTGAGTTTCTCTGGGATTCCTTCAGGAAAATCTCACACTGGGCAGCTTCAAAACCTCCTTAGGCTTGTGATTTTCAGGCGCACTGGGAACAACCCGGGTCAGTTCCCATCCGTGTTTCCAGGAGTTCTGGAGATGTTATCCCACTGCTGATATCCTTACCCTTATGCCTGGTTTGGCTCCTTCACACAGAGAATCCCAGAACGGTTTGGGTTGGAAGGGATAACCCAGTGCCACCCCCTGCCATGGACAGGGACACTTCCCACTATCCCAGGCCGCTCCCAGACCTGTCCAACCTGGATAGAGAAGGGCCCCAGTCTCACTGAAATAAAATTCATCACCAAACCAGGCCTCGTGAAGTTGTGGATTCTGGAGCCATTTTGTTTTGGGATGATTAATCCAGAAGGGAAAGGCTGCAGGAGGAGTGAATTCCAGGGAGGGTTTGATGGTATTGAGTAGCCAAAGCAGTGGGAATGAAACTCCGTGAAGGGCTGCCTCAGTTTCCCTGGGATTGTGTTTCACATTTACAGGAGGAGCAGCATCTGCTCGTGCCCTGTTCCAGCCTCTTCCATGTGTGGGGCAGAGCTGCAGGGGACCCACGAGGTGCCCCAAATCCCAGAGGAGCTTCCTTCAAAACAGAGGGCTCCGTGCTGTGGGAAGGACAAAAAGGATGTTCGGCCAGTTCAGCTTTTCCTACTGTTTTCTGTTTATTCCTCAATTTCTCCTGAATTCTCCAGCTGGGATTTAGGGCCACGCTCAGGGAGATGCTGTGCAGCCTTTTATCCAGGGAAACTTAAGGAAAACGATGTGGGAAAGGCTCAGTCTTAACGTGAGGGGAAGGGAAGGCTCAGATTTAACTGAACTGAGTCTTCCAATAAATTGTTTTCCACAGGGTTGGTTCATGGAAGTGGGCCTGGAGTGATCCCCCTGTGATCTGTGGTGGCCAGGACTGGGAGAAGGGTTTTAAACTAAATAAGGGAAGATTCAGACTGGATAAAAGGAAGATAATTTCGAGGTGAAGGTGGGGAGGGGCTGGGGTGGATTTCCCAGAGAATCTGTGGCTGCCCCTGGATCCCAGGTAGTGTCCAGGCCAGGCTGGACGTGGACCATGGATAATTTTCCCCCTGGGAAACAAGGATTTCAGTCTGAAACAGGGGTTTCAGATTTTCAGCAGCTCCAAATCTCTGCAGTTCTCTCTCGAAGAGCAAAACCTTTGGAAAACATTTTCCATTTCTCTTCGCTCCAGGGAACACCGCAAGAATTAACAAGTAATATCATCTCTGCTGAAGGGCCTTCATCTGCTCCTGGAAAAGAGGGAACATCCAAGCAGCCCCTGGAAAAGAGGGAACATCCAAGCAGCCAAACTTGGAGCAAGAAAATGAAATTTCATCCAAGCGATGTCTGTTTGGAACCAACAGCCCTTGGAGAGGGGTGTGCCAAAGTGCTGAGGAACAGCTGGATTCCATATGCAGCAGGCTTTCTGCAGGAATCCTGCTGGATGCAGGGATGGGGAATGGTTTCCCTGGAGCAGCAGGTGGATCACAAAGCACGTTCTGAGCTGGTTTGTGTGGGAGGGATGAGGGGCTTTGGTAAGGGGGTAAATGGAGGGGGTGAATAGAAGCTGTGGATGCAGCAGGGTGGGAGCCAACCAGGCCATTCCACGGGTCTGTACGGAGTCTATCCCTGAGTTCCAGCATCCAAACAGCTCATGCAATATTCCTTGGATATATTTGATCCTGTCTGGGAGATGGCAAAGCAGTGAAATCACCGTGGAAAAGGAGGAGTCTGGAATTTTTATTTTGAAAGGCTCTGTTTCACCTGGAACTCTCTTTTGAAATTCTGCTCATTCCCGGTGGATGCAGTTCCTATGAGTTTGGGAGGGATATGAGAGGGATGGAGAACCTTTCCTATGAGGACAGGCTGGGAGAGTTGGGAATGCTCAGCCTGGAGAGGAGAAGCGTTGGGGCGACCTCATTGTGGCCTTCCAGGACCTGAAGGAGCCACCAGAAAGACGGAAAGAGAAAATTCCCAAGGGATGGAGGGACAGGGCACAGGGAATGGCTTCAAACTGAAAGGGAGTAGCTTTAGATGGGATCTTGGGAAGGAATCATTCCCTGGGAACGTGGGGAGTCCCTGGCACAGGTTCCCAGAGAAGCTGCAGCTGCCCCTTGAGGACTGGAAATTTCATTTGGATTTTGAGGGAAATCCGCCCTCTCTGGGAACAACCACAGGGCTCCAGGAGAAGAATCCTGAATTTTCCAAAATTCTCTTGGAAAAGCTGCAGTAAATTCAGAGGAACCAGTAAGGCCTGAAGGGCAGCGAGAATTATTTGAGGGAGTGTCTGGCAGGGAAAAGCCGAAGGGAAAGAAGAGACACGAGACCAATCCCGAGGGATCCATCGGATCCAAAACAAATCTTGTTGTTTGTTGCACATTCCCTTTGTCAGCTCCTATCTGCCGGCAGGATGCCGCCGGATCCGAAGGAAAAACAACTTTGGTGCATTCTGAATCACTTTCCTTGACGAAATCAGCTGAGGGATGTGGGGAACAGAGTCTTGAGTTTCAGGCAGGAAAAAAAAATCCAATGTTAAACAGCTGGAATGCTGCCAAGGGAATGGTGAAAATCCCTCCTTCCCCCAGTCCCACTGTTAATCCCAGCAGGTTTTGACTTCTCTGGGATTTGGCTCTGTCCTGCCTTGTCCGTTCATCCTTCCTCCAACACCTTTCCTGATCTTGGTGTGGGATTGGGGTAAGGGAACTTCCATAAATCTCCGTGTGCATCCAAGATCTTGAGAAGTGGAAGTCCTGGGGAGGGTCCCGAAACACGAGGGGTTTTATGAGATGGAAAAATTGCAAAAAATTATTGGTTCAGAAAAAAGGACTTGGGATTTTTCCAGTCCAAACCAGAACATGCTGAAAATCCAGGATGATTCCCAATAAATATTTGTTTCAAATAATTCCATGGAGCACTATAAAAATCAGAATATTGTTGTTATTATTTTTATTATTCCTTCAAGTTTGACATTCCTTAAAGTTTGGCATCTCCATGCCTCCAAATCACTGAAATTCTGGGAATAGCAGCTACAGAATTGATTCCCAAATTTTAATCAGACTGGATTCTCTGATTGTCCCCAAACCCAGCGCAATGGAGACATGGGGGGACACTGAGGGACAGTGACATCACTGAGGTCAAATTCGGGGATTAAATTATCCCATCTCTTTTAAATCCCACAAATCCACATGAGGTTGTTTGGGGAATTTTATTACAGAGAAAAAACTGGCTTTTATTTGCTGCCCAGACAACTCTTTTACAACAGGTAATAAACAACCTTATTTTTATCCTTTGATTGGATTATCTTCTGGATCAAATCCAATTCCATGGGCAGCTCTCGTCTCCAAACATCTCTGATTAGTTTATGCTGTCTGAAATTATTCATTTCCTCAATAAAATGCTTTTCCCTGGTAAATTCTGTACATTTGATACATCTCCAGCTTCATTGGCCCTGTACAGGGCAGAAGAAGATTTTCCATCCCCCAGAATCAGAAGATTCCATGAAATCTCTCTCTGGAGCAGAGTGAGGAGGTTTTATCCTCATTCTCAGGGTTTTGGACACCCAAAAAATTCCAGCCATCTCCAAACATTTCCCTTTGTGCTTTTCCTTGCCATGTTTATATCCAGCCCAATCCACAGGGGAGATTTCCAAGAACCTGTAAGACACTAAAGGCCTAAATCCATATAAAATCCTATAGAAATCGATGCTTTGCACTCCTGAATTTTCCCTGGAAAATGTTACCAATGTCATTTTCCAAATTCCCTTTCTCCTCATCACACCGACTTCCCAAGGTATTTATGGGAGCACCAACTGCTCTTA
Organism: Taeniopygia guttata; assembly: GCF_048771995.1. Lineage (NCBI taxonomy): Eukaryota > Metazoa > Chordata > Aves > Passeriformes > Estrildidae > Taeniopygia > Taeniopygia guttata. The sequence goes on along the minus strand of NC_133026.1, from coordinate 1,373,104 downwards.
TTCCCACCTGGATACATTCAACAGATGAATTAAACCCAAACCACGTTTATTTTGTTCTCTCTTCCCAGGCAGGAATTGAACCCTGGAAAATTCCCTCAAAGGGGCAGAGGTTGAAGATCCTTTGTTCCCTGAAAATCTGGGAGATTCCTGGTGCCACCACCAAAGGAAAACAGGAGCCAGCCTGGCCACAGCAGAGGGGTGGGAATCACCACATCTCCGGAATGGGAAAGACATGGATCTGTTGGAGCAGGTCCAGAGGAGGCCACGGAGCTGCTCCGAGGGTGGGAGCTGCTCTGGAGCCAGGCTGGGAGAGCTGGGAATGTTCTGCTGGAAAAGGGAAGGTTCCAGGGAGATCTCAGAGCCCCTGCAAGGGCCTGAAGGGGCTCCAGGAGAGCTGGAGAGGGACTGGGGACAAGGCATGGAGGGACAGGACACAGGGAATGGATGGAGGGGATATTGGGAATTGGGAATTCCTGGCTGGGATGGAATTCCCAGAGCAGCTGTGGCTGCCCCTTGATCTCTGGAAGTGTCACCAGACTGGAGCAGCCTGGCACAGTGGGAGGTGTCCCTGCCCGTGGAATGATCCTTATGAACCCTTCCAAGCCGAATTATTCTGGGATGTTGAGATATTCCCTTCATATTCTGGATGCTGCAATATTCAGGGCATGACCACTCTTTTAATCCAAAATTTCTGATTTTCATGGCAAAGCTCTCCACCAGCAGCCCATGGAAAAGCTCTGGAAGAGCAGAGCAGGTTCAGCACTCCTGCAGCTCATCAACATCCCAGCTGAGCCCAGCCAGGAATAACACTCTGATCTGTCCCAAAAGAGGGAAAATTCTAGTTCCCATTCCATTCTAAAATATATCCTGGCCAAAAAAAAAGAGAAGGAATTCCAGGACTCTGCGCAGCTGGGGAGCTGTCAGAAAATGAAAAAGAAAAACATTCCGAGCCAATTAAAAGCCAGTTAATGGTAATTTGCTTGTATCATTAAGCAAACCCTGCTGAGCACTGGGGATAATATTCCAAGGGAAGCCCGGGAGTGGGGATGTGAAGAGATTCCCTTTCCTTTGTCTGAAGCTCCTGAATTTTTCATTACTCTGCAGGAGGAGAGATCCCAGGGATGTGTCCCTGACTTCGCCTTGCCTGACACAATTCCTTCATTGGGAAGCAGAGGAAAAGGGGATGTTTCTACAAGGTGGTCTGTATCCCACTGGGATGAATCCCAGGATTCATCCTGGGCTTGCGTTTTACCCTCAGAGAGATCCAGAAAGGAGGAAGTTCTGCCTTCCTTGGAGCCAGAGGGTCCCAGGTATATCTGGGATCTCCATCCCACTCCATCCTCTCTCTGAGGGTGTCATATCCATATCCTTGGAATGATATCCATGGGTTGATATCCATGGATTGATACCCCTGGATTAATATCTATGGATTGATATCCATGGATTGATATCCGTGGATTGATATCCCTGGATTGATATCTAGGGATTGATATCCATCCTGGATTAATATATATGGATTGATATCTATGGATTGATATCCCTGGATTTATATCCATGGATTTATACCCCTGGATTTATATCTAGGGATTGATATCTACAGATTAATATACCTGGATTGATATCCATGGGTTAATATCCATGGATTGATATCTATGTATTGATATCCATGGATTGATATCTATGTATTGATATCCATGGATTGATATCTATGGCTTGATATCCCTAGATTGATATCCATGGATTTGTATCTCTGGATTGATATGTATGAATTGATATCCCAGGATTGATATCTATGTATTGATATCCCTGGACTGATATCTCTGGATTGATATCCATAGATTGATATCCATGTGTCAACACTTTTGCTTCTTTTCTCTGCCAAGATCAGGATTAAATGCACGAGATGGAATTTCGTGTTGGGACTCAGGTGTTTATCAGTCCTTATCTCTGTCACAGCCCCACAACCCCTGAGTTCTGCAGCCCTTCACTCCGACAAACTAAACATGGAGCCCATCTCTCTCTGCAAGGCCTTCTAAGGATCAACTGTCCAATTCAGAAATGACACCTGAATTATTTTCACTTTTAACCCAATAACCAACCACTCATGCCCACAATGGGGACTTTTTTATCCAATTACACAAAACCACCCAATCCCATGGAGAAGGAGAAGGAGAAGGAGAAGGAGAAGGAGAAGGAGAAGGAGAAGGAGAAGGAGAAGGAGAAGGAGAAGGAGAAGGAGAAGGAGAAGGAGAAGGAGAAGGAGAAGGAGAAGGAGAAGGAGAAGGAGAAGGAGAAGGAGAAGGAGAAGGAGAAGGAGAAGGAGAAGGAGAAGGAGAAGGAGAAGGAGAAGGAGGAGGAGGAGAAGGAGAAGGAGAAGGAGAAGGAGAAGGAGAAGGAGAAGGAGAAGGAGAAGGAGAAGGAGAAGGAGAAGGAGAAGGAGAAGGAGAAGGAGAAGGAGAAGGAGAAGGAGAAGGAGAAGGAGAAGGAGAAGGAGAAGGAGAAGGAGAAGGAGAAGGAGAAGGAGAAGGAGAAGGAGAAGGAGAAGGAGAAGGAGAAGGAGAAGGAGAAGGAGAAGGAGAAGGAGAAGGAGAAGGAGAAGGAGAAGGAGAAGGAGAAGGAGAAGGAGAAGGAGAAGGAGAAGGAGAAGGAGAAGGAGAAGGAGAAGGAGAAGGAGAAGGAGAAGGAGAAGGAGAAGGAGAAGGAGAAGGAGAAGGAGGAGCAGCTTTCGCCCTAAAACTTCCATCTGGCTTTATATCTATTCTAAACCCTCGAACTCTGAGTTTCCCACCCTGTGATATCACACACTTCTATTCAAACTCTACCCCCACAATCCCAGTTCTGCCATTCCATTTTGGAAGCTTCTCCACGGCCTCAGGTCAATGCAGTGTTCTCCTGGGGGTCAGTGCCTGGCAGCACAGAAAGTCTGAAATAATCAGCAGCCAGGGTTCCAACATCCATGGACTGATATCCCAGCTCCAGGGCAGCCCTTCTTCCTCAGACCATCTGTCTCCCACACAGTTTGTTCTTCCCAGCAGGAAAATATTATTTTTCACCGGAATAATTGTCCTTTTTTTCCTGTCCCGAGGCAGAGTCAGGAACCTCCATGTTCTTCCCATGAGCTGTGAAACCAGGGAAAAAAGACACCTCTTTTCCCAAGAATGCTGAGCTCCTGCAGCACCAGTGACAATCCAAGGATTTTAATTAGGAATGGGATCATTAATAACCACCAGTTTTTCCACTGGTGACAAACCTTTACTCCAACAACTCCTGGCTCTGCAAATCCATTAATTTCCACTCCTAAATTTGGCTTTCCCGGGCCCCTTCCATGGTGACAAAATCCATTAAGCCCCCCCAGGCACGTTCCCTGATTTAATCAGGAGATTAACTGGACTCAGCCCTTGGCCTGAGCTTAAGTTTGATCCCCCTCAGCTCTTGGTGTGCTGCTCTCCTGACAGTTCCTTCTGGAGAAGCTGCCAGAGGCTGGAAAAGCAGCAGCGCTTCCTAAAAACATTTGTTCCACCCCCGGCACGGAGCGCCCAGCGGGAATTTGGGATGTAAGACCGGCAGCCAGCTCTGGATCCTCCCTCTCCGTGGAAAACCAGCATCCAGACAAAGGGGAACGGCTCCCAGGGAAGAGCAGGGCTCTAATGCACTCACTGAGTAATTACAGTGACAAAACCCTGCCCCGAGCTGGGAATTCTCTTCCATGGAATAACGAGGAGAGCGGATTTGGGGCCTTTTTGTGGCTCTTCACTGCTCCCTCTCCATGTGGGCTTTGGGACCTGCCCAGAGCTCTCTACAGGAAAGAAACCACATCCAAGAAAATCTCTCCCACTTCTTCAGGCAGATCCCAAAAATGTCCAACCTCCAGGACAGGGAAAAAGGGCACAAAGACAGAAGGAATTGTGAGGATTCCTTTGGAATTTCACCTCCAGAGTCGTCATCTCCCTCAGTTTTCCATTGTTTTCCTTTGCGAATCTCACCCTCGTGGATTAATTTCATCCCCATGGATGATGCTCTAAGCATTCCCCTGGACTGATGGTTTCAATTTGGGAAGTAGAGTGTTGCTAATCCAGGGAGAATAATTCCTCTCCCTTAAATCCCCTCTGGACTAATCATCCCTGGGGATTGCCATTTCCCATGGAATGCTAAAATAACATGTAAAGGTAAAGAGATCTTGTGAAATAATTGTCCCAACTCCTCAGAGAGTAATTCAGGGTGGGAATCAGAGAATCCTGGAAATTTTCTGTTGGGAATGACCCCATTCCATGGACAGGGACACCTTCCACTGTCCCAGGTTGCTCCAAGCCCTGTCCAGCCTGGCCTTGGACACTGACAGGGATCCAGGGGCAGCCACAGCTGCTCTGGGAATTCCATCCCAGGGGGATGATTCCATGATCCAAACAGGACCTCCCAGTAGGGCCCCAGCTGCTCCCTCAGCCCTGCCATTCATGGAATTTCATCCCATGCCCATTTTTAGGGAGCCAGCCAAGGATCCAGTTTGCGTTGTGAAGGTCAGGTCCGCCAGTGCCCAGGAATCTTCATTCCTGGGAAAGTGAGAGAAGTGTCTTTCCTGCCTTTTTTTCCCTTTTCTGCCTGACTGGATTGTTAGATCCCTTTCCAGGGCCCCTCACCAAAGCCAGGCCCATTAAAGCTCAGCTCTCATTTAAGCAGGGAAGATCTTTCCAGCCTGGATCCCAGCACACTCCAGCCCTCCCTCCCGGCTCTCTCCTTGTTCCCTCTGCCTCCTTTTCCCTGCACTCTCCACAGAAAGGATGGAACAAAAGCTCATCCCCTGTTTACAGCTCATGTGACTCCATTCCATGCTTTTCTCTGGCAAAACTGACACCATTCCATAAAAAAAAAATAAAAAAAATAAACAAACCCTCAGTCCAGCGTGTTCTTCTAAAAAGGACAAAAAGTCCAAACCCTGTCCTTTGAAACATGGGAGAGGAGGTCAGTGCTGAGCCTGGGATTCCCCCTCCTGCTCCTTAAGAGCAGCATTGTCCTCGAATCCACCAGGAACTATCCCTGGATTTATTTAACCGCACAGTCATGGAATAATTCAGTGCTGGAACCTGCTCCTGCTCCCTGGACAGGACTTCCAGCAGAGGGAATAATCCCAGTGTTGGGAATTACTCTGAGGGGTTTCTCCTGGTCCTTCCCAAGTCTCTCCAGGCAGCTGGAGGGATCCAGGTGATCCCAGGATGCTCCTGCCAAGTCCCCCCCCGACCTCCCTCACTTTGCTGTTATTCCCTTTTTCCAGGCAGGAATTACCTCTCTGAGCCCAGACTATTCCCAGTTCCCACTGCTCTCCAGTTGGGATCACTCCCAGTGAGTCCTGCTCCGTGCTGGTGGCTCCCAGTGACATTCCAGGCTCCTTGCAGAGGAATGGACTTGGAGAAGGAGAAGCTGAAGCTCAGGAATCAAAGATTCCCACCTCCTGTGCCTTGGAGCATATCCCAAAGAATCCATTCTCCTGGGAAAAGCGGTGTCAGAGCTTGAGGCCACGATTCACAGATGTGGGTTAAGCTGGATTCTTCTCATCCAGGTTTTTTATGGTTTCTCCTCCCGCACGCTCCGAGGAACTGCGTCCACTCCTGGATTGTTCCCAGATAAAAGGATTGGGAATGGGCAAAGGCCGAGGCAGACTCATTGAATCATTTGGGATGGAAAACAAAGCCCCACTCCCTTTTCCCCCTTTTCATTCATCCAGAGTAAAATCCCTGAAGATGTCAGAGCCTCAGGCCAGCTGCTGTTCTTGTGAGAAATTTAACAGATCCCGGGATTTTTCACCAGAAAAACAACGGGGTTTGTTTGGATCCAGGGATTTATTTATTTCCCTATTTCTGTCCTGTCTGGGAGTGGGAAGGTGGGAGGGAATTCCTGGGCTGGCTTTAAAGGAGGCTCTGTGGAGGCTTTTGGAATTCCCACTCCTCTGGAAAAGAAAACAGACTGAAAATTCCCTCCAAATATTCCAACAAACAAACAAGCAAACAAACAGGGGTTGTTTTTTGGGAGTAAATGGCTCTGGAATGAAAGGAATACGGTCATAACCCCGCTCCCAGGTTGGTTTTCTGGGATTTTTTAGGAGAATGGAACATCCAGACTGGGAAAGGAGCAGCTCCGTTTTTAGGGAGAATTTTGGCTGGGGGAAATGGACAAAGAAGAGCTGGAGGAATTTCATCCGGGATTTGGGAAAAGAGGATTGGAACCCTGACCAGAAAAATCAAGGAATATCCTGAGTTGGAAGGACCCACAAGGATCATCCCAGCCCTGGGAGCATTGTCCAAACCCTCCTGGAGCTTGGGAATTCCCCCTTGGGAATGTGCCATTCCTTGGAGACCCTGTTCAGTGCCTCTGGGGGAAGAACCTTTTCCTGATATCCAACCTAAAAATTCCAAAGCATAAAGGCCCACAATTCCCAAAAACCCCACAGCTGCATGACAAAAAATCCAGAATTGCAATTCCCAAAACCCCTACAAATAAAGAACTAAAAATTCAGAATTGCCATTCCCATAGCCCTAAAAATCCAGATTTACAATTCCCTGAAACCCTACAAATGCACAACTAAAAATCCAGAACTGCAATTCCCAAAGCCCTAAAAATCCAGAACTGCAATTCCCAAAAACCCTACAACTACATAACTAAAAATGCGGAATTGCAATGCCCCAAAATCTTACAAATACACAACTAAAAATCAAGAATTGCAATTCCCAAAAACCCTACAAATGTACAACAAAAAATCCAGAACTGAAACTCCCAAAAGTCCTACAAAATCCAGAATTGCAATTCCCAAAAACCTGACAACTACATAATTAAAAATCCAGAATTGCAATTCCTAAAACCCCTATAAATAAAGAACTAAACATTCAGAATTGCAATTCCCAGAAACCCTACAACACACAGCTAAAAATCCAGAATTGCAATGCCCCAAAACCCTACAACTGCACAGCCAAAATCCAGAATTGCAATTCCCAAAAACCCTACAACTACACAACTAAAAATCCAGAATTGCAATTCCCAAAAACCCTACAAATAAAGAATTAAAATTTCAGAATTGCAATTCTCATAGCCCTAAAAATCCAGAATTGTAATTCCCAAAACCCCTACAACTGCACAACAAAAAATCCAGAATTGCAATTCCCGAAACCCCTACAAATAAAGAATTAAAATTTCACAATTGCAATTCCCAGAAACCCTACAAAACACAGCTAAAAATCCAGAATTGCAATGCCCAAAAACCCTACAACTCCACAACAAAAAAATCCAGAATTGCAATTCCCAGAAACCCTACAACTACACAACAAAAAATCCAGAATTGCAATTCCCAAAACCCCTAAAAATAAAGAATTAAAAATTCAGAATTGCAATTCCCATAGCCCTAAAAATCCAGAATTGCAATTCCCAAAACCCCTAAAAATAAAGAATTAAAAATTCAGAATTGCAATTCCCATATCTCTAAAAATCCAGAATTGCAATTCCCAAAACCCCTACAACTGCACAAGAGAAAAATCTGGAATCCAGGGAAGCTGGAGGCTTCCTGTGCATCCTCCCAGTAGCACAAAGTAAGGAAAGAGTGGAAAAGGAAGGAATTGCCAGGGGTTTGGAAAAAAGGGGTTTTTTTCTCTTCCCTCGTCCTAAATTTGGTGGGAACAGAATTCCTTGACTCTGCTGCTGTTCTGGACATTTTGGGTTGTTTTGTTTTGTTTTGTTTTGTTTTGTTTTAATATGAAACCCAAATGCAATTATTGCCTCCTTCCCTGGGCTCTCCAGAAGAAATCCCAGCCCTGGTCTGTCCCAGGAATGGGAAACCTCTGGATCACCAGGTAAATGTGAGGAACCTCTGTCCTAGATCTCCTCCAGGCAGAAGAATTCCCGATCCCTCCTACATCCCCTGCTCCTGCCTGCAGCCACCCTGGTGTCCTTCACTGGGCTCCCTCCGGCATTTCCATGTTTTTCCTCTCCTGGGAAACCCCAAACTGGACAGTGCTGATCCATAATCTCCTCCATTTCCACCAGGACCCCTCATTCTTTTCCACAAATCCCTTTTCCATCTTCCCTAGCAACAGAGCTGTGGGGTTGGGGATCCCAAATAATGGAATAACTCCTTCCGATCCTTTTCCTCAGCAGCTTCCCATGATTTACTCCTCAGTAACTCCTTCCTTTGTCTTTCTCTTTTCCAAGCCCTGCCTTGCACTTTTCCCTCTCCCCAGGTCCTTCATCTGTCTTCCATGTGCAACAGCCCCTGGAAATCTGCAATTCCACTGCCTGGCTCCTAAAACATTTAGGGATGGGGTGAGGGCAGCCAGCTGGAAATCCTCTCGAGCGTTGGAGTGTTGAAACAGCTCCTTCCCTGCTCCAGACCGGGATTTCCCTCCTTTAGCCCTGGTTTTAATGCTCCCTGCTCCCAGAGGAGATTTTTGGGATGCACTGCACAAAAAAGCCACTTCAGCCTTCCCAGGAACATCCATTCATGGATCCAAATCCAGCTGCCTCTCAGATCTCCAGCTGCTGGTGGCAGGGCCATAAAAGTGCCTCAAAAAGGGGCTGTTTTTATGGGATTCCTTCGGGAATACCCTCGAGGTGTCCCAGGATTCATCCCCACACAGAACACAGCCAGGGAATTGTTCCCAGTGCCCTGGCCAGATGGGACACACATTTTGGGAATCCAGATTTAAAAGCTCCATGGAATTCCTTTGTTTGTTTTCTTCCCAGAGTGGAGAGATAATTTAATTACCCAGCCCTTAATTAGTACCACAATTAAAGAGATTTAGGAGCTGCAACATGAGGACGTTCCCTGGAGCTCCTACAATCCCTTTCAAGTCCCATTGCTTCATCCCAGCCTTGGAAATTCCCAGGGCTCTGCTCCTCGAGCTGCACAAAGCCTCTGGAGCAGGTCTCACCCATTCCAGGGGATCTTCAGGCTGGAAATTGTCACTCCTGGGTTTATTCTCCAACAGTGGGAACAGCCTGGAATGGAGGTGTGGGTACAAACTCAACTGGGACAGCAAGATGCCTGGAAAAATCCTTCCTGGACTTTTTCTGGAGTGCTGGAGGGGCACATCCAGCTCAGGGCAGGACAGAGAGACCCCAAGCTGGGACAGGGCGGAATTTCTCTGCAGAATCCCAGTGGGACTGGAATTTAATTCACATTTCCCACAGTTTCCATCCCAAAAGTGTGCGTTGGGTTGGCATTGCCAGGCTTTGGGAGGGAGGGAAAATTCACAGGCAGGGACAGCTCCCACTATCCCAGGTTGGTCAGAATTCCATCCAGCCTGGCCTTGGGCACTGCCAGGGATCCAGGAGCAGCCACAGCTTCTCTGGGAACCTGTGCCAGAACCTCCTCATCCTCCCAGCCGGGAATTCCTTCCCAATATCCCATCCAACCCTGCTGGGTTTCAGTTTGAATCCATTCCCCCTTATCCTGGCATTCCAGCTTCTTGGAAAAAGTCCCTCTCCATCTTTCTCATAGCTCCCTTCAGGTTCTGGAAGGCTGCAAAAAAAAAAAGATCCTGGAATAGTTTGGGCTGGAAAAGACCTTAAAGCCCACCCAGTGCCACCCCTGCCATGGCAGGGACACTTCCACTGTCCCAGGTGCTCCCAGCCACGTCCAGCCTGGCCTTGGGCACTGCCAGGGATGGGACAGCCCCAATTCCTCTGGGAAATCTATCCCAGGATTTTACCACCCTCACTGGAAACCCTCCTTCCTTAGCTCAAATTAAATCCCCCTGCTTTAAATTAACCCCCCTCCAACCCCTCTCCTTTCCTTGTCCTCTTTGTCCTTCAGCCCCTGAAAGGCCACAGAAATTCCATCTCTTCCAGGCCCATATGGATGTTTAAATGTCCTCAGGACATCTTATTTTAACTCCTGCTACCTTTGTATGGACAACAGAATGATCCCTGGAATTCTGCTGGAATTCAAGAGATCCCTTACTGTCTGTTACATTGAATCCCAGGGGTCTGGTTTTGATATAAAATGGGATAAATCCTTGCTCCTCCCGCCTCATTTGCTCCAGAGTCTTCCCAATCCCTGCATTAATTCCTTTAAAACAGGTGGCATTGACTCAATTAAAGTTTCTCTAATTCCATACCCCTGGGATTGAGCACAAAATCTGATTTAATCCTTCCAGTTCTGCCCCAAAATCTCCCATCCCTCCTAAAACCAGTCCCTGACACAGGACCAGGAAGGGCCCAGTGGGATTTCCTGGGAAAGAAAAACAATTCCACGCAGCTCCAATGAAACTGTCAAAATCCAGGGAGAGGGAATTTAAAACAGGACCCTCATGTTCTGCTCCAAAACCTCCCAGCACTGTCAGCAGCAGCAGAGGGAACTGGGAATGGTTTTTCCTCCCTCCTGGATCCTCTTTGATGCTCCTGGGAGACACTGGCATGGAAAGCTGCTGGAAACCTCAGTGGCTGCTGCAGATGGGAAATCAGATCCCTTCCAGCTGGAGCTGGGAATCTGGGAGAGGCAAGGAATGGGACAAATTGTGTTTGCCACTCCGGAGTGTCCCGGGATTATTCCCTGCTGCTCCTTTATTTCTGCAGACAGGGCACGATTAGCTTGGGATGCAGTAATTTTGGGAATTTCCTTCTGTGAGGGGTAATTAAAATCTATTTATAGGATCAGGGTGTCTGCTGCAACCAGGCTCACATCTCCAGAAGAACAAGTCCACTTTTCCCTGTGGGAATCTCCTCATCCATAGGATTTGTATTTTCACCCTGTCTGTTAAAATATTAGGGATTGGGAGTTCCATCTCAGCTGCCTTTCTCTGTCAGGGATGTTCTTCCTTCCTGTGATGTTATTTGGATCATTAGGACACTGAGACACTGGAAAAGGGTGTCCAGAGGGGTTGGGAAATCTCCACTCCTGGAGGTTTTCCCACTGGAAATCCCTGAGCTGGCCCCACACGGAGCAGCAGGTTGGATTCCAGAGCTCCTTCCTGGAGCTCTTTCCAGCTTCCATGATTCCATGATCCTTCTGCCCTTGGTTTGTGGCTGCTGCCCTGGAGCCCTTTTGTTTGAGGTGCACAGGGATATTTAAATGTCAAAGCCAATGTCAATTCAAAGCCAGGATATTTTCCCAAAGCCTCTGCTTAGGGCAGCATCCTTAAGAAATCCATAACTGGGATTGCTCAGCAGCCATTGGGAAATATTGAATCGGGAAATATTGAATTGGGAAATATTGAATTGTCAGATCCTGGAATTCCAGAAGGGTTTGGATTGGAAGAAACCTTAAGGATCATCAAGTGCCACCCCTTTCCATGGGCACAGACACCTCCCACTGTCCCAGGCTGCTCCAGCCTGGCCTTGGGCACTTCCAGGGATCCAGGGGCAGCCACAGCTGCTCTGGGAATTCCATCCCAGCCCCTCCTCACCCTCCCAGCCAGGAATTCCTTCCTAATATCCCATCTAAATCTCCCCTCCTTCAGCTTTAAGCCATTCCCTGTGTCCTGTCCCCCCATCCCTTGTCCCCAGTCCCTCTCCAGCTCTCCTGGAGCCCTTCAGGCCCTGCAAGAAGCTCTGAGGTCTCTCTCCTCCAGGCTGGAATTCTCCTGGGTGGGATTCACCTCCAGCTCCAGCCTCTCCCAGGCTGTCACTGCTCCAGGGTGGTCCCTCCTGCAGGACGCGGGATCCGAGGGGCGGAAAAGCTGCCGAGCTTTGGGAAATTGGCGCCTGCAGGAAGCTGCCGAGGCCTCTGCGGCGAGCACACGCACGGCAGCTGGATGAGATTTATTCCAGCGGTGGGAATGATCAGGATCAGGAAAACACACAGCTCACACGAGTTCTTCAAAGAGGAGGGAAGGACCAGCACGTCCCACACAGAATTCCAGGGAAAATTCCAGAATTCCAGGCACCTTTTTCACACGAAGCTGAAGTGCAGGTGCCAGGCGCTCCCTGGATTGCAGCTCTCCAGCCTCTCCCTCACAGCTGGGCCTGGAGCTCCAAATCTCAGCAATATCCCAAATTCCGAAGCTCCAGGAGCTCCTCAGGCTGGGATTTATGGGATGGGTGATCCCTGTGGGTCAGCTCAGGATATTCCATGACTCCACAGTTTTCTAAGGCCTGGAACGATGTGGGGTTTCCATGGGCAGCTCCATCCCAAGGGATAAACTCTCGGTTTAACGCAGGGATGGCAAATTCCAACTCCTGCAGAGCTTGGAATTCCCTCTTTCCCATGCTGCTCCCTGCTCTGCAAAGGTATTCCTGGTGGGAAATTGTGATGAATTTGGCCTGAATTCAGGATTTCCTGGGATTTCCGATGTCGGGTGAGGCTGGGAACTCTCCACACCTGGAATGTCACGTCCTGGTTTGTATCTCACCTGTTCACACCAGGTGCCACCGAGTCCAAGCCAGACCTTTTAATCCTGGAATCGTGGAATGGTTTGGATGGGAAGGGATCCTAAGGATCATTCCATTCTGCCCTCTTCACACCTTCCACATCTTCCAGGCAGCTCCAAGCCCTGTCCAGCCTGGCCTTGGGCGCTTCCAGGGATCCAGGGGCAGCCACAGCTGCTCTGGGCAGTGCCAGGGCCTGCCCACCCTCACCCCAGGGAGGGATGGAAAGGCAGGAGGTGAAATCCCAAATCCCAGATCTTTGTCTCCAGATTCTTCCTGAAAAGATTTCTTTGGTCAGAGTCCCAGTTCTCTTCCATGAGAAACATTCCTTAAAAGTTGTGGATTTTTTCTGTTCCCTCCCCATGGAGTTGGCTCATTTCCAGCCTAAATGTTCTCCCAAGGGGTTCTGCCTCCAAATTCCAGTTCTGCCTCCCTTTGGATCACGGCCTTGTCCATGGGATCAGCTGTTTGCTCCCATGGATTTCCCAGTGCCATTTCTCCATCAGCCAATGTGGGAAAATCAAGGGGGTTCTGCTCCTTTTTGGAGTGGAGTGACCCCTAAGGAGATGTTTTCCCTACTCCAGAACTGGATGGAGGCCACCAGAACGCTTGGATCACCACCTGGAAGCAATCCAACCTCCTGGCAGTGGGAATTCCTTCCATGCACGGAATGCAGGAGCCATAAATATTTTTAAAGCTCCAAACATTGAGCAACTCCAATGGGAAGAGCCCACGGGACCTCCTGAGCAGACCCAAACGAGTGGATAATCAACTTCTTAGGGAAAAAAATGTCAAAAGATGGGATGGGAGAGCTGAGCCTGGAAAAACACATCCCAGAAAACCGTGGAAGAGTCAGGGCAGAGCACACCAAGACATCACAGGGAGGGAAGGAGCTTTTCCAACACGAGATGTTCCCTATCCCATGGAAGCGATGGGTGTGAAATCATCCCATCAGTTCCTGGGAACTGGATTTTTCCCAATCTCCATGGGTTCAAGCCATTAATTCTTGGAGAGTCTTTGTTTTTATCTTGTTTTTCCTGGTGAGGGCACCTTGGAACATGCCCACCTGTAAGGGATGCTCCAGCATCAATCAGCATCCAGCCCTTGGTCCAGGAATTCTTGGCCCTCCTGCCTCTCTCGTTGGGAATTCTAGGTTCCCCACCTGCTGCACAAGACTTTTCCCTTCCCCAGGAATCTTGGAAGTCAAACCTAAACTCCAGGAAAATGACAGGGTTTCATCCTTGCAGCAATTCCCTCATTTTTAGCAGGTTTAAGAACAATTCCTGGGGATTATCTGGAGCGGGAATCACCTCATAACCGGAAAGCTGAGGACAGCTGGACTGTCTGTTTGCTATTAATCCTTGATTTTGTGTTTTCCCCGGAAGGGTGGGGATAGGAATGCCGTGTTTACCAACCCTGCTCACCTCCCACATTCCCCACGCTTCCAAAGGCAGTCAGATCCCTCCACCAGGTGCCTGTTCCCATTTTCCAGACCCTCAGCAGGGAAGGAATCACCTCGGACCCCCCAAGTGCCACCTCGGGCACACCCAGCTGGTGCCGTGTCCGGTGTTCCCTCGCCAGGGAGATCCCGGATGTCTCCCCATTCCAGTTGGAATGATGTAGGATGAAGCAGATTCCAGGAGCTGCCTCCCTCCTTCCCACGGCTGGGATTCCAGCCTGGAACCTCCCTGGATTCAGGAAAAGGATGAGGAAAGATGAGCTCATGAGAAAATCCATGTCAAGCCCCATAGCCTGGTGTGGGAACCCAGGGCTTCCCTCTGGCTGCCCCGGGACCCTGGCAGGGGTCAGGAACCCCCCTGGACAGAGCCCCCAGAGACACTGGCTGTGATCTCTGTCCATGGAGAGGAGTTTTCAATCTTACAGGATAAATTACAAGCTTTGAGTGTTTGATAAGAGTAATAATTAAGTGTGACACGGGTGCAAAAGTAAAATTTTTGATTTCTAGATTAGGGGTTCAGAGGGGACAAGATGGAGGAAATTGGGTGTGCCTTGTCCTTTTTCTCCTTCTTCATGCCCTCCATGTCTCACTGTGGTGTTGGCATTTTTCTGTTGGTTCAGGCTGGGGACACACTGTCCAACGTAGGTGACAGATATTGGCACGTTATTGTAAATATAGTACACGTAGTTTCTGGTATTTAATGTTTGTACCATCCCACTGAGGGCAGAGCCCCACACGCTGCCCTGCAGGACAGAGCTGCGGCAGGGCAGCAGAACATGTTAGAGATAAACAGAATAAACAACCTTGAAACCAGCACAGACCAATTATGGCTTCTGCTTTGGCAGCGGGGCTGACAGACAGAGACTTTCTACAATCTCGGAATCACCAATACCCACAGATTCCGACAGCCTGGGATTTGCCAGAGGGTGGGATGAGGGAGAGGAGCGGAGGCGAGGAGAGGAACAAAGGCTGGGAATTGTTGGCCGCTCTCCCCTTTCCCTCGGTGTTTGCAGAGAATTCCGGACAGGGAGACACAAAGGGTGCAGGGTGTCGGTGACATCCTCACCCCTCCCAGCTCTGGATTCATCCCAACCCTTCCACACCCACCGGAGCGAGGTCAGGGAGCCCTCAGGAGAGCGGGGGGTTCACACAGCGGTCAGGAGAACATTCCGAGGGCAACCGGCTGCTCCGGATGTGCTAAACCAGGGAATCGCGGGGTTGGGAAAGCCCTCCAAGATCATGGGCTCCAACCATTCCCCAGCCCTGGGGCCACCACTGACCGTGTCCCCAAGTGCCACATCCACACAGCTTTTAAATCCCTCCAGGGATGGGGCCCCACATCTGCCCTGGGAATCCTGCTCAGGGAAAGGAGGGAAACACTGTACGGAAAACACTTTTTGTGGAATACAAACCTCCAGATCTGACTGAAGGTAACGCCCCACGGGTACCCATGGGGATTTCATTTTACTGTTGCCAGTTAAACTTGGATTGGAACCAAACATCCATCATTCCAGGGACTGAAGCTCCCTAGATGTTCAACCCAGGGGGGATCCAAGCAACACCTGGACATCCTCCTTCCAGTAATGTTATCATGGAATGATTTCAATTGGAAGGGACTTTAAAGATCATCCAGTGCCACCCCCTGCCATGGCAGGGACACCTCCCACTGTCCCAGAGTGCTCCAAGTGTCCAGCCTGGCCTTGGACATTCCAGGGATCCAGGGGCAGCCACAGCTGATCTGGGAATTCCATTCCAGCCCCTCCTCACCCTCCCAGCCAGGAATTCCTTCCCAATATCCCATCCATCCCTGCCCTCTGGCAGTGGGAGCCATTCCCTGTGTCCTGTCCCTCCATCCCTTGTCCCCAGTCCCTCTCCAGCTCTCTTGGATGTTCCCTTTGGACCATTTCCCAAAATCCACTCTGACCTCCCCTGGCCCAGCCTGAGGCCGTTCCCTCTCCTCCTGTTCCTGTTCCCTGGGATGAGATCCCAAATCCCCCCGGCCATCCCCTCCTGTCAGGAGCTGTGCAGAGCCACAAGGTCCCCCCTGATCCCCCTTTTCTCCAGGCTGAGCACTTCCAGCTCCCTCAGGAATTCTCCAGCCCCTTCCCAGCTCCCTCAGGAACTCTCCAGCCCCTTCCCAGCTCCATTCCCTTTCCTGGACTCGCTCCAGCCCCTCATCACAAACCCTGCAGCAGCTCCAGGAGGATCCAGGTGAGGAAGGAGAATTTGTGTTATTCCAACTCACAAGATGCTCCAGCCCTGCAGGAGAGCAGAGGAATGGAGTCACATCCCCCAAATTCCTTCTGGCTGATCCCTTATTTACAAACCCAGTTTGTGGCCAAGATAAAGCCGTGGACAAAGGGAATCAGCTCCCTGACCCCTGACTCAGGAAAGTGTTGAGTAAAAATATTACAGCATTTAAAACTGATTTTAGGGAGAGTGGCTGTCATGTTGGATGGCGCCCATCCAGCATAGCCAGGAATTCCAGGCTTTGTTGGATCCATGGAACGGCCCAAAGGAAAATGTGGGGCATGGGAGAGACCCCTCAGCTGAGGCATGGGGTGGGAAAAGCCCACACAGCCTGGGAATTGTCGTTCCTTTGCCTTCCAGGGAATGGTTGACTTTGCCCAAGAAGAATTCCACCATCAGTGATTGCTATGAAAAAAATAAACAACATTTCAAACTCAAAGCAGGCATGAATTTCTGTTGATTTTTTTTATTGGTCGTGTCATTCCATGATGATCCAGAAACACATTCCGTGATCCAGAAATACATTCCGTGATCCAGAAATACATTCTGTGATCCGGAAATACAGTCCAGGGCAAGCTTTAATCAGCGAGATAATTTATTTTATTACACAAAAATCAGGTAAACCTTCCTGAATGGGAATGTTTCCAGCTCCATGCAGATCCATGGAATAAAAAAAAACCATGAAATAAAACAATCCCACTGAATCTTATCTTTTCAATTAAAATTGGCTTTTGATTCTCCAAAAAACTTCACGAGTGAAATCTCATGGGGGCAGCTGGAAACCAGAAAAAAACAGGGGAAAAGCAGGGAAAAAAGAGAGGGTCTGAGTGACAAGATGAAATACTCCAGCATCTTTCCAAAGAGGAATGTTTCATCCCTGTTTGAAACAGTTCCAATCAGGTCTTCTCCTCCCTCCTCCATGTGCTCCCTAAGGAATTAGAGCCGTGCCAGAGCTCCCAACATCTGCTCCCGGCTGCGTCAAGGAGCTGCTCAGACTCATCTTTCCGGAAACCAATCCTGCCTTTTCCTGGCTCCAAGTGGTGCCAGCAGTGGAGCAGCGCCAGTGGCAGAGGCACAGGACAAGGAGGAGAAGCTCTGATGTCCCACACGGCCTTTCCCTGAGGGGCTGGGAGAGTTCCTTGGAATTTGTGGAGATCCAGAGAGGGAGAACAGGTGAGGTCTTCTTGGCTCACTGGAGCTGTCCTAGGGAATAATTTGTCCAGGGGTGATGTTCCAGTCTTCCCAGATTTTCCTTTTTTAGATAACGCCGTATTTTTTGAAGATGCAATTACTGGGGTGTGAATTTTGTGTTTCCTTCACTTTCAAATCAGTCAAGGTCATTTAAACTGGAAGAGGTGAGGTTTTGATGGGATATTGGGAAGGAATTCCTGGATGGAAGGGTGGGGAAGGACTGGAATGGAATTCCCAGAGCAGCTGTGGCTGCCCCTAGATCCCTGTGAGTGTCCAAGGCCAGCTTGGACAGGACTTGGAGCAACCTGGGTTAGTGGAGGTGAACAAATCCCAGCCCAGAAGTGGAGCACATCAGGATCATCCCAGGGTGGATCCAGCTCCAGGTCAGATGGCGATTGCATGATTCCCACAGAAACAAGCAGGAAATCATGGAATCAGTTTGGATTTATCAATTTATCATGTGTTTTTCAGTTTTGGATGAGATCATCATTGATTAAGTTTCTATAAAAGCTTTTCAGGGAGGCTGGAAACATCCGGAACATCCATCTTGTCCATATCCATTTTTAACAAGGATGGATCCTCCCGTTTTTTGTGATCCACAGTCCCGGCATTGCAGGAAGAAGCCAGGAGGACTCAGGAAAACCATCCCGTGCTCAGCCTGCTCTGTGGTGTAGACATTCCTCCCCTCTGGCATTTGGGAGCAGGAGGGGGCATCGAGACAGGGAAAGAAATCCCAAATCCCGCTCCAGCATCCCGGGATTTCACGCAGGAACCCGTCAGCAGCCCGGGCTATCACTCCCACTCACTCATCACTTCCCACCCCTGCCAGGCGGACAGCTCCAAGCTGGGAACACATCTTGCCTCCACATTTTTTTGCTGGAATCAGGGAACAGCACATCCAGCCCAGATGTGCCTCCAGAAATCGGAATCCGCCGCGGTCGGAGGGTTCTGCCCCTCTCTCGCAGCCTGGCTCCGTGAGCAGATCCAAATTCCTCGCCTTATTTTAGGATTTGGATGGAAGCAAATCCAAGATCAAATGCATCCAGAAGGATCCAGAACTGTGTTTTTCCCTATTCCAACAATTCCTCGTGCTTGGCAAAGGCTGTTGGCGAGCTTATTGCCACAGATGGTGTAGGAGCAATCCCATCCCAAATTCTGGGCCTTAAAAAGAAGGAGAGGGATGAGTGGGAGCCACAGCCACATCCCAGGGATGCAGGGATTCAGATGGACCTTCCAGTCTTGTCCCATTTACTTTTCCACCTGTTCCTTTGCCTTCACCCAAATCCAAGCAGGAAAAACCAACCAAAGGATCCCTGAGTTACAAACACTGCTGACAACTCTTGGAAAAGCTCCAGTGGGAATATTTCAAGTTCCTTTTCCACTTGGGGTCTTTTTTAGGTGTTTCCTTTGCATTCAGTTCGAAGATCCCACCTGGATTTTTGGGTTCATCCCATTTTCTGCCAGAGCTTGTCCACAGGATTTCAGACAAGCCTTTGAGCCCTTTTTTTTTTTTTAATTATAGGCTCCTAAAAAAGTGAATTTTCAGAATTTAGAGGTTTCCAGCTGGACTTGTTTGATTTCTCTTGTGGGTGAGTGGATAAAGAAAACCGTTTGCACAGTTAAGGTCTAAAAGAAGAGCCCACAGAGAGTATGGATGGGTGAGAAGGGGCTCCTCACGGGAATCCCAGGAATGTGAGCCCCTTCCATGGTCGTGGGAGGTGTTCCCATGTGATGAGTCCTCCTCCGTGGGGTTTGGCACCTGATCCAAGCAGGGATAATCCTGGAATGACACCAGGCAGATCAGGGAGGAGGAGAGGCTTGGAGATGGTCCCAAAGCATCTCCCTGACCTCTGGTCTTGCCAGGCCGTGGAGGATCCCGGCCAAGGAATCCCTGGAATAGAGAGGTGCCGCTCTCTTCCAGCTTTGGCTGGAGGATGAGCCTGCTTGGATTCAGAGACAATTTTATTTCCCCACTAAACCACGTCCCAGGTGCCACATCCACAAACCTTCTGAACTTCCAGGGATGTTGATAAGGAGGGAGGCAGTGACACCAGGAATTCCAGGGAATTTCCCTGGGATGCAGATGCAGTGGGATAAACAAGCTGCTGTCACCCCATGTTCCTTGTCAGGGTTAAAAAAACTGGCTGGGGGATTTGCCAAGTGAAACCTGAGCTGGATCCCAAACCTAATCCCAAAATGAGCAGGGTATCCCATGATGTCACTCCCAACAACCCTTTTCCTGGATGAGACAGAGGCTCCAAATCCAGGCCTGCATGTGGAATCTGGGTGAGGAATCACCTCTTATTGCTTGGATTTCGTTTTCTCCCCTCCATTCTGGGAGCTTTTCCCTATAAACCTCCAGGTGGCTACCAACGAGCTGTGAAGATTTAGTTTATAAAGGCATGAGGGGTAACCCATGAAAAGAGGCTGGAAAAACAGCTGTGGAAAATTATTTCCAGGCTCAGTTTCACTGTTGGATGCTCCGGAAGTGTTGGATGCACCCAATGAGCCAAAAAAAGTCATTTAAGCGTGCTGGAGTGAAGGATCACCAGGCACTGCAGTGGGAATGAAGGGAAGCACAAATTCCACTCATCCCTGGATTTCCCTCCATGCCCTTGGAAGTGCCTCACACACAGTTTGGGAAGCTCTGGTTCTACCCAGCCTGGACAGAAGGTTGGGATGTCTCCTTAGGGGAGTTGTGGTCCTGGGTGTCCTCAGCTGGAGCGACACATCCTGAATCCCTGCCCGTGATCCCGATGGGTCCCTTCCAGCTCAGCGGATTCCAGGATTCCATGGATCCATTTTGATGTTCTCAGCGTGGTGGTCACACACTCAGCACCCACTGGAAGTCGTTCTTCACCTGCACAAAGCTCCAAAATGTGCCTGGGAATTGCCTGGATGAGCAGGATTTAGATGGGATATTGGGAAGGAATTCTTCCCTGTGGGGGTGGTGAGGGACTGGAATAAATTTGCCAAGGCCAGGTTGGACAGGGCTTGGAGCAACCTGGGACAGTGGGAGGTGTCCCTGCCATGGAATGGGGTGGCATTGGATGATCCTTAAGGTCCCTTCCAAGCCAAACAGTTCCAAGTTCCCAGGAGCAAGAGGGTTTGGCAGAATTTGGAAGTTCTGGGGGGTTTCAGGAACAGGAACAGCGCATTGGCCCTATTGGAATTTCAGTTTATGTTGTAGGAACATCCAGAATCCCACAAAATGAGGGGATGGAAGGGAAAGGGAAACTCCTGGCGCTGGCCCAAGGGAAGGGTTTTCCTCCTCTCAGCAGAGATTTGGGAATTGAAGTCCAGAGAAGGGTTAAGCTCTTTCCAAGTTGGATCATGAACCTAAATCACCTTTAAAGGTCCCTTCCAAACCAAACTGTTCCATGATTCTGGGAGGAGCTGGACCTTTGGAAGGAGGATGGAGAGTCAGGAATGTCCCACTCTCACTGGGAATAGGATCCACTTCCTTCTCCCTTTGGTACCAACGAGTCAAGGGTTCAATTGTGCAAAATTCCAGGGAAATCCAACAAACCCAACTGCTGGAGACCAACTGGGGTCATTCCTGCAGCATTTTTTAGCTCCAGGTCTAGACCTTTTCCATTCCTGTGCTGCTCTGGACACAGAAGGGATGATTCCATTGTCCCAGTCCATATTTACGGAGCCCTGGCCACCAGCCAAGAAAACACAACTGTGCCTGATCCCAAAATACCCCTCTGCCAGCTCCTACTTGATTTTGGGATGGCTCCATGGCTTTGATCCCAAACAGAGATACCCAATAATGGAGCAAAGACTTGCGGAAAGCCGGAATTCCTGCGTGGAATGACAGAAGAGGAGACAACGGATGATGAAAAACGTTTTAGGGGATCACACAGGGCTGGAAATAAAAGAGGCCTCTGAGGTCTTTTCTTCTCCTGACCATGGGAGAAGTTGGAGTTTGCAGAAATCTGCAGCAGGAAAATAATTCATAAAAAAAAAACAGAGGCGGCTGCAGCAGCTGTGGAAGCGGAAGAGGAATTTTCAGCACGTTCCAAGTAGCTCTTCCTGCACCTTTTTCACAGCAATGGGAAATAATCCTCTGGAAACAGGGCAGGTTATCCTGAAAAATGGGGCCTTTGGGCGTCGTTTTTCATTTCCTCCAGGTCCTTTAGAAAATGCAGCTGCTGGGAGAGAAATGAGGTTCTTAAAGTCAAGGATTTTACAGTGAGACTCACTGGATAACCTGGAGTTTATATTCCCCAGCCTGGATCATAAATCTAAGATCAAACAATCTGGATTATCTGCTCTTTTCTCTTTGCTAGGAATTTTTTCCTCCAGGAATGGTGAGTCTGATTCTGTCTGTGAAAAAAAAAAATTCCAATTATAAATAAAGGCTGTTCTGCCTCTCTGGAGCTGCTCTCCCTCGGTGCTTATTCCCATGGAATATTTTATTAATGGGAAGGGAAGGGAAGGGAAGGGAAGGGAAGGGAAGGGAAGGGAAGGGAAGGGAAGGGAAGGGAAGGGAAGGGAAGGGAAGGGAAGGGAAGGGAAGGGAAGGGAAGGGAAGGGAAGGGAAGGGAAGGGAAGGGAAGGGAAGGGAAGGGAAGGGAAGGGAAGGGAAGGGAAGGGAAGGGAAGGGAAGGGAAGGGAAGGGAAGGGAAGGGAAGGGAAGGGAAGGGAAGGGAAGGGAAGGGAAGGGAAGGGAAGGGAAGGGAAGGGAAGGGAAGGGAAGGGAAGGGAAGGGAAGGGAAGGGAAGGGAAGGGAAGGGAAGGGAAGGGAAGGGAAGGGAAGGGAAGGGAAGGGAAGGGAAGGGAAGGGAAGGGAAGGGAAGGGAAGGGAAGGGAAGGGAAGGGAAGGGAAGGGAAGGGAAGGGAAGGGAAGGGAAGGGAAGGGAAGGGAAGGGAAGGGAAGGGAAGGGAAGGGAAGGGAAGGGAAGGGAAGGGAAGGGAAGGGAAGGGAAGGGAAGGGAAGGGAAGGGAAGGGAAGGGAAGGGAAGGGAAGGGAAGGGAAGGGAAGGGAAGGGAAGGGAAGGGAAGGGAAGGGAAGGGAAGGGAAGGGAAGGGAAGGGAAGGGAAGGGAAGGGAAGGGAAGGGAAGGGAAGGGAAGGGAAGGGAAGGGAAGGGAAGGGAAGGGAAGGGAAGGGAAGGGAAGGGAAGGGAAGGGAAGGGAAGGGAAGGGAAGGGAAGGGAAGGGAAGGGAAGGGAAGGGAAGGGAAGGGAAGGGAAGGGAAGGGAAGGGAAGGGAAGGGAAGGGAAGGGAAGGGAAGGGAAGGGAAGGGAAGGGAAGGGAAGGGAAGGGAAGGGAAGGGAAGGGAAGGGAAGGGAAGGGAAGGGAAGGGAAGGGAAGGGAAGGGAAGGGAAGGGAAGGGAAGGGAAGGGAAGGGAAGGGAAGGGAAGGGAAGGGAAGGGTGTGTGAAAAATGGGCTGGGAGGAAAGAAACAGGTGGAAAAATCTCAGGATTTGTATCAAGATGGGAAAGTTTGGGAAGGAGAGATGATCTTCCTGCCAGTTTTGCTTCTGCAGGATTCAGGTTTAATTCCTCACTCGGAATTAAAGTTAAATTTAATTAATTAAAATTTAATTAAATTAAGCTAATTAAATTAATTCAATCCAGCAGCAACAGAACAAGATGTTCCTTCGATTTTAGGTTAATACTTTTTTAATAATTCCCGAAACTTTCCAAGGAATGAATGGAAGTATCAGAGCTTGCTCGGCCTCTGAAGTGGCTGAAAATGTCCTTGGGACAGGCCAAGGAGGAATCTTACATGGAAAAGAAGGTGTTGAACCAGGAAAATGCACAAGGATCCTTGGATCGGGGTGGCTGTGGGACTTTCCTGCTCATGGGACTCACGGAGTCTTTATATCCTAATTAATGGAGAGAAAAATTGGGACTCCACCCAAGTTTGGAAGGAGGGGATTTGGAGTTTCTCCATAAAAATCTCCATTAAAAACTGGCAGCTGCAGAAGGACTGAGGACAAGTTCTTGGAGAAGCCAAACCCTCCCAGGGTGCTGTGACTGGTGCAGCTCCCTTGGGGAAAGTCCAAATGCTGTAAAAAAAAAAAATAAAAGCTGGAATCTCCTGTAGGACAAAGCCACCTTGGAATGTCCCATCTCAAGAGCAGCATGTCCCAAAAAAGGACCCAAATCCCTTGGGAGGAGCCGAAATCTCCTTTTTTGGTGGGTTTTGTTGGGTTGGGATTTTGGGGGGGGGGGGTGGTTTGGGGGGTTTTGTATTTTTTGTTTGGTTGGTTTTCTGTTTTGGTTTGGTTGGTTGGTTGGTTGGTTTTGTTTGGTTGGTTTGGTGGGTTTTTTTTGTTTTTGAAAAGGGTTTTTGTTGTTGTTGTTTTGATTTTTGGTTTTGGTTTGTTGGGGTATTTTTGGTGAGATCTCATCAATCCCAGAGACAGATTTACAGCTAAAGAGCCTCTCCCAGCACCGCTATTCCCAATCCCTGTTTTCCAAACAGCACCCAGGGCTCTGCCAGAGCCACCTCTGCCTTGTGAGGATTTCTGGGAGCATCCTCGCACTGAGGATTTTGGATTTGCAGAGCATCGGCCCCCGGGAGGGGGCTGGGAAAATCCCGGAGGTGTTGCTGGTGAAGGAACACCGAGGACTCGTGCGATTCCAGGATCATATTCCAGGATCATATTCCAGGCTGAGCCCGGGATCATATTCCAGGCTGGGAATCGGATGCCGGGGCTCCTCCATCCATCCCCAGCCGGGCTCAGGTTACCAACTCCCGGCAGGAAAATCGATCTCCGTTCCGCTGGATTAACCCTGGGAATGCTGGAGCATTTTCCCGGACTTGGGAAAAGGCTGGGCTTAGGAAGGTGGACATGGACATCACAGAGAAAACGGGAATTTCTCGGACCTCCTGAATTCCCAAAGCAGCTCCTTCTCTGCTGGGGTTTCACGTTGAGGGATCCCTTGAAATCTCAGCTCCCAAAATCTCATTTTTTTGGGATGATTTTCCATCCTTTGCTCCCTGAGTTTCTCGGGTTCTCCCGGTGTTTTTCCAGCCTTTGCTCCCCGTGATTCTCCCCATTACTCTTTATTTTTCCAGCCTTTGCTCACTGTGTTTCTCCTTTTCCTCTTTATTTTTCCAACCTTTTCTCTCTGTGTTTTTCCCTTTTTCCCTCGGTTTCTCATGCCTTTGCTCCCCGAATTTCTCCCTCTTCCCTTTTGTTTTCCCAGCCTTTTCTCCCCCTATTTTTTTCCCTTTTCCCTGTGTTTCTCTCCCTGCCACAAGTCCCAGTCCTGACCCTGCTGGGCTTTGTTATGTTGGAAAAGGAAACACTTGGATCTAGAGATTTTCCAGGACAATTCCTCTTTTATTTATCTGAAATAAAACTTCCCTATGCCTGAGAAACATCTTTCCAGCAGAGATTACAATTATTTAATTTAAAATAATGTTTCAAATTATATTTTAATAATTTAGATGCTAATAAATAAAATGGAATAGTGAAATAATGGAATAATGGAATCCAAATAATAAAATAATAATTTCAATAATAACTTAAATTTAATAATAATTTAAATAATTTCATTAAAATTGTTTAATTACAATAATTTACAGAGATTAAAGTCATTTACCCTTCCCAGGCAGGCCACAATGTCTTTGCCGTCCCAGATCTGGGATGGATCAGCCTGAAATCTCCCAATCCCAAATTAAAGTGGCTCTGGTGTTTCTCCACCTCCTCCTTTCATCCCTGATTCCCAGCAGGAAACTGAACCCTTTGTCCCTCACTTTCCTCATAATCTCCCAGTTGCTTCAAAATATATCTATTACAGATTTTCACTTTTCTGGCAAAAAATAAGGAATATTTTAATAGGAATGAGAGGATTTAAAAGGTTTATCCCTGAGCTCTGTCCCATATCCAGGGAGAAGAGACATCCATGGAGTCTGGAGGTAGCAATAACTTCATCCAGAGCCATAAATTATTCCAGAGGAAGCTCTGACAAATAACTGAGTCTCCTTCACTGCAGAAGGGGAGAAAATAAGATTTCAGAATCAGGATGGGATGGATTTTTTATAATAAACCCTGGATGTGATGGAAAAGCAGCCCCCAAGGTGAATGAACAACAAATTCCCTGCCTGTTAACTCTCATTCCCCTTCCCTGCTGCTTCCCATCCTTTCTCCTCATTTCCCAAGGAATTAAAACAATCCTTTGATTTAGGGATTTTTATTCAGGGAATCTTTTTAATTAGGATCAAAGATGGGGCTCCTGTTATCACCTGGTTTTATTCCGGGTCCTTATCAGAACTGAGAAGGGATTAAGCCTTCTGAGGGTTTTACATTTTTATGAGTAATAAAGAAAGAAATTCTCTTTCCCAATAAATTGTAGATCCCTAAATGCACGGAATCCGGTGGGAATAGCTGGGATTCTGGAGCACTCACTAGAGGTGAGTTTTGGTTTAGGATTGGGGAAGGGCCATGGAAACACCAAATAAACTGGAAAACCTGGAAGGATTCAGGAAGAATCCAGACCAGCTCTGCTGGGAGAAGCTGCCAGCACTTGGAAAGTGATAAATAACAGCTGAAACTTGGGAATCTCAGCTGAGTGAGGGAACCCTGGAATGGTTTGGGTTGGAAGGGAACTTAAGGATCATCCCATTGGGCAGGGACACCTCCCACTGTCCCAGGCTGCTCCAAGTCCCAGTGTCCAACCTGGCCTTGGGTACTTTCAGAGATCCAGAGACAGCCACAGCATCTCTGGGAAATTCCAATAAAGCAATGCCATGATTCCAATAAATCTGCTGCTCCAGGTGTTGCCTACAATGTCGTTATTCTCTGATCCAACATTTTTCTCTGGGAATTCCATCCCAGCCCCTCCCCACCCTCCCAATCAGGAATTCCTTCCCAATATCACATCCATCCCTGCCCTCTGGCAGTGGAAGCCATTCCTCCAGTCCATTACTCATACGCTAAGAAGATTCCAAATGAAGAGCAAGGACTGTGGTTCCTAATCCACCAATGCCAGGAAAATGTGACCATCCAGGGAAACTGAGGCAGGTGATTTATCCCAGGGATCCAAACACCACCTGAGGGTGAGATGGACCGGTGCAAAATCCTGTCAGGTTCCCATGGTGACTGACAGTGTCCAGAACATTCCTTTGAAATCGAAATCTGTGGTTTAGGCAATGCCAGGAGGATGAAATCCCAACTTCAATCAACCTCCTTGGGACCCTCCCTGAGAGAAATGTTGGATCAGAGAATAACAACATCGCAGGCAACACCTGGAGCAGCAGATTTATTGGAATCATGGTACTGATTTATTGGAATTTCCCAGAGACGCTGTGGCTGCCTCTGGATCCCTGGAAGTGCCCAAGGTCAGGTTGAACACTAGGACTTGGAGCAGCCTGGGACAGTGGGAGGTGTCCCTGCCCATGGAATGGGATGATCCTTAAGTTCCCTTCCAACCCAAGCCATTCCAGGATTCCCTCACTCAGCTGAGATTCCCAAGTTTCAGCTGTTATTTATCACTTTCCAAGTGGTGGCAGCTTCCCCCAGCAGAGCCGGTCTGGATTCTTCCTGAATCCTTCCAGGTTTTCCAGTTTATCTGGTGTTTCCATGGCCCTTCCCTAATCCTAAACTAAAACCTACCTCTAGTGAGTGCTCCAGAATCCCAGCTATTCCCAACGGCTCCCGTGCATTTAGGGATCTACAATTTATTGGGAAAGAGAATTTCTTTCTTTATTACTCATAAAAACATAAAAACCCTCAGAAGGCTTAATCCCTTCTCAGTTTTCATTATCAGAATCATGGTATTGATTTATTGGAATTTTCCAGAGCAGCTGTCGCTGCCCCTGGATCCCTGGCAGTGCCCAAGGACAGGTTGGACAGGGTTTGGAGCAGCCTGGGACAGTGGGAGTTGTCCCTGCCCTGGCAGGGGTGGCACAAGGTGAGCTTGAAGTTCCTTCCAACTCAAAGCATTCCATGATTTTCTCCTGCTGGAATACTGCTGCCCAAAGAGCTGAGCACAGCCTTCTCCTCAGGGACATCCATGGGATTTGATCCATGCAGAAGATCCCTTCCCATCCTCATCTGGAAATCCCTGATGCCCCCAGACCATCTTCAAGGAGCCCAGGGAGTGTGGGAATGAAGGTCAAAGCTTTGCCCAGGAATTTGGGATTTGTGGGGAGCAGGCAGTGGAAAGACGATTGGAGGAAGAGGAATCTCGTTAAGGAATCCAGAGCCACCAATGGAAGGAGACGGGAATGTTGAAAAAAAAAAATGGAGGGGAAAAAATAATCAAAAGGCCCAAACATCGCCGGGTTTGGTGGAGAGACTCCACACAAAGAGAGCCTTTTTGGGAAAGAAAGACAAAGCGCTACCTTTGCTGGAATTCAGGGATACAGACGTCTCTTTTTGGAATTGTTTACACCTGGACACCAGGGAGGGAACGGAACAGCCAAAAAAGACTGAGGGAACGTTGAAAAAATCCGTGTCGGGCCTGTGGGTTTTGTTTTATATGATTTGTTTATTTAAATGGGTTTTTTTCCCGATGAAGCAGCCACTGTTTGAAGAGCTGGAGCGTGGTGGGATCAAGGAACATTTTTAGGTCAGTGGTAGCTCTATTTATCATTTTTAAGACAAATTTGATTATCCTGATGGGAATTCAGGTCTTCAGGGAAAGCTGCCCAGTTGTCATATTAATCATTGCTTTTAGTGTTTTCCTTAGGCTTTGGGGTTTGGGTTTAATAGGGAATATTCATTTTTTTTTCCCCTTTTAATTTAGCTTTCAGTTGCCCCAGGGCTTTGGCCTGGGAACCTCTGCAGAGTGTTTTTCCTTCAGTTCCAACCTTGGAATTCTGGGAAGGCTGTTCACTCCTAACGCAGCCCTTGCTGCAGGTCCATCCCTCCTTCCACTGGTGGGGGACTGGGATTCAGGGAATTCTTTCTTGGAAGAAGAAGAAGAAATAAAGAAAAAAATGCCAGAGTAAAAAAATAAACATTTACAGTTCCAACTATGGACCACATCGCGTTGTTGTCTTTCCAATGGTTTTATGGGATACTGTTCCTGTTTTTTTCTATTATCATGGTATCCTGGAATGGTTTGGGTGGGAAGGGACCTTAAAGCCCATCCATGCCACTCCCTGCCATGGGCAGGGACACCTCCCACTGTCCCAGGGTGTTCCAACCTGGTCTTGGACACCAAGTCAGGGGGAATTGGTATTGGATTGAGGGAGGAGGAGAGTGGAGGACACCAAAACCTCAGCCTTATCCAGTACATCCCAGTGCTCCATGCAGAGACACTGGGAATGAATGCAACTTTTGGAAAAGGGGGATCACCGTTTTTGGAGGTGCTGGGTCCTCTACAACACCAGAGGAGTTTGGTGTAGGGATGTTTCTGGTTTGGGAATCTCCATGGAGTGGAAAACTAGAGAGGAAAATCCAGCTGCAGCAGGGTCGACCGGCAGTGCCGCCGCTCCCGCTCCCTGAAATGAGAACAGGAAAAGAGTCAGGAAAACAGTCCGTAAAACTTAACTAGTGGCCATATTTAAGAGAAATTAGAGGAAATGGCCCCACATCCTGTGGAATTCACCTTTGCCAAAGTCTGCAAAGCCCAGTCCCAGGGCCGGATTTAGAAAGGGAGCGGAGACTTTAACGGCCAAAAAGGTAGGGAAGGAAAAACTCTCCATGGCCACAAGAGTGAGGCTTCTGTTTGGGCTGGGATCGCTGGAAGCGTGGCTGGGACACGGGTCAGGAATGCCCCAGGTATTCCATGGAAATGTCTCCGTTACGACTCCAGACATGGAAATTCATTAGTGCTACAATTACAGCACCAAGGGCACTCAGGAGATGCGGGGTAAGAAACACATCCAAGGTTTTAGAGGGAAAATCCATCACCCCTCTGCTAAAGCTGCCTAAAGTTAAGCTTGAAATAACCCGTATTTTAAGCTCAGCCCAGTTCGCTTTGCAAGAAGTCAAAGGGAAGAAATTTAGGAATTTTTTTACCCCCATGGAATGAAATGGTGCCGCAAGGCATGGAGTGGGAACATCAACTCGTGGTTGCAGCACGTTCCGCAGCAGTTTTGGGTGCTGCTCCCAATTTCCTAAATGTTTTCCATGAATTCCCATCATGGTCCAGGTGCTGCCGTGTCTGATGGTTTCTACCACGAGCAAAGGTTCAAATTCAGCTCCTGCAGAATGGAGCTGGATTCAGTCCAGGAGCTACAGGGACTTAGGAGGCAGCAAAACCATAAATGGAGGAAAACAGCAAGCCAGAATTCCCAGTGTCCTCTTCCAAGTGTCCCTCCCAGTTTTTGGACCTGCCTCATCACCACTTCATCCTCCCCTTCCCTCACTCAAGATTGAAACAATGGGAAATGCATTGCAGACATATAAAGAGGTTTAGACTCAATATTAGGATTTTTTTTCGTGGAAAGGCAGGTAAATCATTGGAACAGACTGCTCAGGGCAGTGGTGGAATCACCATCCCTGGAAATGTTCCAAAAGGTGTGGATGTGGCACTTGAGGACACGTTGGAATGGTGAACATGGTGCCGGTGCTGGGTTGATGGTCAGACTTGATTTTAAAGGTCTTTTCCAACTTTAACAATTCTATAATTCCATGATTTTCTGCCAGTGGGATGCGCAGGCCATTTTTCATGGCTTGCATGAAGTCTGAAGGCAATCTTCCCTTTTTCCCTTTTTCCCCTTTTTTCCTTCTTCCATTCTTCCCTTCTTCCCTTTTTCCCTTCTGCACTTCTTCCCTTTTTTCCTTCTTCTTCCCTCCTTCCCTCCTTCCCTTTTCCTTCCCTTCTCCAGAGGTTCTCCTCATACAAACAGATCTTTTGCACCTCCAATAGCCCCTGTCACCCCCAGGAAAATCCCCCTTAATTGGGATAATGGGTGATATCCATTATTCAAGGAAATTTGGATTGCTAAACATCCTGCACTTGGTTCTTCCTGATGTTCCAAGCAGGACCATGAGGGTGGTGAGTGGGGCAAAGCAGATCCCAGATGGGGAAGGATTGTCCTTCTTCATTCCATGACAATGAGGATTTATAAGAGGCATAGAAATGTCTGAATAATCCTGGTGGTGCAGATGGAGTTGCTGTTCTCTATCTCTTCCAGAGCAAGCCATTATCCCTATTTTTAGGAAGGGAAAACTCATTTGGGATGGAGTTCTCAGTGGCAGACTTGTCATGACAGCAGGACAGAATTGCTGATGCTGGAAAAGCCTTCCAAGATCGAGTCCAACCCTTCCCCACCACTGACCGTGTTCCCAAGTGTCACATCCACAGGGATATCCAATCCCTCCAGGAACGAGGACTCTTACTGGATTCCACCAGTCAGCACTAGCCTGGAATTTCACTCACCCCAGATCCCAGACATGATCCCTCTTGCCCAACACTGGGATCAGGAGATACAAGCTGATTTCCTGGGCTATTCCACACAGATTTCCAAGCAAACCTTTGTGACTCTTCTTGCAGGATTTGGCCCACATTGGAGCAGGGACAAAGATTATCCGACCATGGAAAACATTCCCATTTCCAGAATATAAAATGCCATTCAGACCAAGGTCCAGTCACTTCTAAACCAGTTCTTCCAATCCTGAAGTGGAGGCTTCTCCCAAGGCCGAGGTCCTGCTCGGATCTCCCTCAGGTGCAGTGTAAATTATCCATGTGTTTCATTCCCAAAATCCGTGTCCAATACCCAGGTTATTTTTATGAGTCCCATGCTCATGGAAGCGAGATCTGAAATTGAAATGTCATCTGCTATTTGATCCTGATTCCCAACTTTCTGACATCTCTTTTCCCCTTAACATATTCCAGATGACCCAGGAAAACATCCGCAGTTTATTTCATAAACTGAAGAGGATTTGTTATTTTTATTTTCCTAAGAGCTGAGGGAGCCCTTGGGGCAATGTTTTTCCGTGTTTTCCTTCCAAATTGCTGACACTTTTTTGGTATCAAGATGTCCGGATGCCTTTTTTCCCTCGCCTGGATCCGCCTGGAGACTCCTCGCTCCGTGGTGTTGATGTGTATATGAACTCCAGAATTCCCTGGATTTTACAGCTCCCGTGGTGTTGTGGTGTTGGATTTCATAAATCACGCATCACCTCGGCTCGTATTCCTGGATTTTGGAGTGATTCACAGCCCCGGGGAGCAGGAATTCAGCAGGATCTGGGAAGATGCTGACAGGACCACTCAGAGCCTGAGCCCCGCTGAGGCTGTTCCCGAATTGTCTGGGGGATCTCCTGTCCTGCTGGAGATGAGGCACAGCAGGAATGTGCACCTGGAATGTCCTCACAGCACGAGGAGGCTGACAACGTGCAGTTGTTGCACTCAAGCTGGTCCAGAGGAGTTTAGGCTGGATTTTGGGAAAATTTATTCCTGGAAAGAGCTGTCCAGCCCAGGGCAGCAGTGGAGGCCTCATTCCTGGAAGGATTTAAATCCATGTGGAGGTGGCACTTGGGGACATGGTCAGTGGTGGCCTTGGCAGTGCTGGGGACAGTTGCACTTGGAATTGGAGATCTTTTCCAAATGTAAGGATTCCGTGATCCTATCAAGGATCCAAAGAGCACCACACCAAAAGAAGGGGGAGGTAGATCCTGCTTGGTGCTCCCAGTCTGGATCTTGGGCGTGGCCCCTCAGCATCCTGAGAACCCCAATTTGAGGGGCTGCCATGGTAAGGAGGAACACTGAACATCTCATTCCAAAGCTGACTCCTGCCTCGGGCTCCTGCCCACAGCCAGAGGGGATCACACAGGGATTCCCTTCCCAAATGTGGGATGGGACCCCCTCCAGCTCTCCCAGCTCTTCCCAAGGGGCTGAGCTGGGACTTGGAGCTCATCACCTTCCCACTGCTCCTCCCCAGCACCCAAAGCCACCGACTGAAAGGAGTGAAGGCTGAGCAAGAGAAGCAGAAGAATCTTGGGATGATTCTGATCTTCAGAGAATCCCAAAGGACAAAACAAAGTTGGAAAGGAGATAGCAGTAATAAAGAACAACAATAATAATAATAAAAGCATTTCTTTAGTCCCTGTGTGGAAGTTTTTAAAGCACAGCCAAACCAATCATTGGAGATTTGCAGAGCCCAGAGTGAAAACTCGAAGACACAAAAATACAGAAGAAAAATATTTCTATGGCAAATCCCAGGAATTCATTCTGGGCAAAGGAGTGTCCATGCTACCCAAGGAATGTCAAAGGAATAATAAGGGATGAGGTAAGACATGAAGAGTCTGATTACAAGGCCATGGAGGGGCAGGACGCAGGGAATGGCTCCCACTGCCAGAGGGCAGAGATGGATGGGAGATTGGGAATTAGGAATTCCTGGCTGGGATGAAATTCCCAGAGCAGCTGTGGCTGCCCCTGGATCCCTGAAAGTGTCCAAGGCCAGGCTGGATGGGGCTTGGAGCAGCCTGGAATAGTGTGAGGTGTCCCTGCCATGGCAGGGAATGGCACTGGGACGATCCTTAAGTTCCCTTCCAACCCAAACCATTCCAGGGTTCTATAAATGCACCCATCTCACTCAAGACCTCGGATTTCCTGCAGCTGAGCATCCATTTTGAGAAAAATGACTCAAAAGTTGGGTCAGAATCAAAAAACAAAAAACATTTGAAGTTCATGAGTCCCTGTCATCCTGAACATTACAAGAAACAGAGATCAACTTGGTTTTATTCCTCTGACAGCAGGAATTTTTTCCAAGTGGATGAGTTTTAAGCAGCTGTCACAAGCCCAAATTAGCTCCCAATGTGTGATCCGTAAAACTGGGCAGATAAATCATCCAGGAATGCCAGCCACACTCTCAAAGGGAAGAAAAATGGATCCACAATGTTTTTTCAGGGATGAGTTCTGCAGTTTGGTGAGAGGAGGTGTAGACAAAAAAAACACTGCCCTGACAGCTCCGGAAACAAATTGTTCCTTTTCCAGTCACCAAAACTCAGCTGAGGTTTTGTTTGCCTTCATAACCTTCTGCATTCACCCCAAAAAGTCTCTGACAACCAGGCAGAGCCCAGATCCCGCCTGGATTTGAAAGGATCCCAAAATTAGAATCATTTACAATGTTCTGGAAGGAATCCCACGGAGCAGAGTGAAAAGAAAAGAATTCAAGAATGGGATTTTGCTGCTTTTAGGAGCATGGAGCTGATGGGAGGATGGAATGCTGTGGATCTTCTCCTGCTCCTCAGTCACTCTGGAATGGAGGTGATGCGGGGATGGGATGAGAAGTTCCAGTTTTGGTTGTCTCAGGATCACCTCCAATCCTCTCCCAGTTGGCAGACTGGGCCGAGGGAGGGTTGGTGCCTCCCAGACTGGTCCCCCTGAGTCACGGCCACAGAAAATCCCGATGGCCAAATTCACTCCTGGCCGTGTTTGTTCCTGTCTCAGCAGGAGGAGAAGCTGAAATATTGGATTTTTCCACCCCAAAATTTCTGCCAAGACGTCAGAGCCATGTTGTTTTAAGGGGAAAACTGGAATTACCTGGATCAGCCTGAACTCCTGGTGTGAAGGAGGGGTCTCACACTTCCCAAATCCTGGGAGCTGTTTTTCCCACAAGGACAAGACAGATCAGGTTGAGCTGGTTTGGATTTTTGTCATTGTCATTCCAGCCATGAATTCTGAGCTCTCATCCAGAGAAGAGGCCACAGTCCATCCCTGATGACATCGAGTCAGGGCCCATCCAAGAGAACACGGGATGAGCCATGGAAGTGACAGCTCCAAAAGGGATCGGTGTAAACGGACACAAAAAATGCATCCTGGAAAGGATTTGGGAAGGGAAAGCGGGTTTTGGGGAAACAGTGTTTTATCCAAGTGTGTTTGGACAGGAAATCCCTGGTGTTTGTGTATAACGGGAAATATCCAGGAAATCCCAGGATTGTCAGTCCCAGGCACTTTCCCAGTGCTGGGATGAGATGTCTGTCACTGCCTGTTGGAGGCCACTCCAAGGAGAGCTCCACAGCTTTGGTTCTGATATTCCCAAAAATCTGGGCCAACGATCAAATCTATCCCCAGTCACTTCATGGAAAAATCAGCTGGAAATTTAGCAGTGAGCAGGAAAAC
Source organism: Taeniopygia guttata (assembly GCF_048771995.1). Taxonomy (NCBI): domain Eukaryota; kingdom Metazoa; phylum Chordata; class Aves; order Passeriformes; family Estrildidae; genus Taeniopygia; species Taeniopygia guttata. The sequence goes on along the minus strand of NC_133026.1, from coordinate 1,338,878 downwards.
CTGAGTTGTGGAATGGTTTGGGTGGGATCATCTCATCCCATGGGCAAGGGCACCTCCCACTGTTCCAGGCTGCTCCCAGCCCTGTCCAGCCTGGCCTTGGGCACTGCCAGGGATCCAGGGGCAGCCCCAGCAGCTCTGGGCACCCTGTGCTGGTGTTCCATCCCCTTTTTCCTTATCTACACATCTTATCTGCTGTCCAGGAATTTTCCAGAGCTCCACCTCAGCTGGAGCATCAAGCCAAGGAATTGGTGGCCACAGTTCCCAGACATGGCTCCCAAAGTGCTTTATTTAGCTTTGGGATCCACCTCCAAGCTTTTGGGAGCATTAAAGGAGGAGCAGTCACTTTGCAAAGCTCCGAAAAGTCCCTCAGGATTCGTGTGGAATCGTCGGTGGTTCCCAAGAGAGACCAAATTGAAGTTGGGCCTAATTAAACACAATCAGGGAATCATGAAGTCGTGGAGTGGTGGGGTTGGAAGGACCTTTAGGACCATCTACTCCCAGCCCCTCTGCCATGGGTAGAAATCCCCTGATCCAGCCAGGTTGGAGCAGGGCCTGGGGTCCTGCAGGAAGGGAGAGGTCACAGCAATGGAACATCCGTGATCCCAATCCAAGGGCTGGGGTGCTGCTGACATTCCCTACAGCCATGGCAGCATCTCCTTGGGGAGATTTTTGGCCCAAAATACTCTGGAAACTGAGGAACAGGGAAGGGCTTTGCTCATCTTCCACCGATTTATGGCAAGAACATCAGGACCGCGTGGAATTCCTTGTCATTCCTGCAGGGGAATCACTCCTGGGAGGGAGATCCCTACAATGGGACCAACTTCCCTGGGCTTCCCGTTCCTTCCTGCCAGCACAAATTGCAGGGAATAGGAGAGGGGACAAATTTTGGAACATCTGAACCCCAAGATTTGGTGTCCCCCTCCAGCAGGATCCCTCTGCTCATCCCAGGTACCGAGGAGCCCCCGAGCAAAAAGAGCTCCTCAATCCCGACTGGGAATGTCGGGGGGGAGGGAAGCTGAAGGAAAATAAATAATTTCTGGCTGCTCTGAATCAAAGCCTGTTACAATCAAAACAGTTCCCCGCTGCAGCAGGGCCCTGGGGCCTCGTTCCCAAAAATTATGTGTGTGCTGGAAGCCACAGGGAAAAACTCTCTGACAGAGGAGACCTTCCCGCTGTCCGAGGGAGCCAGGGAATGCTTTGAATCCAATATCTCTGTCCAGGCTCTCCCGGAGCTTGTGCAGCCTCTTTGTCCAGGGTCCAATCTGGAGTGGGTTAATCCTGCTGCTCCTGCTGCAGATCCTGCCCCTGGGAATGCCCAGAGGGAAAAACGAGAAAGGAAATGAGGATTTGGGGGCTAAATTGAAATGGGAAGTGGACAAGAGAGCATTGAAGGAGGTTGGAGGGAAAAACCCTCGGCACAAATGCCAGCAAGGAGCTCCAATCCCAGTTTGTCTGAGAATATCACGGATTTCATGGGAAATATTCCTGATTTGCAGGAATTATCCCTGATTTTCAAGAATTGTATGTGGATATATGTACAAGAATGCAGCAGTTAAAATGAGAATTCGGAAATCTCATTGTGAGGGATATCATGAGGTTCAACAAGCACAAGGTCCTGGATCCACATGGGATAAATCCCAAACACAGACATGAGTTGGGTGGGGAATGGATGGAGAACCCTGCAGGGAAGGATTTGGGATGTTCATGGATGAGGGGCTGGATGTGCCCAGGCCAGAGACCCCCTGGCCCAAGGATAATCCCAAAGGTGGGATTAGGGATGGGATTGTGCCCCTCTGCCCCTCAGGTGAGACCTCACCTGCAGAGCTGCCCCAGCCCCAGATCCAGCAGCACAAGGACCTGGAGCTGCTGAGAGACCCAGAGGAGCCCCCAGAGCTGCCCCAGGGCTGGGAGAGCTGGGAATGTTCACCTGGAGAGGAGAAGCTCCAGGGAGAGCTCAGAGCCCTGACAGGCCCTAAAGAAATGGAAAAGGACAAGGGATGGAGGGACAGGACACAGGGAATGGATGGGAGATTGGGAATTGGGAATTCCTGGCTGGGATGGAATTCCCAGAGCAGCTGTGGCTGCCCCTGGATCCCTGGCAGTGCTTAAGGCCAGGTTGGAGCAGCCTGGGACAGTGGGAGGTGTCCCTGCCATGGCAGGGGTGGCACTGGATCATCCTTCAGTTCCCTCCCAACCCAAACCATCCTGGGATTTTGTGACAGGATGAAACGTCTGGGATTCCACCCCTAAGAGCCGCTGATTTATGCTGAATATCCAGACATTTCCCTTTGTCCAAGATAAAGGCTGGAAGTTCCACTTTCCCTCCTTCAGCAGCTCCAGGTTCCTCCCCATCCCGGCATCCATGAGTTCCAAAGTGACACCAGAGCTCGTCACAGGGAGGGGACTTGGAGCAAGACCTGGATCCTGCTGCTCCAGAGGATGCCAAGAGCAGATCCCACCAAATTCCAGGCTGTGGGGAATCCACATGGAAGATCACCAGCAGGATAAAGCAGCAATTTTCCTAATTCCGGAGAACCCCAAGTGCAGCCGGCACTCCAGAAATTCCAGATAAACTTCCTTGGATTTCCTGAGAGGATGAAGAGGTGAGGAAACAGGGATCAAACTCTGCCATTGGGATCCCAATTTCCCTTTTTCCCCTCTCGTGGTGCTGCTATGAAGACAGAATTCCTTTCATCCTGGGTATATTCCACGTTTTTTTGTGGATACAGAGTTTGTTCTCACTCCTTGACCAGTCGGATTGGGCAGTGCTTGTGTTTTTTAACCCCAAAAAGAGATGGGAATGGAGTCAGATCCCAAATTCTGATGGAGACATCACTGAAAGCAAAGAATTGGGATCCAAGGATATCCAGAGGTGCCTTCCGAGCCCAGTGACTGATTTTCCAGCACAAATCCACAAAAAAAGGGCAGAATCCTTCCAGGGGAAAAAAAAAAAAATGTAACTAAACCTCATTTTCTGTTGGATTCTCCAGCAACAAGGACATTCCAATGGAGTGGAAATGGAATGAAAGGAGAAGCTGGGAATAAGGAAGGTGGGAATTGGAGCTGAATAACCTCGGAGCAGTTACAATGGATCCTTGTCCTGCCGCTGGAATGTGGCCAGGAGGTGCTGAACAAGGAACTGCTCATTCCCTTGGTGACAGATAGGATTTCATGGCTTGGTTTTATGGGATGTGGCCATAAATCCATGGATTCTGCACGGCTGGAATGGGCTGGGCTCCTGCTTATTCTTTCCTGGCTTAAAACAACTGGTATGGAGTGAGGAACCAGCTGTGGGCAGATGTGGCACCTTCCGGAGAAGAGACAGACTCCAAGGATGATCCAGTATGGAATTCTCATAGGACAGAGCTTTCCATGGATTACAGAGAATCCTTGGAGTTGTTCTGGATTAAAATGATGAGCTGGACTTAAAACAGGACAAGGAGTCTGGGCCAGCTTTGCCTCAAGCCCATCCTGGGAAATCCAGCTTGTCCTGCCTCACCCAGTCCTGAGAGCTGAGAAAATTCCTTGGAAAACAAGGAAGGAAGTGGGATTTTTCAGCCTGTAAAATAAAAATAAAAATAAAAATAAAAATAAAAATAAAAATAAAAATAAAAATAAAAATAAAAATAAAAATAAAAATAAAAATAAAAATAAAATAAACTTAAAAATAAAAATAAAAATAAAAATTTAAAACTAAAAATAAAACTAAAAATAAAATAAAAATAAAAATAAAAATAAAAATAAAAATAAAAATAAAAATAAAAATAAAAATAAAAATAAAAATAAAAATAAAAATAAAAATAAAAATTAAAATTAAAAATAAAAATAAAAATTAAAAATAAAAATAAAAATAAAAATAAAAATAAAAATAAAAATAATAACAATAACAATAACAATAACAATAACAATAATAATAATAATAATAATAACTGGAGGGTGGAGGATTCAGGTTCTTTGAAATATCCAACACTGATTTTCCTGGGATCTCCAAGCTTGGCATAAATCCTATTAGGAGAGGTTGGGAAAACAGAATAAATTGGAATCAAACAACATTCCCACCTGGAAAGACTTTGGGATCAGGGTGTGGAATAATTGTGAGGCAACTCCCCACAGCTCCTCAATCCAGTCAGAGCTGGAAGTGACTTAGCAGAGCTGCTGATCCAGCTTTTCCCACAAACACAGGGAATTGGGATTTGGGGGGGTTCCTGCCAGAGACGGATAAAAGGGGATGGGCTGGAGTCCATCCCAGTTTCCACAAGTTTTATGGATACTGCTGAGGAAGAGAACGAGCAGAGAGGAGCCTGGATTGGGATGGGGACACCAGAGGGCTCCTACATGTCCTTGAAAGTGGATTTAAGAAGGAATTGAGGGGGGAAATTATCCCAGAGCACAAAGGTTGGATCCAAGATTTTTGAGGGGTTTTCCTCATTTTTTATGATGGATAATTGGCCACTTGAGGATGGAATGAAACAAATCCAGTGGGAATCTGGTCTGAAAGTCAAAGGAATGGTCAGAGGGACCCGGGGCTTCCAAGCCTTGCTTGGTGCTCCCTCACCAAGCTCAGCTTTCATTCCCTGCCTTTATTCCCTTTCCCCACTCAGTTTGTAGTGGATTACAGGAACACAGCCCCCATCCTTTTGGAGCCCCCTCCTGCCAGCTGGAATTCCAGGGAGGCAGAGAAATCCTTCCAAGAATACCCTAGAAGGTGAGACGTGGTTATATATGACCCCATTATTCCAAAAATAATCATTCCCTGCCAGTGGGACGGGGCCAAAATGTTGGATTTGGGGTTTCCCCCAGGATTTCAAGGATACCTGAGCCACCCTGGGCCTCCAGCTCCAGCAAATCCCAGATTTTCTCCTCGCCAAGAAGAGCTGGCACAACACCTCGAGCTCCACATCCTTTTGTCCTGAAGGAATCATTCCTGGCAAAGGCTTGTGGAGTCCTGCCTTCCCTTTCCTGCTTTTCCAAATGAAATTCGATCTCCGGGCTCCTGTGCTCCTGGCGGGATGTGAATTGGTGGAGGTGGTTCCCAACGCTTAGTTCGGGATAGGATTCAGGAGCTGAGCCAAAAGGCAGGAAAAGCCACAATAAAAATTCCAATGAATAGTTTTACCAAGCTTGGAGCAGACCCAGGGATTTTAAGGAAAACCTCCAGGCGTTCCTGCAGCTTCCCAGCTACCAGGAGCGGCCACATTTTTCCACTTCCATGGGATTGGGAAGAGCAAAATGTCCCCCAGGAGCTTTAAAGCCTCCACGGGGCAGGAGAATGGACATTCCCTTGCATTTCCCAGCTCCAACTCATCCCAGAAAGTTGGGAAATTAAACTTTACAGCTTGGGATGATCCTTTCACTCTTCCCACTCTCCTCACCGGGAGCCAGAGCTGTTTCCTTGGCATCCCTCTGCTTTTCCTTGCCCTGATATTCCACGTCTGCACCTCCAGGAAAGGGAAGCGTTTAAATAAATCCAACAATGGGATTAATCCTGCAGGAGCTGAAGATCCCTTTTGAGGAAAATCCAAGTGGTTTTTCTCACAGTTTCTTGGGAATACTCCATGTCCCAACAGTCTTTGACTCTGATGGAATTTGTTTTGTGCTAGCTGTGTAAAATAAGTGCTACACAATCCTGGAATTCCAGAATTTGGGCTGGGAGGGATCTGAAGAATGTCCCCATTCCCACCTCTGCCATGGCAGGGACACCTCCCATTATCCCAGGGTGCTCCAACCTGGCCTTGGACACTTCAGGGATCCAAGGGCAGCCACAGCTGCTCTGGGAATTCCATTCCAGCCAGGAATTCCTAATTCCCAATCTCCCATCCATCCCTGCCCTCTGGCAGTGGGAGCCATTCCCTGTGTCCTGTCCCTCTGTCCTGTCCCTCCAGTCCCTCTCCAGCCCTAAGTTTTCCCTGGATCCTTCTCTTCTCCAGGTTGAACATTCCCAGCATTTCCAATTCTACTGAATGACTCCACCAGCCAAATCCTGGCTTTGGTTTTCCTTAACTTCTGTCAGCAGGAACAGGAATTTCTGAGAAACAAGGTTTTGATCCAGCTGTGGGATTGTGAGGATGGGAATGGGATCAGTCCTGGAGGAAAATTGGTTTTATTGGGAATTCTCAGTCTCTTGGTCAAGGAAGCCCCTTCCCAAGTGGGGGCTGCAACCTCAGCCCAAACCCAGAGTGAGTGAGAATTCCCAAAAATAGGAGGGGAGAGATGAAGCTGGGAAATGAAAAAATTCCATTGGGAATTATCAGAATACCTGGATGGCGAAACACTCAAGGAATAAAAAAGAAACTAATTAAAAATCCTCCCCAGAATTCCCAAACTGAAGCCAAACAAAAATAACAGCAACAACCTTCCTGCTCCCCTTGAGTCTTGTTTTTTGGGACAAGGATGGATGAAATCCCTCTTTTCCTTGGAATGGCCTTGCCAAGCTTTGAGGAGCTCCTGCTAAATGGAATCCCTGATGTGGTTTGGATAATGGGTCATAAAAACACTCAGAAGGGATTAAAACACAACAAAACCCCACAAATGTCTGGTTTTCCCAAAAAAAAAAATCCCAGGACATTCCCTGCTCCGAGGGGAAGTGAGGAAGGGGTAAAAATTCCATCTTTTCCAGAAGGTTTGCAGAAGAGCAGGAAGGGGCTGAAGGTTTGAGGGATCTGAGCTCCAGCCTCGGGAAGCTCCACAGGAAGGGCAGAGATGCCCTCTCTTGGGGGATCATGGAATTTTCCCTCTAAAATCCCCTTTTCCCAGATTTTAAAGGCTTCTATGTTGATGGAAGTGGGAATCCATATTTCCCAACTTTCCTTTTGGGGTTTTGGGAAGGAAAAACTCCCCCTGGAGCATCACTGCCCTCTCAAAAACTGCAAATCCTGTTTTTCCTCTCAATCCTTTTGCTGGAAAAGCCTCTTTGGAAGGGAAAAGAAGGGAAAGGTTGGGCCTATGGAATGATAAAGATCTTGGGAGGGACAGGAATTATCCTTTAATAAATCATGGAATGAGTCCTGTGGGTGCCACCGACCCCAGGCAAGCCTGATCCCAAAGGTGGAATTTTATACCTGAAATATTTTGGGATATTAAACCACACAAAGGGGATTCATGGTCCGGGAGGTTTGGGTTTTCCCAAAAATTCCTCAGGCTGGGAATCAACACAGGAATAGAATTCCAGATTTAGGACCTTCACAGCTCCAGACAGCCCGGAAAGGAGTGGATCTAAGCTGAAGGAGAGCAGGGATAAATGGGATATTGGGAAGGAAATTCCTGGCAGGGAGGGTGGGAAGGGACAGGAATGGATTTCTTGGAGAAGACAGGGATTAGTAATGGATTTATGTTTAATAATGGCTTCATAAATAATGATAGGGAAGAAACAGAGCAACTTGGAGGAAAAACTGGGGCGGGGGAAAAATCAGCTTGGACTTGGATGGAGGATTAAGAAAAGCTTCTGCTCAGTGGCTGAATCCCAGAATCCTGGAATGGTTTGGGATGGAAGGGGCTGAGAGCTCATCCCATTCCCACCTCCCACTGTCCCAGGGTGCTCCAACCTGGCCTTGGGCACTTCCAGGGATCCAGGGGCAGCCACAGCTGCTCTGGGAATTCCCTCCCAGCCAGGAATTCCCAATTCCCAATCTCCCATCCATCCCTGCCCTCTGGCAGTGGGAGCCATTCCCTGTGTCCTGTCCCTCCATCCCTCATCCCTAGTCCCTCTCCAGCTCTCCTGGAGCCCCTCCAGGCCCTGGCAGGGGCTCTGAGCTCTCCCTTTGTTCTCCAGGTTGAAGGGACAAGGAAAGAGATAATCCTGAAGGGATTTTGGAGGGTTTTGAACAGCCTATCCCTATTCCTAGTCCTGTTCCCCTGGATTTTCCCTTACTCATTCCCTGGACTCTTCACCTTTCTGGGATCATCCCTTCCCCACCTTTCCGTGTTTGTTCCCACCTTGCCGTATCCCAGATCAGAATCCCATGGGAATGATCTCTCCCTGTCCCAATTCCAGCATTCCAAGGCCTCTTCCCATCCCCTCACAGATGGAAAAGTCTCTTTGTGAGGACCTGGGGAAAAATGAGGGATCCTTGGAGAGAGAAATCCTTGGAGCAAAAGGTCTGTGAGGGGTTTTCCCTCCCTCATTCCAAGTGCTGCTCCCCTTCCATCCCAGGTTTGGAAATCCATCTTTTCCCTCTGCTCCAGAGGTGGGAAGGAGCTCCTGGAGAACTTTCTCCATAGGCAAAGCATTCAAAATTCCAACTTAACGAGGAGATTTTACAGGCTTCCAAACATTCCCTGGCTCCAGGCTCTCCCCCTGTGGTGGATCCCGAGGCCAACGCTTCCATGGGGGAATTATGATTTTGGAAAACTCCATTTGAAAGATCCCAAGGGAATTTATTAAGACTTCCTGTAAAAGGACAGGGAGTTTAATACAGATGGGGAAAAAAAAAAGAAACAGGAATTTTGATTTCTACTAGAACAGGGCTTGACTTCATAAACGAAATTCCCTCATGGTCTCCCCCATCCTGTTCCCATCCCATTTTCCCCCCTCCTCATCCCATAAAACAGAGCTTGGGATCAATGCCCTATGTGTATGGAAATAAAGAGGAATCTTGTCATTCCCAGGTTTTTTGGGATGGGTCACGGAGCTGGGGCAGGGACAGAACTGCTGGGAAAGGCACAAATCCTGGGCTGGCTGGGATGGGAATTTTTTCCCTCCCAACCAAATTTTTCTGGGATTCTGGAATTCTATGGAAAACAACTGAAATATTCCCAAAATCCAGTGTGCTTTTCCTCACCTACATCATTTATTTCCTCTTTTCCTTTCCGTTTTGTGTTGGAATTTCTCACTCTCAGAGGGAACCATGGGAGAGGGAACAAACTCTCCTTCCATAGGGAAGGAAATCCAACCAGAGGCATTTCCCTCCATCCCAGTCCACCCCAACAACTGGTGACCAGTTTCCCTGGTGGATTTGATGGAATCCCAGGATCCTGCAAAGCAGTTTTTCCCAAATAAATTAATTTACCTCCTCAAATCAATTATTTCAATAAATCCCACCTTTCTACAGCCAGGAATTTTTCCCTCAAAGCCAATCCCCAGCTTGTGGTAAGATAGGGACAGGCGGAGCGGAAGATTACCGGGATGTCACGGAAAGACAGACCCCTTCCCCCCTCTCTCTCCCCTGCTTATCTAGTTAACCCCAAGAGTCCCAGAAGAATGTAGCCACACCTGTTCTGGTAAATTTCCACTACCCACTGTCCCTGAAACCCCCAGCCCCCCTCTGACGTAGCAAAGACCCCCAAACCTATTTAAACCCATGAGATAAGATAATAAACGCTTTCGACCGTCCACCAAATTGGTGCCAGCGTGTGTCGTTAGTCCGAGTAGCCCGGGCGAAGCCGGGCTGCCGTGCTGTCTTCTTGTAACCAGGTCGCCGTTGTCTTTTATAAAGGCAACATCTGGTGCCGAAACCCGGGACAAAATTCGCCCGGTAGACGGGTTTCACCTGGACAGAAGCAGCGGCCAGGACGGTGGAACCGTACCCAGGCGTAGGGGAGACGTCCCCGGACCCGCGAGCGTCATAGGCAGCGTCGCATGGGTCGTAAGTATGAGACAATGGAATATCGCGTTTAAGCTCAGGGACTTTTATCTTGCCATAGCAAGGCTGCCTGAGCTTGGAGCAGCCGAATGCTCAGTGGATGCCATGCATCCGGGGATATGGGAACAGTGTACAGCCACGCTAGCCGGGGAGGAAAAATCCTCAAACAGTAACAAGAGCTTTACGGCACGGAGAAAAGTAAAAAGGACCCCGCGCAAAGCAATAGAAAAGCAGGAGACGCGGAGTGCAGCACATATGTGTTTATTAGTCAAACCCGAGCTCGGGGGGGGGGCGAAAGCGCAGACCGTCCCTGAGGAGGGTCCACCCGGGACCGGAGACCCGAGAGAGCTCAGCGCAACAACCCCTTCCCCGGATCAGAGCGCAGCCCGGCCCCGCCGCAGAGCTGAGCCCAGCCCAGCCCGGCAGAAGCAGCGCTGCCGCCGGAGCGGCGCGTTTCAAGCGGCGCGGCCCCGACCCCGCCGGAGCGCGCTCCGAGCAGCGCGACTCCGCTCCCGCCGGAACCCAAGCCCGCCCGCGGCTCCGCGCCGCTTCCCCGCCGGCGCGCCGAGCGGAGCAGCGCCGAACCCCGCCGCACAAGCCCCCCGGGACGCCCCCGCCGCAGAAAACCCCCGGGACACCCCCACCGCGAAAAACCCCCGCGAAAACCCCGCCGCAGAAAAACCCCGAGAAGCCGCCGCTTCCCAATCCGTCCCGCCGCCGGTCAGAGATCCGCGGTCAAAGGCGCAGCCGCGCGCGGGGCGCTCTTGGCGAGAGCCGGCGGGAGAGACCGGAGTCGCAGGGGCCGCGGCTCGGGGAGAATCCCCGGCCGCGCGGCCATGCGGCCGTTTTAAAAATGGCGCCGAATGCCGCGGAGGGGGGCGGAGCCCGGGCGGTCCCGGCGCGAAAACTCGGACACCGCGCGATCTCAGAAACGCGCGCGCGCGGGAGAAAGGGGCGGAGGGCGGCTCGGGGCACAGAGCCAATCAGCGGCCGCGCCAGGAGCCGCCACCATATAAGGCAAAAACCACCCCCCGCGGGGGGCGCGGCGAGCCGGGGGGGCGGGAACGGCCCCTCCCCCGCGGGGAGGAGCGAGCCCGGGGCCGAACAAAACGGCGCGGGGCCCCGGAAGTACGCTGGCATTTCATTTCCGGCGCGAAGCCTGGCAACAGCGCTACCGACCCCTCCGAGCCGGCGGGAGCCAGCCCAAACTCCGAAACAAAAGATACGGAACCAGCACACTTTAAAACAAAACCGAATAGAGTTCTAAGCCGCACCGAAAAGCAGTCACAATACCCCTTAGAGCTGCGACAGAAAAGAGCATCTCGCCAAACAATACAGGTCCCAACCCCTGGACACACAAAGAGCGCGCGGGCGGGGGGGGGGGCGCGCGGGCGGGGGGGGGAGCGCGCGGGCAGGGGGGGAGCGCGCGGACGAACCCAGCCCCCTCCCACCGCAAGTGGCGCGCGCGCCGCAGGGTCAGCAAGAGACGCCCCGATACGGGACCCCGGGGTAGCCCTAGCCATGAAAGTGGGGAGAAAGCCCCCGGAGATGTAGGAGACATGCTGCCTCTGTGGCAATCAGAACCCCCATGTGGTGAGACCATGAGAGCCACCGCTGCACACCACTGCTAACAACCGAACTTGACCCTCAAAACAAAACTAATGAGAAGCTATGAGTTCTGTTTGCAGGGCACGCTTGTGAACCATCCCAGTAACACACACACCCCTGCTCCAGAAAGAGATAACAGACCACCAAACTGCCAGACAACACCTGAAAATCCCACGGTGGTAAGATCCAAACATGCACAGTGTCTTTCTTCATGCAATTTTACTGTTACAAGCTTGTAGCCAAAGAAACAAGCTAGCCCAGGCCACTACCCTCATCAACTATTTAAGTGAGTCGTGCAACAAGTAACAAAGTGCTCAAAAAAGTCACCATAATAAATACCCCATCCTTCGTGTTCCATATAGCCAGCCTGTTTAGAAGCTATTTTACTAACCCTAAATGAAACCAAATCAAACCTGACTAACCCATATTAATTTTGCTATAATATTAAAAACCCCCTTTTTCTACAAAATCATTGCTTTAAATACCCCCTTCAATTACTCCACAGCCAGTGTCCCCCACCAGTGCAAGTGAAACACTCCCCACAGAAAACCAATAAGTAAATAGTCCCATCCACATTTGAAATGTAAATTTGCCAGAAACCCAGAGTAAATCCTTATATGTTCCTTGCCAAGTTTAATAACTCTATCAATTTCTGTGTTCAAGTTCTAATTGTTTCTAAGGTCCTACATCACTCAGACGAAAAAATATACCATCTTCTCGAAGAACCTAACAGACTCCACAAAAAGAAAATCATCACAGGTATAACTATCGCGATGCTGCTCGGCTTGAGAGCAGCTAGCACCGCCACGGGCGTCTCAGCCATCTCAACCCAGCAGCACGGACTCTCCCAGCTGCAAATGACCATCGATGAGGACCTACAGAAGATCGAGAAATCCATCTCCTATCTAGAGAAATCAATCTCTTCGCTTTCAGAAGTAGTTTTACAAAATAAGCAAAAACTAGACCTTTTAAAGCCTTCAGCACCTGCCTTAGAAAATCTACCCTAATCTACTAAACCACCCTTTCCTTAACAAGTTACAAGTCTGTACCTCACTCCAATGCCTCTATCTACAACTACCTCATTTTATATGTGATAAGGAGGGGGGAGATGTGGTAAGATAGGGACAGGCGGAGCGGAAGATTACCGGGATGTCACGGAAAGACAGACCCCTTCCCCCCTCTCTCCCCTGCTTATCTAGTTAACCCCAAGAGTCCCAGAAGAATGTAGCCACACCTGTTCTGGTAAATTTCCACTACCCACTGTCCCTGAAACCCCCAGCCCCCCTCTGACGTAGCAAAGACCCCCAAACCTATTTAAACCCATGAGATAAGATAATAAACGCTTTCGACCGTCCACCAAATTGGTGCCAGCGTGTGTCGTTAGTCCGAGTAGCCCGGGCGAAGCCGGGCTGCCGTGCTGTCTTCTTGTAACCAGGTCGCCGTTGTCTTTTATAAAGGCAACACCAGCTTTGAGTTTTTTGTAAAAATTGCAAAAATTCTTACAATTGAATTTTTAAAAATTGAATTTTTACAATTCCCTCGTCCCTGGATTCCAAAGGGATCAGGATCTGACCTTCCCTTTTCCCAAGCAGCTCCTCAGTAATGTTGGAGCTCTGGCACCTCCTCCTTGGCTGCTTCCAGAGCTCACGCCAAGATTTAGGGATCGTGTTTCACTCCATATTAATGCCTGAAATTTTATTATCCCAGGATCATAAAAGCCCAGCTGCTGATGGCGGCCCCAGCCTCGGTTATTTCACCCTGCTGAATTCCTGGGATTGAATCCAGAGTTTCTCCATGAACGAGTGGAGAGAGCCCTCTGCAGATCGCTGGATAAACCCATCCACTCACAGAAAATATTCCAAGGAATATTTCCTCCTGCAGGAAAACCTCCTGCAGGAAAACCTCTGGGAAAACAGCGCGGCTGGACACCGGGATCTGGGATCAGCCCTTCCCAAGGCCAAGCTCGCTTTATTCAGGACATGGGATTCCCTCTTTTCCTGACCTTTTTCCTGCTCTTATGGAGGAGGTGAAACCTGACAAGGCTTAGGAGCAAGAAGGGATTAAATCCAGGATTTCCTGAGCTTTTCCCTCATTTTGGCTGAGGATGCACCGGAATTTGAACTTCTACTTCCATCATTCCCTTGTGTTCTCGGTAAAATGTTGGTTAGACATGGAATCATAAAATCCTGGAATGGTTTGGAAGGGACCTTAAGGATGATCCCACTCCATCCATGGGCAGGGACGCCTTCCACTGTCCCAGGCTGCTCCAAGCCCCATCCAGTGGCCTTGGACACTTCCAGGGATCCAGGAGCAGCCACAGCTTCTCTGGAAATTCCATTCCAGTCTCTCCCCGTCCTCCCAGCCTGGAATTCCTTTCCAATATCCCATCTAAGCCCCAGGAGAAGAGCCACTGTCCTGGTTCAATCCCCAACAGCCCCTGGTTTGGAGCAGGGATCAGAATTTCCCAGGATTGCAATCATGGGAGCAGGGAAAAAGCCCTTTTCCCTCCACCGAAGTGTTCATTCCCAATAAAACCCTTGATCTGGAGCTACTGGAATTCCTGCGCCTGCTAATGAGTTAATTAAAGAAACTGCCCATGGAGTTGGTGCAGTGGTGGCTGGGACAGAGCAGGACAGCGAGGGGACACCATGGGGACATCGGGAGAGAAGCCTCTGGAAGCGTCTGGCACCATCTGAGACTTCCAAGGATACTTGAGGATGGATTATGAACTTAAAATTCCCTTTCCACCTAAATTATTCCACTGAAATTAGGCTCCAAGTGGCTTCCAAGCACCATCCAACGAGAGCATCCAAAGATCCTGGGTCTTGGGTCATCCCAACTTTCTCAAGCCTTGGGACAATTCCCTGTCCCTGGATGTGAGTCAGGGAGAGCAGGAAATCCAGGAAACGCTGGAATTTCGGAGGTGTGGAGCAGGAAGAGCTGATAGAGGTAAGGAGGGGATCTTGGAAAGGACAGGAAAAATGGGGATGGAAGAAGATCCTCCAGGAGCAGGAAGGGAGGAAGGAAGCCACAAGTGGAAAAAAATCAGAGGATTCCTTGTGGAAAGATATCCAGAATATTGGAGAGGGTTTTCCTAAAGTCTGGGAACAGCCTGAGCACATCCCACCCCTTTGGAAAAGCTTTGGAAAAGCAAATCATGGAAAAGCCACCATTCCTAAAAACCTCCCAAGAGGTGGGAGAGGGACACCAGAGCAGGGGCCAGGGCATCCAGCGGGATTTCTCCCGGTGGCACAGGACATCTCCAGGAGCAGCAGGACCTTGGACCAGGGTGGGGAAAGCAATTCCCAGCTCTCCCGATGGAAATGTTGGGAAGTTTTGGTCTTGATGGTGCACAAAAGGATTTGGGATTGATTGAGCCGGAGTAGGAGAGGACCATGGAACAGGATGATCCTGAAGGTCCCTTCCAACCCAAACCACTCCATGATTTGATGATGATTATGCAAAAGGAATTCTGCCTTGGAATTCTGCCTTGGAATTCTGTTGTAGCCAGGACCACGGTGGAACAGAACTCGCTCCAGGACATTCCCAACTCCCATCTTCTCGTTGGACGGAGGATAAACTTCAGCAAATCCGAGCACATCCTGGCTCCTCATCCTGCCCTACTTTACAGCTCCGTAGGGAATCCAGGGATAAAGCTTCTGTCCATCCCAACATGATCCCGCCCTGGAATCTTCTGCTTTTCCAGCACACACAACGGGACTGCGGGGAGGCGGCAGATGAGGCTGGAATAAATCAAGGAGAGCAGCAGGAGGGGCCCGGCATGCGGCTGGAATTAGCGGAGAGGGGAATTGTAAACAACTGGGGAAACGTGCCTGAAATTAATTTTTAGGACCTAATGGGATTTTGCTTGGAGCAGAGTCAAGAATGAAAAGCTTTCCGTGGCAGAACGAGGCACTTTGCATAAATTTGCATCCTGACGTTGGCTGGCTCTTCCTGGTCGGAGACGGGAGCGCACGTGTGTCCCTGCACGGCTGCAAGGAGGATTTGGGAATTGCTTTAGTTGCTATCCACAGCTCCTCTCGAGGAATATTAATGGGAACAGACATTTGAAAGCCAGGATTCCTGGGCTTTGGAATGTCATGGGATGAAAGAGCGGGAAAGGGAAGGACAAGTCACCTTGGTGTTGTCATGTATGAACTGGAGGGAATTTTTAAGTCCATAGGGAGCTGTCTGGGAAATGTGACTCCTCAGGATGGATTGAATCCTGTGGAAGAAAGGATGAGGTGTTTTGGGAAGTGAAATGATCATAGAATAGGATCAGGGAATTGTTTGGGATGGAAGGGACCTTCAGGATCATCCCGTTCCACCCCTGCCATGGGCAGGGACACCTTCCACTGTCCCAGGGTGCTCCAAGTCCTGTCCAACCCAAACCATTCAGGTCCCTTCCAACCCAAACCACTCTGGAATTCCATCATTCCATGATCCTATGAACAATCACAGCAGGAAATTCCTCTCAGCTCCCCAAACCCTCAGTTTTCCTTGATGGCCATCCCAGCTGATTTTGAGGAAAAGCCCAGGAATTCAGTCATTCCCTATTGATTAAGCTGCGCTTTAATTTGCAATTATGTTAATTTACCTCCTATCCCACTTCGCGCTCTGCTTGGAAATGGGATCCACATGGATCTGGATCAAACTCACTAAAGTCAGTTGAAGTTTTTCCCTGGATTTCCAAAGGCTCCGGATCTGCCTCTTTATCCCTTTGCAGGGAGATGCCTGGTTCAGGATCTCCATCTCCAAAATGCCAACAGGGATTAAAGAAGCATCAAGAAGGTTAAAATTCCTTTGCTTTATTATTCCCACTGAATTAGGAAGGATTTCCATCCTCACTGGAGGCAATAAAATCATCCCGACTGGATCACGGGGAGGTGGGAATGTTCAGACATGACTCCCTGCCAAATGTGAAGGTTCTTCATCAACCAAAATCAAAGGTCCTTCATCAGCCAAACTCCTCCTTCATCTCCCAGACTCGGAGATCCTTCATCAGCCAAGCTCCTCCGATTTCCATAAGTTTTAGGCAGCAAAGGGATAAAGGAGAGCAGAATCCTCATGGGATTGAGGTGTGGAGCGACCTCCCAGAAGGACCTTCAGAAGAACCTTCTAGATCCTTTTAACACAACCTCGCTGCCCAAATACCTGTCCCAGTTCTCCAGCTGGGAGAACATGGAAAGAGAAGTTTTTCCTGCTATTTCAGGCCTCCCCAAGACTTCCAGGCATTTCCATTAATAAATTTTCCAGGATGCTTTTTTTTCCTTGGCACAATCCGACCCCAGCTCCTACGGAGATCTACTGGGAAGTTTTTCTCTTTCCTGACTCCGAGTGTTGACAGGCATGGGAAGAGCCTTCTCCTTACATCTCCCGCTGCAGGGGTTTCTGGTGCTCCCAGCTTTTGTTCCACGCAGAGACACGGACAGCTCCTTAAGAAATTCCACACTTCAGCTGCTCCTCAGCTTTCTGAAGGACACAATCCCAGTAGCTCCAGTGCCCCCGGGAAGCATTTTGGAAAACATCAAGCCAGGATGGCTCTGCCAAGTATTCCCAGGGCAAGAACCACCCTCAGCTTCCCAAATATCCATCATTCTCCATTAAATACAGAGGAACGCCAAGTCCTTCCCTCTTTTCTCTTCATGTCATTATTTTTGGGAACAATACGTCAAAACCCCGCAGCCAGCGGGCAGCTGGAAGGGAAACACTCCCAGGAAAAACCACGGCAAACCTTGCCTGGTCCTACCTGGGTGGGATGAGCTCATCCAACTTCCACTTTTCCTCAATCCTTCAGAATCCCCAGAGGGAAAAATCCTTAATAAAGGCACGGATTTGCTATTTTTAGTTACATTTACAATCTGCAAACGCCTCCAAGATGTTTTGTTCCTTCCAGCTCCATCTACCGCAGATGGAGCCCAGGAAGAGCCGTGGGAGGTTGGGCTCTTGTTGAAAATTCCTTTTTATTGGACGTTTTTTGCTCTCTAACAATCACGTCATAAATTCAGCAGGACTTTTATGGGAACTCCCAGGGTGTTTTTATTTCAAATATCATAATACAAGGGGAGAGGGGAGGGATGTCCTACAGAGCTGGAAGCAGCTCCTGGTTTTCTTGTTTTTAGAGGGATTTTAACAGGAATTGTTCTGAGCCAATTGCAAAAACTCTTCAGGAACAGCATCACTGGGCCAAGGAAAGGAGTTCTGTAGTAAAGTTGGAATTTTCTGCTGGAAAAGGGTATCCAGGGGTGGGATTCTGCTTCTCTGCCCCCTCAGGTGAGACCACACCTGCAGAGCTGCCCCAGCCCCAGATCCAGCAGCACAAGGACCTGGAGCTGCTGAGAGACCCAGAGGAGCCCCCAGAGCTGCCCCAGGGCTGGGAGAGCTGGGAATGTTCCCCTGGAGAGGAGAAGCTCCAGGGAGAGCTCAGAGCCCTGCCAGGGCCTGAAGGGGCTCCAGGAGAGCTGGAGAGGGACTGGGGACAAGGGATGGAGGGACAGGACACAGGGAATGGCTCCCACTGCCAGAGGGCAGGGATGGGTGGGAGATTGGGAATTGGGAATTCCTGGCTGGGAGGGTAAGGAGGGGTTGGGATGGAATTCCCAGAGCAGCTGTGGCTGCCCCTGGATCCCTGGCAGTGCCCAAGGCCAGGTTGGAGCAGCCTGGGACAGTGGGAGGTGTCCCTGCCCATGGCAGGGGTGGCACTGGAGGGGCTTTAAGGTCCCTTCCAGCCCAAAGCATTCCATGATTCCATGACCTTGCAATGGTCAAAGGGACACGAGTTCCACACTCACCATCCATTAGGGATGGACATTAGGGATGAGCAGAGGAGAGGACAACAGGATCCTGCTCCAATCGTCCCAGCTCCAAGTGATGACTTTCCCTGAACTTCCATGGAGGGCCCAGAGGCAGAAAAGCAGCTGGAAGGGACATGGGCAGCAGGAGCAACTCTCCTTCCAGGACTTCCCTTTGGATCTGACAGGCTCTGATCCCAGCAGGAACATGCTCCTCCCTGCCCAGAGCTCCTTGCGGCTCCCGGGAATTGGGAGCAGGTGCCGGAGTCAATCCCATGGGCTGTGTCCAGCAGAGGCTGCACCACCACACTCCAACACCCAAATTTTCCATTCTTCTCAGCACAGGCAGGGGAAAATTTCCCAAGGCAATTCCTGCAACATTGGCTGGAAGAGCTGAACAACAAAGAAACGGGGCAGGAGGATAAAAGGACGGAAAGTTACTGGGAAAATTTTCCTGAGTGGAAATTCACTGGAGTTATTGGCCAGGCCCCAGGGCTGAAGGCAGCTCTGCAGCGGGGGGGGGGGCTCATCCCAAAGAATTCCAAGAGCTGCCCTTCCCCACCCCATCAGAGGATATTTCCAACATGTGGACTCCCAATTCCCACATCCCAGTATCCTGTGCCGTGGGAAACATCCCTCAGGATCCCTCCGCTCTCCCCCTGCCATTGTCACAGGTCTCCCAGAGTTCCCAAATCCCTTCCATCAACCATCCCAGAGCATCTCAGAGAGCCCTTGGAAACGGCCAAGCATTTTCCAAGTATCCCAAATGTTTAAGGGAAAAAACTACTCCCAACAGATCTGCTCAGATACTCCAAAGGAAAAAATCCCAGGAACCTGCTTTGGAAGGCTGAGACCTGTAGAGTCAGGCCAGCAGCCCAGAAGAAGGATTTGTGTCCAGAAGCAGAAATGATCCCAAATCCCCCCAGAGCTGGAAGAGACAGCACAAACCCTCAGCTTGGGCAGAGTCCGGCCGGGAGCACCACAAAAGGAATTTCAGCAGCTGTCAAAAACTGGGAATTCCTTTCATGTCCCTGCAGCAGATGGACACTTGAAAGCCGGACCTTGGCCGTGGGTGTGACCACTCCAAAACCACGGCCTGGAGGGCCGAGGGCTCGGGATGAAGGCTCCTCTCCATCATCCCAGCAGGTCGGAGAATCCCAACCATTCTGGCACTCCAGGGCCGCTCCTGCTTCGTGTCACGGAGACATCAGAGGCTCCTCCAAATTCCAGCCCACCCTGGTGCCTTTTATCCCGGCCACGAGCGTCCCAGGGCCTGGTTTTTATAGGACAGAGGGATGTCAGAACTTCCAAGGCCGGAGCGTGGAGAGCACAGGAGGGAATCCAATGAAAAGAGGCAGGAGGTGGCATTTCCAAGGAGGGGAGAAAGAAACATGCTGATTTTTAAAAGGCCAGAATGTTGGTGGGGGATAATCCAGAGGGAATGGCCAGGAGGATCCCGAGGGATGGATTTGACCCCGGAGTCAGTGTGGGGTCGTGTCGGTGTTCTCCACATTTCCCTGACAAAAGGCAGTGGTTCAGGCTCCAAATCAAAGGAAAACAGGTTTTCCTATGGATGAAGGAATCCCTGATTTTCCATACAGGGATCCCTGATCCAGCACCACGCCAGGATCCCTGTCCCATTCCAGGATCATTGTCCCATTCCAGGATCTTTGTCCCATGCCAGGACCACAGTCCCATGCCAGGACCACAGTCCCCTGCCAGGATCCCTGTCCCACACTGGGATTCTTGTCCCATGCCTGTCCCACTCCATGATCCCATATTGGGATTCCTGTCCCATATTGGAATGCCAGGATCCCTCTCCTGTACAGGAACCCCATTCCCATACCAGGATCCTTGTCAGGATCCCTGTCCCACACTGGGATCCCTGTTCCACACTGAAATCCCAATCCCACTCCGTGATCCCTGCACTGTGCTTGGCACCCCAGTCCCATTCCAAGTTCTGTGTCCCATTCCAGGATCCCTGGCCCAGGCAGGGATCCCAATCCTATACCAGGAGACCAGTCGCACACTGGGATCCCATTCCCACACTAGGATCCCAATCCCATGCCGAGATCCCATTCCCACACCAGCTCCTGCATCTGTCCAGGGCCCTGAGGTTAACCCTGCTTTAATTTCAGTCTGGAATAAGTGAAAAACACACAGGAAAGAGAAAATTCAGGACACTTCATTTGAGGTTTGTCCTACATGAAAACATTGGGATTTTTCATTTCCAGGTCAGAATTTCTGGGAGAGCTGAAAGTGAAAATTATCCCTTCAGGAACTGGGAAAAGCGGTGCCTGGAACTGGAACCAGTTAAAAGGGATTTTTTTTCCCTTGAAAGTTAACGAGGGAAAATTCTTCTGCTTCCCACTTTTGGTCTTGCTTCAGCCAGGGAAGGAAGGGATGGATGGATGGATGGATGGATGGATGGATGGATGGATGGATGGATGGATGGATGGATGGATGGATGGATGATGGATGGATGGATGGATGGATGATGGATGGATGGATGATGGATGGATGGATGGATGGATGGATGGATGGATGGATGGATGGATGGATGGATGGATGGATGGATGGATGGGAATTCCAGCTGGCAGCATCCCAGTCAGGGATGCAAAGCCTGGCTTCATCCAGATTCCAGCTGTTGGGAAGAGCTGGACATGGCAGAGTTTTGTGCATGGAGATCTGCTGACATCTACAGGGCATTCCAGAGATTCCATAGTTCCATGGAATCAGGGAATTCCAGAACAATTTGGGTTGCAAGGGAACTTAAGGATCATCCCATCCATCCCACTTCCATGGGCAGGGACACCTCCAATTATCCCAGGCTGCTCCAAGCCCTGTCCAACCTGGCCTTGGACACTTCCAGGGATGAAGCAGCCACAGCATTTCCTGATGGAACCTTCCCACTTATTTTCCAGGAATATTTTGCTCCAGGACAAGGGTGAGGGCCTTGGATGTCTCCCATCCAAGAAAAAATAGGGAAAACCACCAAACCCACCCTACAGGGAGATGGTTGGGCTCCCAGCCCAGGTGTTTTCCCACCAGAGAATCCAGAGGGAATCCAGAGGGAATCCAAAGGCACATCCAACACCAATCCTGGCCCTGGTGGGTGCAGCTCTCCCACTGCTCCATGGAATGTCCACGTTGTCCTCACACATTTGGGAATGGCCTCTCCAAGGGGAGAGGACGGAGCAGGAATGGCTGCAAACACCGGGAAGGGGAGAGCCAAGGAGAAGGAAGGAAGCTGGGAATGGAGGCAGAATCTGGGAATTTTCCAGCTGCTCTTTGCTCCCAGGCATCCCCTGGAAGCAGGAACGGGGCTCTGGCAGGAGGAAAATTCTCCTGGAGGAGCATGGAGCAGTGGGAAGCAGCAGATATTGGCACAGGGACAAGGATCCATCAGTCTGGGAATGATGCACCAGAAAAAAAACCAGCAGGATGTGGGAATTACCAGGAACAGCTCTTCTTATCCCAGTTGGGATCTTTTGTCAGCACCAGCTGCTCCCCCCAGGATAAAATCTCTTTGGAATCAAACCCAAAGGATTCCGGCACCACCCTGCAAGATCTCCCAGAGCCACAATAAAGATTTCCAGGGAAAACGCAGGATCAGCTTGGCAGATCCCATCTGCTCACCTTTTCCAGAGGCACAGAGTTGGGATCACATCAGGAACCTGGATCACACAATAACCTGGATCAGCCCATCCCAGGAATTGTGCTTGACGTGCTGTGGCCACCTCCAACTTCCAGGGACTCAATCCCAATGCTCCTCCTCCAACTTCCATGGATTCAATCCCAATGCTCCTCCTCAAACTTCCACGGATTCAGTCCCAATGCTCCTCCTCCAACTTCCAGGGACTCAATCCCACTGCCCCTCAAATTTCCATGGACTCAACCCCACTGCTCCTCAAATTTCCATGGACTCAATCCCACTCCAACTTCCATGGGCTTAATCCCACTGCTCCTCTTCCCACTCCTCTGCAGGACAAGTGACAACTTTTTCCACATGGAATTGTTTTATTAGGAAAAGATCCATTAACAATAAAAAACCCCCAAGAGGAGGAGCGGGACACGCTCCTGGAGGGTTGGGAAATTCGGGAGCAAAGCAAATCCCATGTTAAACTCAGCCAGATGCAGAGCAGCCAACAATTCCTGAGCCACACAGGATTCCCACAGGGATTCTGGGACTGGCCATGGATATTCCCAAATACTCAGAGCCTCAGGGAGTCTCTGCACAGGAACAGGAGCACCAATCCCTGGGAAATGATCCTGCTTTTCCACGGGCTGCTGGCATCTCCCTCCTTTCCCAGCCAGTCTGGATTAACCTTTCTGGCCCCAGCCCAGAGTTTTCCCATTTCTCCTTGCTCCAAGGAAATTCCAGCTAACTGGGGGGGTCTGTCCTGCTCCCATCAACCCCTCCACGATCCCAAAACGTTTTCCATGGAAGTTCCACGGAAGCAGCCAGCCAGGCTCCTTGGGTCTGCCCCTCCTCCAGTTCAGGAAAAGGGATGAGCAGTCCCAAGCAGGGAGGGAGCTGAGGGACGCGGGGTCGGTGCGAGGCAGATCCGGAGCCCGTTCCTGATGGATTCTCCTCACTCAGAGTCGCTTCCCTCCTGCTTTGCTGATCCCACAGCCGACGCCAGCTCCCCCTCCTGCCCTTTCAAGCGCTCTCCTGCCAGGAGAAAAGCCATGGAGAAGGGATGGACTGGTTGGACTGGGAGTGACCCAGTGCAAAACCCTTCCCTTGGCACAATCCAAGCGCTCCTGAAGCCTCCTTGGGAAGCTCCAACAGCTTCCCAGATCCATCTGGGAAGGGATCAAGCACCACCAATCCCTCCCCAGCCCAATGAGCTCCCAGCAGGGATCCCGAAATCCCTCTGGAATGAGCCACCCCCATTCCCGCGGCTCCGGAACGCACGGATCAGCTCCGCGATGGCTCTCTGTGTCCTCTTCTCCAGCTTTTCCAGCTTCTTGGACACATCCCGCTTCAAATCCCTGGGAGGAGAACCACAAGGTCAGGACAATTCCATGGCCAGGCAGGGCCCACCTTTCCCAGTGGAGATTCCTCCTCCTTCCCAAGTGCCACCGCTCCAAAACCAACCCATCCCTCGGTGACAAGCATTCCCAAGAATCAGCAGGAAAAGGAAATTGTGTCTTCCTCCATGGCCAGGAGAGTTTTCCAATTCCATGGAATCATGGAACGCTCAGGGCTGGAAAGGTCCTTAAAGATCAGCTCCTTCCAACCTCCCATGGGATTTTCCTGGCATTTTTAACCCTCAGCTCAGGTTTCCCTGGGTATTTCCAGCACAGCCTCAAGGTGTTGGAACCCCCCCGCTGACTCCAACACGCTTTTCCTGGGAGCAGCATTCCATAGGCACTCACCAGTCAGGTTTCCTGGGAGCCAAGTTAGACAAATCCTAGGGAAGAAGAGGAGACATCCAGTGAAAGCCAAAGGCAACATTCCAGCCTGGACCTGGCATGGAGTAGCTACGGATTCCCAAATCCAGGTTCCCAGATCCAGATTTCCAGCTGCAGATTTCCCAATTGAGATTTCCAGATCTGGATTTCCTAGATCCAGATTTCCAGCTCCAGATTTCCCAATTGAGATTTCCAGATCTGGATTTCCTAGATCCAGATTTCCAGCTCCAGATTTCCCAATTGAGATTTCCAGATCTGGATTTCCCAGATCCAGATTTCCCAATCCTGATTTCCCAGATCCAGATTTCAGCTCTGGATTTCCCAGATCTGGATTTCCTAGATCCAGATTTCCAGCTCCAGATTTCCCAATTGAGATTTCCAGATCTGGATTTCCCAGATCCAGATTTCCCAATCCTGATTTCCCAGATCTGGATTCTCAGATCTAGATTTCAGCTCTGGATTTCCCAGATCCAGATTTCCAGCTCCAGATTTCCCAATTGATATTTCCAGACCTGGATTTCCCAGATCTGGATTCCAAGATCCAGATTCCCAGATCCAGATTTCCCAATTGAGATTTCCAGATCCGGATTTCTCAGTTGAGATTTCCAGATCTGGATTTCCCAATTGAGACTTCCAGATCTGGATTTCCCAATTGAGACTTCCAGCTCCGGATTCCTAGATCCAGATTTCCCAATCCTGATTTCCCACATCTAGATTCCCCAATCAGAATTTCCAGATCCAGATTTCCCAATCCAGATTTCCCAATTGATACTTCCAGCTCTGGATTCCGAGATCCAGATTTCCAGCTCCAGATGTCCCAATTGAGATTTCCAGCTCCAGATTCCCAGATCCAGATTTCCAGATCTGGATTTCCCAATTGAGATTTCCAGCTCCGGATTCCTAGATCCAGACTTCCCAATCCTGATTTCCCAGCTCTGGATTCCACAATCCGGATTTCCAGCTCTGGATTTCCCAATCCAGATTTCCACATCTGGATTTCCCAATTGATATTTCCAGCTCTGGATTCCGAGATCCAGATTTCCAGCTCCAGATTCCCAGATCCAGATTTCCCAGATCTGGATTCCCAGATCCAGATTTCCAGATCTGGATTTCCCAATTGAGATTTCCAGCTCCGGATTCCCAGATCCAGATTTCCCAATCCAGATTTCCAGATCTGGATTTCCCAATTGAGATTTCCAGCTCCGGATTCCCAGATCCAGATTTCCCAATCCTGATTTCCCAGATCTGGATACCCCAATCCGGATTTCCAGCTCCAGATTTCCAGCTCTGGATTCCACAATCCAGATTTCCAGATCCGGATTTCCCAATTGATATTTCCAGCTCTGGATTCCAAGATCCAGATTTCCAGCTCCAGATGTCCCAATTGAGATTTCCAGCTCCAGATTCCCAGATCCAGATTTCCAGATCTGGATTTCCCAATTGAGATTTCCAGCTCCGGATTCCCAGATCCAGATTTCCCAATCCAGATTTCGAGCTCTGGATTTCCCAATTGATATTTCCAGCTCTGGATTCCGAGATCCAGATTTCCAGCTCCAGATGTCCCAATTGAGATTTCCAGCTCCAGATTCCCAGATCCAGATTTCCCAGATCTGGATTCCCAGATCCAGATTTCCAGCTCTGGATTCCCCAACTCGAATTTCCATATCCACATGTCCCAGTCTGGATTTCCAGCTCTGGATTCCCAAGAATTCCAGCTTTACCTACCACCTCATCGATGATGGGCTCCGGCTTGGCCGCTTCCAGCTGCTCCTTCACCGTCTCCTCCACTAGATGGGGAAACAGGATCAGTGTTGGAAAACCGGGAATTCCACCAGTGCTCCAGGCTCCCAAAAGCTTCCCTAAAACCCCATTCCCACAGCTTTACTTAAAAACATGGCTGAGTACATCCCTTTGGCATCCAAACCCTTCTGGAGACTCCTAAAAATTATCCTGGAATGATGGAAATCCCACAAACAGCAACGGCAGCTGGAAGCCGGTTGGGATCAAGGCCTCTTCTCCCAACATCTGCAAGGGATCAGCTGCTCCAAAGGTCTGGAATTTTGCTTTCCCTGACTCATTTCCAGGCCTGGGACACTTTGGAGGAGTCAAGCTCCAGCCCAGGCCTTGGGGAAAGCTCTGGAGATATCCGGGATAATGGGAAAACACTCATGGAAAAAGCCACCCACGGAGGGGCTGTGGCACCAGGGAGCACATCCAGCACGTGGATTTCATGGAATCAAGGACAATTTCAGTGGGAAAAGCCCCCTTGGGTTGAGTCCAAACATTCACTGCCAAGGTGAGCACTGCCCATGCCCCTGAGTGCCACATCCACAGGGATTTCGATCCCGCCAGGAATGGGGCTCCACCACTGCGGGACAAGTGGAATTTTCCCAATATCCAACCTGGTAATTCCCTCTCCTCCCATCCCTGTTCCCTGGGAGCAGATCCCAGTTCTCCCTGGGCTCCTGTCGGGGAATTGTGCAGAGCCAGAAGGTCCCCCCAGAGCCTCCTTTTCTCCAGGATAACATTCCCAGCTCCCTCAGGAATTCCCAGCTCTGCTCCCCTCCTGGGACCCACTCCAGCTTTTCCATCTCTTTCCTTTCACATGGAAGTTTTAAGCTCCTACAAAAACACAAGGAAAGGGCAGTGCCAGAATTCCCAGCCATTCCCAGCCCTCCCTTTTTATTCAGGGCATTTTTCAAGGGATTTATTCCAGGAAAACTCCACATTTCAGGATCCGGAGAACTCCTTCACTTCTCTCTCAGGTGATTTATGGAAGTTCCAGGTGCGGAAATTCCAGCTCCAACGCCCTCAACTCCTGACTAAGACTTCCTTCAAGATAAATCCAGCAAAAAAGCAGCCGGAAATTCTGGGAGGCTCCTCCAGGGAGGCTCCTCTGAGGACAAATCCTTGGATTTGAGCCTGGGAGTGTTCCCACCCCTCTTGTGCAATGCTGGGTGTGAGGGTGACAGGATCAGATATTCCAACCCCTCCACGGGACACCTCATCCCAGTGGATCTCCCACCTTGGGAAGAGCACGGAGCTTCCCAAGCCCTCGTTTCCCCTCCCACATTCCCGGTTTCTCCCACCTGAGGCCGGTTTGGCCGGGGGCAGCTTCCTCTTCTTCAGCTCCTCATCCTCGGGATCGTAATTCCGCAGCTTGATCTCCCTGGGAAAAGTGGGAAGAGCAGTGAGGAAAGTCCAGGATGCCCCAGTGGGCACTCAGGAAAAGCGGGAATGTTGGAATTGGGAGCCAGAGGCAGCTGAAATCATGGAATTGTTGAGGTTGGAAAAGCCTCCAAGATCATCAAATCCAGCCAAGGCCACCATGGATCCGTGTCCCCAAGTGCCACATCCATGGCTTTTAAATCCCACCAGGAATGGGGACTCCCATTCCCCATTCCATGAGAAATAATCCCAGTATCCAACCTGGGATATCCTCTGGCACAGCCTCAGGCTGTTCCCTCCTGTCCTGTCCCTGTTCCCGGGGAGAAGAACCCAATTCCCACCTGGCTCCAACCTTTTGGGTCCAAAAACTGGGATACTCTGGATGGAGACCTCAGGGAAGATCCAAAATCATGGAAATAAATCTTTCAGGGAAAGACACGGGGGAAAAAGGATTATTTAGGATACAAGGTGGTTATCCAAGCATTTCTGGAAGTGCTAAAATCAGGGAGCAAATCCCAGTTCTGGAATAAATGGATGGTGGAGCTGAGGGAATGAGGGACCCAAACATCACCTGGAAGTTTTTCCATGTTTCCATCTCCTCCGGGAAAACTCAGGATTAAGCCACAATTCCAGGATATCCCATCTAATTTGGGCTATAAATGGACACCCTCATTCCCATGCGTGATTCCTCACTGGAGCCAAACCCTGCAAGCCTCAGGAGGAATTCCCAAAGCCACAATCCTGGAAAATCCAGCTTGCAGGAGCTCATCCCAGCTCCAGGACACTCATGAGGCTGCGGGATCCATGGAAAAGCTCAGCCCACAGGGATAATGAGGGAGGTGAAGCTCATTAACCGAGGATGGGATTAACTGGGATAAACGCTCCAAGAGAAGCTGGGAAGGTTGGGAAGCAGAGGACCAGGTTTTTATGGAAAGCACCAAAAATCCAACCTTGGAAGTCACCAGAGCATGAGTGGAAAATCCAACGCTTCCCACTCCATCCCATTCCTCCTCCAGGACAGGAATTTCCTGGCCAAGAGACCGAGCCACTCCATGGGAGTGCTGGGAACACCGGGATGTGTTCCAGGACCGCACTGAGGTAAATTATGGAATTCCAAAATGGAAGTGACCCTTGGGATCAGGGCCATGGCCAGGGACGCCTTCCATGATCCCAGGGTGATCCAAGCCCCATCCTTGGACACTTCCAGGGATCCAGAGGCAGTCACAGCTTCTCTGGGAATTCCATCCCAGCCCCTCCCCACCCTACCAGCCAGGAATTCCTTCCCAAAATGGAACTGGGAGGATCTGGGGAGTGCAGCATTCCAGAGGGAAGCAATGGACACTGCCAGGGGTGGCACATTCCCTGGCTGGGCTCAGGAATATCCCAAATCCATGTTTCCCTCAGGCCCAGAGCTCCTGGCTGGGGAAGCAGGAGGGATCCCAGCTTTTTTGGGAGGAGGCCCTTGGCACCGGCACGCCGGGAATGTGCGGAATGCCCGGAGTGTTCCCGATGGAAACCAGGCCCCTCCGAGCCAAGCTCGTGCTTCTCTGTTCCAGCCCCAAGGGTTTTATGGAACAAACAATTCCACGGATTTCTCCAAGCCTTCTGGCTGCCAAAATCCTTGTGGCAGGAGCACCGGGAATGGCTTTGCCATGAAAAGCTGGAACAGGGATTTCTCCCGGTGTCACGGGTTCCTCGCTCCTGTCGTTATTCCCAAAAGTCACTGGGAGCTGCTTCAGGAGCAGCTTCCCCATCCCGCTCCCTGAGGATGTGGCTTTCACCTCCAGGAACAGCAGGAAAAATGGATGGAGATCGTGGAATCATCCTGGAATGGGCTGGGAGGGATCTGAAGGGTGATCCCGTTCCACACCTCCCACTATCCCAGGCTGCTCCAACCTGGCCTTGGGCACTGCCAGGGATCCAGGGGCAGCCACAGCTGCTCTGGGAATTCCATCCCAGCCAGGAATTCCTAATTCCCAATCTCCCATCCATCCCTGCCCTGTGGCAGTGGGAGCCATTCCCTGTGTCCTGTCCCTCCATGCCTTGTCCCCAGTCCCTCTCCAGCTCTCCTGGAGCCCCTTCAGGCCCTGGCAGGGCTCTGAGCTCTCCCTGGATCTTTCCCTTCTCCAGGGGAACATTCCCAGCTCTCCCAGAGCAGAGGGGTTCCAGCCCCAGGAGCAGCTCCATGGGATCCTCTGGACTGACTCCAGCAGGTGCTGCCGACCTTCCCGGACTCCTCACCTGAGGAGGAACCGGCAGAGATCCAGGAGAACCCACCCTGAGGAAAAGCTCTTCCCTGGAAAAGCTGCTCCTGCCCGAGCTCCCGAGCGTGTCCAAGCCCGTCCTGCTCCCAGAGTGGCTCCAGAAGGAAGGAATCCCAAAAAATCCCACCTCTCTCCCCACCAAACTTGCCAGGCAGGTTGGTTTTCCCTGCTGGAGCAAGGATTGGGAGACATCCAGCTGTTCCAGGAGAGCTGGAGAAGATCCCAAATCCATCAGGATTCCCATTGCTTCCCACAGGGCTTTCCCAAGCACCTGAGCTTTTCCAGGTGGACACTGGG
Source organism: Taeniopygia guttata (assembly GCF_048771995.1). Lineage (NCBI taxonomy): Eukaryota > Metazoa > Chordata > Aves > Passeriformes > Estrildidae > Taeniopygia > Taeniopygia guttata. The sequence continues at coordinate 1,309,751 of NC_133026.1, read as the reverse complement.
AATTTCAATATCCATGAATCAAGCCAGGACAAAGCCCACATTCCATGTGGAGCGTGGGATCCTGCTGGAGCTGGATGATTCCAAGCCATTCCCACCGCAGCCATGCCGGGAATACCAGCATGGGAACGAGGACAAAGCTCATCCATGCTTTCCTGCGGCTCCTCCAGGTTGGGATGGATCCAAACCCAACTTCCACCCTTGAGGTTCAACCAAAAGGAGCCCTGGAGGCACCTTGGGAGCACCGAGATGGCCACGGGATAACAGCCGGGATAACTGCTGGAATTCCCGGGGTCAGACCCACAATCCCAGCACGGAGCAAGCACAAGGACTTGGAGCAGAAGGATGCTCCAGACGTGCTCCCATTCCCAGGAATTCTCCCCCAGGAAGTCTGAGCACCCAAAAATCCATGCCCAAAACACCGTGGGGTGGGTGAATTCCCAGGAATGATTCCTGGAAAAGAGCGGAGCGCTGGGAAGAGCCAAGGGCTGGAAGGAGCACGGTGTCACCTCTGGAGGCTCATCCCCATCCCAGGGAAAATCCAGGATCACCCGGAGCTTGGGATCACGGGAAGCTCCATGGATCCTTCCCTAGGGATGGATCAGCTCCATCCTGAAGAAAAATCCAGAGCATCCTCCAGCTCCAGAGGGAGGAAGGCTCAAAACATGGATCAGAACCTTCAGGATGGAGCCAGCTCAGGAATTTTCCCAGCCTGGATCCCGCTGATCTCAGATTCCAGGTGGATTCAATCCCTGCTTTTCCTTTTCCAGCTTGGAGCAAAATGTGGCAGTTCCCAGCTTTGCCCATTCCCACTCCTTTTCCTGAGCACATTCCCGCTGGAAAGGGATCCCTGGGATGCTCCATGGCCGTGTCCAAGCGGGAGCAGATCCCGGGAAGTGTCAACCAAACCCTCCCCGGGTCCCCAGCTCAGCTCCCACTTCCCACATTTAATCCTGATTTTTTCCCAATCTGTTCCTAATCCTAAACCCCTTCCCTGGGATGAAGGGAATCACGTCCTGGATTCTCCTGGTGAGCCCAACCCCCTCTGGAGCAGAATCCCGAGGGATTTTGAGGCAGGGATTAACAAACAAAAGGGCTCCGGACCTGCCCGGTGACATTCCAGAGGCAGAATTCCTGAGGGAGATCGGGTTTCCCAAGCCCCGCTCCTCCCTCAGACCGGGAGCTGCAGATTCCAAGGATAATTCCGTGTCCAAGGGCACGGCTCCGTGTGGATTCACTTCTCCCAAACCTGGAAAATTGAGGATTATTTTTGTCCCATCCCTCTCCAAGCTTTTCCTTGGATTTTTAGCTCCACTTTTCCCACCTCTGCCCAGCTTTGCTGGCACAAGGAGCCCAATTATTCCAAGGCTCAGCGCTGCGGGATGGGAATTCCAGGCTCCAGCAGGTCCCTGATTCCCAAATCCAGCGTTTTATCCCGCGGGAATGAGGCGGAAAGGCCGAAATCCTCCCACACCCTTTTCCTGGGAAAGGCGGAGCAGCGGCTCCGCTTCCTGGTCCGCACCAAAATCCAAACGATCCAAGTTTTTCACAGCTCCAGGGAGAATTCCCAGAGTTCGGATCTGGAATTCCTGGGAGAAGAGCAGGGCTTGCAGGGCTGGGAGTTTGCAGGAAAATGAGGAAGGAAAAACGGGATGGGGAGGTTGGAGTGGAGCGGGAACAAAGTAGGAAGTGGCCAAAAATGGGAGCATAGGCCGGGAAAAATGTTGGGAAAACCAGAGCTGAGGGGATCTTGCCCTTCCTGCAGCCACTGGAACAGAAAAGTTGGGAATCTCCATCCCTGGAAGCATCCAAAGCCAGCCTGGGATAGTGGGAGCTGTCCCTGCCCATGGAATGGGATCATCCTCTGGGTCCTTTCCCACCCAAACCATTCCAGGGTTTTTCCCTGCTCCAGCTTTCCTGGCAGCACTGGGATGCCACGGAGCAGGTGAGTGTGGGATCTCCCAGAGATTCTTGGAAAAATGTGGAGAAGGGGTGGGAGAATCCCAAAATTCCAGAATGGATTGCTTGGAAGGGAGTCAAGGATGATCCCATTCCATGGGCAGGGACACTTCCACTATCCCAGGATGCTCCAACCCGGCCTTGGACACCTCCAGGGATGGAATTTGATGGGATTTCCCCATATCCCAAGTGGCTGAGAGGAAATTCCCAAAATCTATTCAAAACTAAAGGGAAAAGCAGGGAAAAAAAATCCTTGGATAATTCCCAGGATGACTCCATGCCCTGGCAGGGACCTCCAGCTCATTCTCCCGGAGTTTTCCCTCTCCAGCCATTCCCAGGGGAACATTCCTGGGATTAGCCGGGAATACAGAGCCTGTGGAGAATCCTCAGGATCCCAGGAATCCAGGAAGGATTCCAAGCCAATCCATCCTGGAATTCCACACCTGGATGGGCTGGGATGGAGCTAAAATGAAGCAGCCAGGAGAGAAAATCCTGGAATTCTGCTCCACAAACCACAGGATTATTCCCTGAACTGCCATATTCCCTATCCCAAAAAATTCCTTCTGCCTGGAAAATCCAGCCCAGCTCCTGGAAGTGCTTTGGAGGGAAGGGAGATTCCAGACACCAGGACTCCACATCTCCCAAATCCAGGTGAAATTCCAGCAGATTTTTCCCCTTTTCCCCAGGCCAGCAGTGCCCAGCAATTCCCTTTTCCATAGGGAGATTCTTAGGAAATCCAAATCCAAGAGGAAATCAAGGGATGGGCTCTTGCAGATCCAATTCCCATGGGAAAAGCAGAAATTCCACAAGAAAAGCAAAAGGAAATCGAAAGTTGGGAATTATCCAGGCAAAATTTGGGATTCAGACATTCCCATGGAGCTGATTTTGTTAGAATTTACCTTGGGAAAATTCCCTCTGGATCCCAACAAAACAGGCTGAGATGGGAAAGGTGGAAAAACAGGGAAATCCATCAGGAAGTGAAGTTTTCCCCCAAAAAGAGGGGAATCCCAAAGAATTCCATGAATTTGAGGAGAAAACTGGGATGGAATTTCCTACTCCACACTCTCCTCTCCACCTGAAACTTCCTTGGATTTTCCAGGAAATCATCCAGAGGAAAGAGAAGGATTTTGTCTGGATCTGCCACCGGATGAAAGATAAATCCAGGGAAAAACTCATTTCCTGGTGCTGCTGAACATCGGGAATGAAACACCAGGAATGGCACAGAGCCCTCAGATCCCTCCAGGCAATCCCAGCAGCCATTCCCAGGAGAAAATCAGCCCAAATCAGGATTTTTTGGGGGGGATTTGGAGGATTCCCAGGAGAAAAATCAGCCCAAACCGGGATTTTTTGGGATTTGAACAATTCTCAGGAGAAAACTGGCCCAAACCAGGATTTTTTGGGGGGATTTGGAGGATTCCCAGGAGAAAAATCAGCCCAAACCGGGATTTTTTGGGATTTGAACAATTCTCAGGAGAAAATCAACCCAAACCAGGATTTTTTTTGGATTGGGAGGATTTCCAGGAGAAAATCAGCCCAAACCGGGATTTTTTGGGATTTGAACAATTCTCAGGAGAAAATCAGCCCAAACCAGGATTTTTTTGGGATTTGGAGGATGATTCCCAGGAGAAAATTGGCCCAAACCAGGATTTTTTTTGGGATTTGGAGGATGATTCCCAGGAGAAAATTGGCCCAAATCAGGATTTTTTTTGGACTGGGAGGATTCCCAGGATAAAATCAACCCAAACCAGGATTTTTTTGGGGATTTGGATGATTCCCAGGATAAAATCAGCCCAAACCGGGATTTTTTTTGGGATTTGGAGGATGATTCCCAGGAGAAAATTGGCCCAAACCAGGATTTTTTTTTTGGAGGGGATTTGGAGGATGATTCCCAGGAGAAAATCAACCCAAACCAGGATTTTTTTTGAATTGGGAGGATTCCCAGGAGAAAATCAGCCCAAACCAGGATTTTTTTTGGGATTTGGAAGATGATTCCCAGGAGAAAATTGGCCCAAACCAGGATTTTTTTTGGGGGGGGGAGATTTGGAGGATAATTCCCAGAAGAAAATCAGCCCAAACCGGGATTTTTTTGGGATTTGGAGGATGATTCCCAGGAGAAAATTGGCCCAAACCAGGATTTTTTTGGGATTTGGACGATTCCCAGGAGAAAAATCAGCCCAAACTGGGATTTTTTGGGATTTGAACAATTCTCAGGAGAAAATCAGCCCAAACCGGGATTTTTTTGGGATTTGGAGGATGATTCCCAGGAGAAAATCAGCCCAAACCAGGATTTTTGGAGGGAATTTGGAGGATGATTCCCAGGAGAAAATCAGCCCAAACCGGGATTTTTTGGGATTTGAACAATTCTCAGGAGAAAATCAGCCCAAACCAGGATTTTTTTGGGGGATTTGGAGGATTCCCAGGAGAAAATCAACCCAAACCAGGATTTTTTTTGGATTTGGAGGATTCCCAGGAGAAAAATCAGCCCAAATCAGGATTTTTTTGGGGATTTGGAAGATTCCCAGGAGAAAAATCAGCCCAAACCGGGATTTTTTGGGATTTGAACAATTCTCAGGAGAAAATCAGCCCAAACCAGGATTTTTTTTTTGGGATTTGGAGGATTCCCAGGAGAAAATCAGCCCAAACCAGGATTTTTTTTTGGGATTTGGAGGATGATTCCCAGGAGAAAATTAGCCCAAACCAGGATTTTTTGGGGGGGATTTGGAGGATTCCCAGGAGAAAAATCAGTCCAAACCAGGATTTTTTTGGGATTTGGAGGATGATTCCCAGGAGAAAATTTGCCCAAACCAGGATTTTTTTTTTTTTTGGGGGGGGGGGGGGATTTGGAGAATTCCCAGGAGAAAATCAGCCCAAACCAGGACTTTTTTTGGGGGATTTGGAGGATTCCCAGGAGAAAATTGGCCCAAACCAGGATTTTTTTGGGATTTGGAGGATGAATTCCTCATTCCAGCCAGGCCTGGATCCACAGGGGTGGGAAAACCAACCCAGATTCCGTCGGCTCCGGATCCGGTGGCAGCGCTGGAATCTGAGAGCTCCCGAGCCATTCATTATTCAGGATTTTCCCAAGCTCTGGTTTCACCTCTGGAGCCTTTTCTGGCACAAATTCCAAGCACAGAAATTTCCCTCTCCAAAGAAATTTCCAGCCCCAAATCCGTGTGGGATTTTCTCCATCGGGATTTGCTTTTTCCAAGGAGTCATTCCCAAAAAACAAGAAAAATTTAGAAGTATTTTCCTCATTTTTTCCTGGTTCATTTTTGCCACAGAGGAGGTTTTTAGGGATAAAGCCTATGGATTTATCCACATTCCATGTTTTCCACCCAAATTTGTGATCCCAAAAAAAGCCCTGGTGGGAATCAGCTGGATCTGCCTCAGCTCCTGTTTTCCAGGGAAAACAGTCACAGGAATAATAAAATACCAATCCTTGCAGGAATGGCTGGAAATTCAGGGAAGCTCCCAACATTCCTGCTGCCTCTGGAAATGTTCCAGGTTTTCCCTCTTGATCCATGGAATTTTGCCTCCAAGATGAATCCACCCATCCCTCATCCCAAATTATTTGCACCAAATTCCTATGGAAAATTCCTCATGAATCACAGAGATCCAAGGAAAAATCCCCATGGGAAAAGTGGGAATAAAGAAGGAATTACCTGTGCTTGACCTGCTCCTCCTCCTCATCTCCTCTGGGAATTTTGGATTCAGGTTCTCCACTCTCCTTGTTCTGAAAAAAAAAAAAAACAAAAATGGGATAATCCATCAGATTTTGGTTTCTCTGGAAAACTGGGAGAGCAAACGACACCAAAATCCTCTGGGACTGGGATATTTTTGGGGATAAGAAAGGATTTGGGAATGAGTGATGAGAAGCCATAAAAATTTGGGAATTCACAGAGCAGGACTCCTTTTTTCCCTAATTTATCATTTGGGAAACATGGAATCCCACAGGGAGCAGCACAACAAAGGAATTCCAGCTTCTCTGGAATAGGGAAAGAGGCTCCATGGGCAGCACCAGATCCCAGGAAAAGCAGTGGAATTCCCTCTCCCATTCATTATCCAGGCAGGAACAGGGAGGGAATGGTGCCCAGGGGGAGCTGGGAATGAGCAGCCATGGAATTCTGGAATCCTGGAAGGAAGTGAACATCCCAACTTCCCAAAAAAAGCAGGACCAGCTCTGGATTTCCTAGGAATAGCAGCAGGGATGGACGCACCAAACACCACTCAGCTCCTTATCCCAACTTTAATTTCCATGGAAAATAATTGGGAATAAGGAGATTTGAGCCCCCTCTATTCCCAGAGCTGACTTCCCAACTTTTCCTAAAGGCTTGGATAGGAAGGGATCCTAAGGATGATCCCATTCCATGGGCAGGGAATTCCCACAATCCCAGGCTGCTCCAAGCTGGCCTTGGACACTTCCAGGGATGAGGCAGCCATGGAATTCCCTGGGAATCCTTTCCCAGCATCCCACCTCTCCCTGCCCTCTGGCACTGTGATCCATTCCCTGGATCCCATCCCTTATCCCAAGTCCCTTTCCCAACACCAGCTCCAGGATCCCGATATTATCCAGGAGCTCTTCCAGGCCTGGGAATGTTTCCCAAAGTGCTGACTCATTCCCTGGATCCCTCTTCTTCCAAACTCTGTTCCACAATCCGGGTTAAAAATTACATTCCCAGCCAACAGGGAAAGGAACCAGGGCTGGAATTGTTCAGCTTCAGTTCCTGCTCCAAAGACAAGGAAAATATTCCCAGTTTTTTTCAAGGAAAAACCAACAATAATCACCCCCAAAATCCCAATTAATTCCATTTTCATTCCTTGGTTTTAAATCCATTAAAACTTTAGGATACTCCCAGGAATTCCCTGCTCCATAAATTAAAAAAAAAACTGGGACGAGCCTTCTGGAATTCCCTCCTGCAGCTCCAAGTTGGGTAATGCTTAGCCACCCTTGAATCCATGGAATTCCAAGTCCCTTCCACACTTCGAGTCCTTTCCCATTCCTTTCCTCTCCTCCAGAGCTGCATTCCCCTCACTCCTGCTGGAATTTTATCCAGAGGGTTCCAAGGAAAGGAAATATTTGGCACAAATATTCCCCAGCAGCCCTGGCTGCTCCCATTCCTGCCAATTCCTGCTTTTCCCAGGCGTTGGAATATTGGATATTCCAATCCTGCCACGAGCTTGCCCAAAATTCCCAATTCGGCTTCCTTCCCATTAAACCCAAAGTTTTTAAAAGCTTGGGGATATTCCTAGAAAATCAAAGCAAAGGTTTTCCAGGAAAGCTGTTGGGGAAAAAGGGAGGGAAAGGAAAAAAGGGTGGGAATGGAAAAAGGAGAGGGGAAAAACAGAGGGAAACAAAAATGGCAGGGAAAAAATGGTGAAGGAAAGGAAAAAAAAGGTGGGAACATAGGGAAGGGAAAAAACAAAGGGAAACAAAAATGGCAGGGAAAAAATCATGAGGGAAAAACAGCAGGGAAAAAAAGGCAGGAAGGAAAAAAGGAGAGGGGAAAAAACAGGGAAACAAAGCTGGCAGGAAAAAAATGGTGAGGGGAAAAAGGGCAGGAAAAAGTGTGGGAAAGGAAAAAAGGGTGGGAAGATAGGGAAAGGGAAAAACTAGAGGGAAACAAAAATGGCGGGGAAAAATCGTGAGGGAAAAAAATGGTGAGGGAAAGGAGAAAAGGGTGGGAAAATAGGGCAGGGAAAATCAGAGGGAAACAAAAATGGCAGGGAAAAAATCGTGAGGGAAAAAATCGTGAGGGAAAAATGTCGGGAAAAAATCGTGAGGGAAAAACATCGGGGAAAAAAGGGCGGGAAGGCAAAGGCGGGAAAAAAGGGCGGGAAAAAAGGGCGGGAAGGCAAAGGCGGGAAAAAAGGGCGGGAAAAAAGGGCGGGAAAAAAGGGCGGGAAAAAAAAGGCGGGAAAAAAGCCGTCACAGCTCCAGATTTCCCAGGAATGGCAGCAGGGCTGGGCACTGCAAACTCTGCTCAGCTCCACTTATCCTGATTTTATTCCTATGGAGGAAGGAGATTGTGGCATTCCCGAATTCCCAGAGCTGAATTCCCAACATTCCCTGAGCCCACAGGCACAAAAGGCTGGGATTGGAAGGGATCCTATGGATTATCCCATTCCATGGGCAGGGAATTCCCACTGACCCAGGCTGCTCCAGCCTGGCCTTGGGCACTGCCAGGGATCCAGGGGCAGCCACAGCTGCTCTGGGAATTCCATCCCAGCCAGGAATTCCCAATTCCCAATCTCCCATCCATCCCTGCCCTCGGGCAGTGGGAGCCATTCCCTGTGTCCTGTCCCTCCATCCCTTGTCCCCAGTCCCTCTCCAGCTCTCCTGGAGCCCCTTCAGGCCCTGGAAGGGGCTCTGAGCTCTCCCTGGAATTTTCCCTTCTCCAGGTGAATATTCCCAACTCTCCCAGCCTGGCCCAAACCCTGGAGCAGCTCCGTGACCTCCTCTGGATTTGCTCCAGGAACTTTGCTCCAGCCCTGAGGATCCCACCTGAGCCATCCCACCCCGCTCCTTTCTCCAAATCAACATTCCCGGGCTGGAATTGTTGGGAAGAACCTCCAGATGAAACATTTCCAGCCCGTCCCAACTTCCCTAAAAAAGCCTGGATAGGAAAGGATCCTTCGGAGCCCTCCGGGGGTTTTATCCTGACTGGAAAAACTTCCCAGGGCTCCGTTTCCACAGCAACTCTTCTCCCAAGCCTCTGGCGCTGGATCACGAGGAGCAAAAAACAAATCCCAGCACGATAAAAAAAATTTAAAAAAAAAAAAAACGGGAAAAACAAGGACAGCCAAAGTGCAGAGCTTTGGGAAAGGGCGGAAAAGCAGGAAAAGGCAGCGGAAAGGAGCAGTGCCGGCCCTTCCTCCCGCCGGGAAGGTGTGGAGGAGCTGGGATGTGGCTCTGGAGCCAATCCAGCCGGGAACAAAAGCTTGGGATGCAGCCAAAGGAATTTTTCCAGCTCGAGGAACAACGCAGGGAATGCTCCGGAGTGATGGGAGACCCTTCCTTCCCAAAAAAACACGGCAAAGCTCCGGCTTGTCAAGGATTTGGGGATAAAAAAAGCAGGAGAAGGAGCTGTGGGGGTCTTGGATTAGGAATTTTGGGAATCTGAGTCAGAGATCCCACCTGGATTTTACTGAGGGATCCTTTGGGAACATCAGCAGCATCCCCATAGATCTTAAAAGAGGAATTCCCAGGGAATTTTCCTGGGAATTCCCTCAGAGTGGAACTTTGAGCCATTAAATCCCAGAATTTCACAGAAAAGGGGAAAAGCTGGAAATCTAGGATGTGTCCAATGAGAAATCCCAAATATTGTCTCAACACGGAATTTTTTCCTTGAATTATGGGAAAAAGTCCTTCATCCCCCGCTTTCCATGGGAAGAAAGGAAAAGTGGGAATCCCAAAGCAGGAATTCCCAGATTTTCACTTAAATCCTCTGGGTAAATCCTGGAATATATTCCCACTAAAAGCTTTCCTACAGCTCAGCCTCTGCTGGATTCCCTAGGGAAACTGAGCACTGCAGACAAAGGAGCAGCTTCCCATTTTTCCATGGAATTTCCAAGCAGGAACCTCCTTATTCCATTGATTTATTCTCCTCTCCCGTTATTTTTTCCACCAAAATATTTTTGGAGAATTTTCCTTAGGGGAATCTGACCAGGAAACTGAAGGAGCAGACAGAAGAAATTCCCTTTTTCCTTATTTTTGGTGCCTCCAACCCCAAGAGAATCCCAAAAAAACTGGATTTTTCCACAGGCAGGACACAATCCAGGTTTCTCCGTGAATATTCCCACTGTTTTCAGTGGGAATAACCCAAAATTTCACCCACGAGACACCAGTGACAGGAAAACTCAAGGAAAAGCAGAATTCCTTAACACAAGGGATGCAAGAAACAGGGAAAATTAGGATATTTCCCAGATATTTTCCTTCCTTCAGCTTCTCCCTAATTTTTAGGAAGTCCTGGATGTCCAAGGATTTTTTTTTTCCAGTGAAAATCCGTTGCCCTTGAAACGTTTCCCAGAGAGCTGAAGCTGGGATCATTTGCATTCCCTGGATTTCTGGAATTCAGGCAGGAAAACAAAGGGATGAGCTGTCAAAGGGAACAGAACCAACAGGGAATAAAGGAAAAGGATAAAAGCCTTTCACAGCTCCCAAAAAAAAAAGCAGGAAAAGCTTCCCAAGGACATTGAGCTGCTCCACAAAAACTGCTGGAATTTTCACCAGCTCAGGATCATCCTGGGGTGGTTCCTCCTGGAATATCCAGGGTTTATTCCCATTAAAACCTGGAATTCCTGCTGGGATCACAGCCTCAGGTTTGCTTCCCTATGGATTTCAGGCCTGGAATATTCTGGGTTCACTGCCCCTGGAACTGGGTGACCTTTAAGATTCCTTCCCAAAATAAAAATTTATTTCCCACCCTTTTTTTCTCCCACCCTTTTCTTTCTGCTCTCAGTTTTCCATCCTTGGAAAACCAGGAATTCTCCATTAAAAATCAAAGAGCTGCTTGGAATTCGCTGCCCATGGAACTTTCAGTCTCCTTCCCAAATGAAATCAGGGATTTTGGGATTCTCCAAGGTTTGATAAAGGAGGAATTTTAACCCAAACCTTTTCCACACCACGACAGAATTCCCAAATTTCTCCCCAAAGGCTGGGAATGGCTGAGCTCTCCCAGAATCTTCCAGCAGGGTGGGAAAAGTTTTCCTTTATATCCCAGCTCTTTTCCAGGAGTTTGGAGCCATCCTCCATCCCTCTGGAATGACACTGGATCCAATCAGCTGGAAAAATTTATTTCCCACCATTTTTCCTTTCCCACTCTTTTCTTCCTCCTCTCAGCTTTCCATCCTTGGAAAACCAGGAATTCTCCATTAAAAATCAAAGAGCTGCTTGGAATTCCCTGCCCATGGAATGGGATGACCTTGAATGTCCTTCCCACCAAAGCATCCCATGAAAGAGAATTCCCAATGGGAATTCTGGCACAGCATCCCAAAGAGGCTCCGTGTCACTCCTCATTTCCACGGATCCCATCCCAAAGCTCCGGAAAAAAAGGGCAAATCCAGCTGGAATTCCAGGAGATGAAAGGAGCCCAGGATGGGGTTTGGGATCCTGAGGAGCCTTTAATCCTTTTTTTTTAATGAAGAGGGATGAAAAGGGGGAATTAGGGAAAATCTCCGTGCGCATCACCATGGAGATGGGAATGGCAGGGGAGATTGAGGAAAATCCAATCCCAGGTTTTCTTTAGGAATTAACCCTCCCTGGCAGGAAACGGGGAGATCCTGTTCAAGGAGAAGAAGGAAAATATTTGGAATGGGGTTTTTCCCAAGATTTTGCCTCCACTGGCGATGGGACTTCAAAATCCTCAAATCCCTTCCTGCCCCATCCCAAATAACTCAGGATCTGTCTGGGATCTGACACCCCCAGCCCCTTTGGGACCCCAAAATCCTCAAATCCCATCCCACCCAAAGAAGAGAGGATCCCAAAAAACTCGGGATCCGCGTGGGATGTTCTGATTTCCCTCCAACATTCCCAGCCCCTCTGGGACCCCAAAATCCTCAGCCCCATTCCAAACCTTCTGCATCCCAAATCCCCAGACCCACCTCCAGCATTCCCAGCCCCATTCCACACTGCCCGCATCCCACATCCCAAAAAACTCGGGATCCACATGGGATGTTTTGATTCCCCTCCAACATTCCCAGCCTCATTCCAGACCCTTGGGAACCCCAAAACCCGCAGCTCCATTCCAAACCTTCTGCATCCCAAATCCACAGACCCACCCCCAACATTCCCAGCCTCAATCCAGACCCTCGGGAACCCCAAAACCTTCAGCCCCATTCCAAACCTTCTGCATCCCAAATCCCCAGACCCACCCCCAACATTCCCAGCCTCAATCCAACCCCTCTGGGACCCCAAAACTTTCAGCCCCATTCCAAACCTTCTGCATCCCAAATCCCCAGACCCACCCCCAACATTCCCAGCCCCATTCCAGCCCCTCTGGGACCCCAAAATCCTCAGCCCCATTCCGAACCTTCTGCATCCCAAATCCCCAGACCCCCTCCAGCATTCCCAGCCCCATTCCACACTGCCCGTATCCCACATCCCAAAAAACTCGGGATCCACGTAGGATGTCCTGAACACCCCCAGACCCTCCACACCCCAAACAACTGCGACCCACCTGGGGCCCCTCTGACACCCCACCCAAAGATCCGAGGACCCCAAATATCCCAAAATTATCAGAATTCCCGCGGGCCCCTCCGCTCGGCCGCGGCACCCCCAGGCCCCTTCCGCAGCCTCGGCCCCACCGCGGGGCCCCTCCGAACGCTTCCCCCGCCCTGGCAGCGCCCGGCCCGGCCCGACCTGCAGCGTCCTCTGCCTCAGCGCCTTCAGCCGCTCCCGCCGCTTCAGCGCCTCCTCCTCCAGCCGCCCCAGAACGAACCCCTCGGCCTCCTCCGCGCCGTCCATGCCGCCACCGGGCGCCGCCATCTTGCACCCCGCGTCCCCGTTGCCGTACAGCGCGCAGCGCGCATGCGCGCCAGACCGGGCGTGCCGAGTGCCGAGCGCATCGATGCGAGCAATCGATTGGGGTGGGGGGGTGGAAGGTGAAAAATTCCCCATTAAATGTTTGGGGAACGCTTAAAAAGGAGATTAAACGGGGAAAAGAGGCGAAAGCGCCGAGTTTGGTTCGTGCAGGGCATCTCCGAGGGCGAGTAGGGCTCAGCTGAGCTAATCAGCGCTAATTATTTGGGTGGGGTGCGGCTTTGCCTTCCTCACCCCATTAATGACCGCGCGGGGATGCGGGAATAGGAAAAAGGGAGAAGCGGAGGGTGAGGAAGGGTCCCCAGCAGGTGGAGGGGAGTCCCCGCCCCCCCCCACACCTGGGGGAGGTACCGGGGGTGGGAGGGGGGCTCGGTGGGGCGGAGCCGCTGTCGGTCCCGGCCCCGGGCATGGCTTCTCCCCGGGAGCGGCTCTGCGAGCTCTGGATGCTCTACTTCGCCAAGGTGAGCCACGGCCACCGCCACCTGCCACTGCCACCCCCGGGCTGCCACCACACCGGGGACACCCCCCCACCCACCCCCCACCCGCTCCCTCCCTCCCCCATGTCCCCGTCCCCCCCATTGTCGCATCCCCCCCTGCGCTGTCACACCCCAAACCCACCCCCGCGTCCCCCCCCCACGCCGTTGTCACCTGCGCGGTGTCCCCAAAGCCACCCACCCCCCCGTGACACCCCCACCACCACCTTGGGGACAGCGCATCCCGCGGGGACCCCCCCACACCCATCCCGCTCCCCTTTCCCGGGGTGAATTTGGGGTCCCCCCGCCCCATCTCGCCCCTCCCCACGGGGGTTTGGGGGTCCCCAAATTTTTGGGGAGGATTTTTGGGGTCCGCGTGTCCCCTGCCGGCGCCACCGCCCGGCGACAGGTGACATTGGAGCGGCGACAGGGCGGGGACAGCGCGCTCGGAGGGGCGGGGGGGCGGTTTTGGGGGACCCCCGGCGCCCTCTGCCACTCCTGGGGGATGTCCCCAAGTGGGTCCTTAGGTGGGGACCCCCCCAGCGCCACCCCAAAAGTCGCTCGTGGTCGTTTTGTCCCCCGGGTGGGGGCGGGTCCTGCCGGAGAGGTGGCACCCAAGTGTCACCACCCCCGTGTCGCCCACCCTGGGGGGTTTTGGGGTGAAGCTGCTCCCCCAAAACCCCGCTGTGGCCCGGGTTGGGGACACCCATGGGGTCTGTCACCTCAGCTGGCCCCACGATGTCACCTGGGACAGGGGGGACAGGGCCACGTGCTGGGGGGGTGACACGGGGACAGGTGCCACATTGCCAGGGTGGCCATGGTGCCATGGGGTCACTGAGGTGACCGTGGTTATGCAGGGACAAGTGCCACATCACTGAGGTGGCCATGGCCATGTGGGGACAGGTGTCACAGCGCTGAGGTGGCCGTGGCACTCTGGGGACAGGTGCCACATTGTCAGGGTGGCCATGGGGTCACTGAGGTGGCCATGGCCATGTGGGGACAGGTGTCACAGTGCTGAGGTGACCGTGGCACTCTGGGGACAGGTGCCACACCATCGAGGTGACCGTGGCCATGTGGGGACAGGTGTCACAGCACTGAGGTGACCGTGGCACTCTGGGGACAGGTGACACATTGCCAGGGTGGCCATGGTGCCATGGGGTCACTGAGGTGACCGTGGTTGTCTGGGGACAAGTGTCACAGAACTGAGGTGGCCGTGGCACTCTGGGGACAGGTGTCACAGCACTGAGGTGGCCGTGGCACTCTGAGGACAAGTGTCACAGCACTGAGGTGACCGTGGCCATGTGGGGACAGGTGCCACACCATTGAGGTGACCATGGCACTCTGGGGACAGGTGCCACATTGTCAGGGTGGCCATGGGGTCACTGAGGTGGCCGTGGCACTCTGGGGACAGGTGCCACAGCACTGAGGTGGCTGTGGCCATGTGGGGACAGGTGTCACAGCGCTGAGGTGACCGTGGCACTCTGAGGACAAGTGTCACAGCGCTGAGGTGGCCGTGGCCATGTGGGGACAGGTGCCATAGCACTGAGGTGGCCGTGGCACTCTGGGGACAGGTGTCACATTGTCAGGGTGGCCATGGTGCCATGGGGTCACTGAGGTGGCCGTGGTTGTGCAGGGACAAGTGCCACATCACTGAGGTGGCTGTGGCCATGTGGGGACAGGTGCCACAGCACTGAGGTGACCGTGGCACTCTGGGGACAGGTGCCACACCATCGAGGTGGCCATGGCCATGTGGGGACAGGTGCCACCCTCCAGCTGTTTGTGGTCACAGAGGGGACATGGATGGGGACCTGTGCCATCCATCAGGGGTGTGCGTGGTGGCAGGGGACACATGTCACACTGTGGAGTGTCCGTGGGGACACATGCGGTGCCACCAGGGTCTGATGGCCCTGCAGGGTCCCATCGTGCTGCCAGGGCGCTCACAGGGGACAGGTGCCACTTGTCCAGGTGTCCTGCTGGCCGTGCCACACCGGTGGGGTGGCCGTGCCACCTCTGAGGCACCAGGGACGTGGCCAGAGCCCGGTGTCACCTCCCAGCCAGGTCACAGAGCAAAACCCTGGGGCCTGTGCCACAGCCGTGTCCCCAAGGCCCTGGCGAGGACAAGGCTGGGGGGACATGGCCCAGGTGATGGCGGTGTCCCCTTGATGACAGTGTCCCCTCGACGGCGGTGTCTCCTGGATGGCAATGTCACTCGATGGCGGTGTCCCCTCAATGGCGGTGTCCCCTAGATGGTGGTGTCCCCTGGATGGCAGTGTCCCCTCGATGGCGGTGTCCCCTCGATGCCGGTGTCCCCTCGATGGCGGTGTCCCCTCGATGGCGGTGTCACTCGATGGCGGTGTCACTCGATGGCGGTGTCCCCTCAATGGCAGTGCCACTCGATGGCGGTGTCCCCTCGATGGCAGTGGATGGCGGTGTCCCCTCGATGGCGGTGTCCCCTCAATGGCAGTGCCACTCGATGGCAGTGTCCCCTGGATGGCGGTGTCCCCTCGATGGCAGTGGATGGCAGTGTCACCTCGATGGCAGTGTCACCTCGATGGCAGTGTCACTCAATGGCGGTGTCCCCTCGATGGCAGTGGATGGCGGTGTCCCCTCGATGGCAGTGTCACTCGATGGCAGTGGATGGCAGTGTCCCCTGGATGGCGGTGTCCCCTGGATGGCGGTGTCCCCTGGATGGCGGTGTCACTCGATGGCGGTGTCACTCGATGGCGGTGTCCCCTCAATGGCAGTGCCACTCGATGGTGGTGTCCCCTCGATGGCAGTGTCACTCGATGGCAGTGTCACTCGATGGCAGTGGATGGCAGTGGATGGCGGTGTCACTCGATGGTGGTGTCTCCTCGATGGCGGTGTCCCCTCAATGGCAGTGTCCCCTCGATGGCGGTGTCCCTGTTGCCACCCCCCAGCGGTGGCCCGGGCATGGCCGCGGTGTCTCCGGTGGCTTCAAAGCAGGACAGAGCTGCTGTCACCGGTCTGGCAGGGGACAGGGGACATGGGACAGGGGACAGGGGACAGGGCTGTCCCCAGGGCTGGCCGTGCTGTCCCACCCCAGTGCCAGCCCCGCGGGGTCACTCGGTGTCACCCGCGGCGCTCAGGGCAGGGGGTGACATCCCCGCGGCTTTGTCACCGTCACTTTTTGGGGGGCTCCTGGCAGAAGGGCGGCGTTCCCGGCTGGGCATTCCCGGTCCGGATTCCCGGTCTGGCATTCCCGGTCCGGATTCCCGGTCTGGCATTCCCGGTTCCCATTCCCGGTCTGACATTACCGGTTCCCATTCCCGGTCTGGATTCCCGGCTGGGCATTCCCGGTCTGGCATTCCCGGTTCGCATTCCCGGTTCCCATTCCCAGTTCGGATTCCCGGCTGGGCATTCCCGGTTCAGATTCCCGGTTCCCATTCCCGGTTTGGATCCCCAGTTCCCGTTCCCGGTCTGGCATTCCCGGTTCCCATTCCCAGTTCAATTCTCAGTCTGCCATTCCCGGTTCGGATTCCCGGTCTGGCATTCCCGGTTCAGATTCCCGGCTGGGCATTCCCGGTCCGGATTCCTGGTTCCCATTCCCGGTCTGGCGTTCCAGGCTGGGCATTCCTGGTCCGAATTCCTGGCTGGGCACTCCTGGTTTGGATTCCCGGTTTGGATTCCCCGTCTGGCATTCCCGGTTCCCATTCCCGGTCTGACATTCCCGGTTCCCATTCCCGGTCTGGATTCCCGGCTGGGCATTCCCAGTTTGGATTCCCGGTTCCCATTCCCGATTTGGATTCTCGGTCTGTCGTTCCTGGTTCCCATTCCCAGTCTGGCATTCCCGGTCTGGCATTCCCAGTTCCCATTCCCAGTTCGATTCTCAGTCTGTCATTCCTGGTTCGGATTCCTGCTCTGGCATTCCCGGTTCCCATTCCCGGTCTGTCATTCCCGGTTTGGATCCCCAGTTCCCATTCCCGGTTCGGATTCCCAGTCTGGCATTCCCGGTTCCCATTCCCGGTTCGGATTCCCGGCTGGGCATTCCCAGTTCAGATTCCCGGTCTGTCATTCCCGGTTCGGATTCCCAGCTGGGCATTCCCGGTTCGGATCCCCAGTTCCCATTCCCGGTTCAGATCCCCGGCTGGGTATTCCCGGTTCGGATTCCCGGTTTGGATTCCCGGTTTGGATTCCCGGTTCCCATTCCCGGTTCGGATCCCCAGTTCCCATTCCCGGTTCGGATCCCCGGTTCCCATTCCCGGTTCGGATTCCCGGCGCTCCCAGGCGGCTCCGCGCCGGCCGAGCCCCGAAGCCGCCCAACAGGCTCTGCCAGCCGGGAACCGGCTGCGACAGCTCCGCGGGGCGGCACCGCCACCGGCACCGGCACCGGGAGCTCGGGGGCACACCGGGAGCTCGGGGGCACACCGCTCCGGTGGGCACAGCGGGAATTCCGGGATGCAGCTCCGCGCCGGTGCCCCGGCGATTTTGGAACAGCAGCTCCAGGTGGGCGCACCGGGAATTCCGGGACACCGGCACCGGGAATTCCGGGACACCGGCACCGGGAATTCCGGGACACCGGCACCGGGAGGGCGCACCGGGAGTTTGGGGGAAGGGGTGCAGCTCCCGGTGGGTGCTCCGGGAATTTGGGGGCGAACTCAAGGCTGGGGCAGGATTTGGGGTTGGATTTGTAGGGAATTCCGGGATAATTCCGGGGGGCCGCCGGTGGCACCGCGGGGTCCCCGAGCGGGGCCGGTGGCACCGAGCGGGGCAGGAAGCGCCGTGGGGCCGCGGGTGACTTGGCATTTCCTGGCTCTGGGGCTTTTTCGGTGGCTTTGCACAAGCGACAAAGTGACAAAAAAGGGGGGCCCCCCCTCTAAGCACCCCCCGCACCCCGTTCCGGCCCCGCCGCGCCGGTGCCGCTCCCACGGCTGCGGGGACATGGATGGCCACGGCCACCCGCGGGGACAGGTACCGGCCTTGGGGACGTGGGGACACCGAGGGACGCTCGGGGTGGAGCGGGAAGTGCGGGGGAGGCGGATTTTGGGGTGTCCCCCCACCCCCACTCCGCGTTCAGGCGGTGACTGGGGGAGCGCCGGGATCCCGGAAAAGTGGGGACGGTCCCCGTGGGAATGGGGGGACACCGCGGGATGTCGGGGGACTCGGGGTGTTCAGGGATTGGGGTGACCCCAAGGAGGGTTTGGGGGTCCCCAAGGTGCCACACTGGGGTGCACAGGGACCCCAAATTGGTGCAGTGCAGCGCCCAGGGCTGTGAGTGACCCCAAAGGGCAGCGCTGGGTGCTCGGGGACGAGAGGGACCCTAAAAGTGCCACACTGGGGTGCTCGGGGCTCCGTGTGACCCCAAAGTTCCATGTTGGGGTGCTCAGGGATGGGGGTGACACTAAAGGTGCCACACTGGGGTGCTCGGGGCTCCGTGTGACCCCAAAGTGCCCTGTTGGGGTGCTCAGGGATGGGGGTGACACTAAAGGTGCCACACTGGGGTGCTCGGGGCTCCCTGTGACCCCAAAGTGCCCTGTTGGGGTGCTCAGGGATGGGGGTGACACTAAAGGGGCCACACTGGGGTGCTCAGGGCTCCGTGTGACCCCAAGGTGCAGCACGGGGGTGCTGAGGGACACGGGGCACCCAAAGGTGCCCTGTCGGGGTGCTCAGGAACTGGGGTGACACCGAGGTGCCACATGTGGTGCCCGGGACTGTGGGTGACACCGAGGTGGCCCATGAGGTGCTCAGGGCTGGGGGACACCTGAAGGTGCCACCTCGGGGTGCCCAGGGCTGGGGTGCCCCCGGGGCACTGGGTGGGTCCCCTGCTGTCACTTCTGTCGCTGCTGTCACCATTGCACAACCACCGCTGGGCTGGGCAGGGCCCGCTGGGCCCTGATTGGCTGCAGGGACAGGTGCTCTGCGAGCTGATTGGCCGGTGAGTACCACAGGTTGCGCTGTGCTGGGCTCTGATTGGCTCAGCACCTCCACAGGTTTTTGTGGCTCTGGCTGCTGATTGGTCAGCGAGTCCACAGGTGATGCAGTGCTGGGCTCTGATTGGTCAGTGCCTTCGCAGGTTGTGCGGTTCTAGGTTCTGATTGGTCAGAGGCTTTGCAGGTTGTGCGGTTCGAGGTTCTGATTGGTCAGAGGCTTCGCAGGTTGTGCGGTTCGAGGTTCTGATTGGTCAGTGGCTCCCACGGGCGTGTCACACACCTAAGTGGGCGGGGCTGGTTTCTCTGGCTGTGATTGGCCAATCCCTGTGGGCGGGGGGGCCATGGAGGGCCGTGATTGGCTGCCAGCCCCAGCCCCGCCCTCCCTTGCAGAAGGACCTGTCCTACCTGCAGCAGTGGCTGGAGGCCTTCGTCGCCAGCTTCGAGAGGGTCATCGCCCTGCCCTCGCTGGAGCCCCGCAGGTGGGACCCCAAAACCCTGCGGTGACCCCGCTCAGTGACCCCAAACACCCCTGAGTGACCCCAGACAGCCCTGAGTGACCCCACCCGGGATGACCCCAGCACCCACGGATGACCCTCAGGCATTCCTGGGTGGCCTCCAACACCCCTGGCTGACCCCAGCACCCCTAAATGTCCTGCCCAAGTGATCCCCCAGCACCCCTGGATGACCCCAGCACCCCCAAGTGACCCCTGGAGGTGACCCCCAACATCCCTGAGTGACCCCTCTGGGTGGTCCCCAGTGCCCCTGAATGACCCCAACATCCCTGAGTGACCCCTGGAGGTGACCCCCAGCACCCCTGAGTGACCTCCAACACCCCTGAGTGACCCCTCTGAGTAGGTCCCCAGCATCCCTGGATGACCCCTAAATCCCTGAGTGACCCCCAGCACCCCCAAGTGACCCCAAGATGACCCTCCCAGGTGGTCCCCAGCACCCCTGGATAACCCCAAAATCCCTGAGTGACCCCTGTGGGTGACCCCCAGCACCCCTGAGTGACCACCCTGGATGACCCAAACATCCCTGAGTGACCCCCAGCACCCCCAAGTGACCCCAAGATGACCCTCCCAGGTGGTCCCCAGTGCCCCTGAGTGACCCCAGCATCCCTGAGTAACCCCCAGCACCCCCAAGTGACCTCCAACACCCCCAAATGACTCCTCTCAGTGGACCCCAGCACCCCTGGATGACCCCAAACATCCCTGAGTGACCCCAAGATGACCCTCCCGAGTGGTCCGCAGTACCCCTGCATGAACCCAGCATCCCTGGCTGACCCCTGTGGGTGACCCCAGCACCCCTGGCTGACCCCTGTGGGTGACCCCAGCACCCCTGAGTGACCCCTGAGTGACCCCAGCACCCCTGTGGGTGACCCCAGCACCCCTGAGTGACCCCTGTGGGTGACCCCAGCACCCCTGTGGGTGACCCCAGCCCCCCTGGCTGTCCCCCAAAACCCTCGGCTGTCCCCAAACCCCACGTGGGGCGCCAAACCCGCGTCCGGCCGCGCGCGGCGGCTGCGGCGCCTCATCCGCTCCCCGCGGCGGTCGGAGCCATCCGGCGCTTCGGGGGCACCCCGGGGACAGCGGGGTCACATCCTGCACCCCAAATCCGGCCAGGCCCGAGGAGGCGGGCTCGGAGATCCCGGCGCTGCCGCGGGAGGTGCTGCAGGTGCTGAGCCAGAGGTTGGGGCACAGCGTGGCCCTGGGGACGCGCGACGGGGACCGGGGGACGGGGCTGGGCCAGGCCCTGCTGCTCCTCAAGTTCTTCATCATCATCTGCAGGTGGGTGACCCCAAATCCCCCTGTGCCCCCTCATCCCACCCCCAAAATTCTGTCCCCGCCGGGTCTGGGTTGGTCCCAGAGCATCCCTTGGCACTGGGGATGTGCGGCCCAAAATCCCAAAAAAAACCCCACGGAATTTCTCCCTGAGGGGAAGCATTGTGAAGTTTGGGGTCCCCCCCAAATCCCCTCTAAAGCGGGTGCCGTCTTTAAAAATAATTAATAATAATAATAGGAATAATAATAATTAATAATAATAATAATGACAATAATAATAATAGCAGTAGTGATAATAATAATAGTGATAATAATAACAGCAGTAATTATGCATAATACACAATAACAAAA
The DNA here is from genome assembly GCF_048771995.1 of Taeniopygia guttata. Classification (NCBI taxonomy): domain Eukaryota; kingdom Metazoa; phylum Chordata; class Aves; order Passeriformes; family Estrildidae; genus Taeniopygia; species Taeniopygia guttata. The sequence goes on along the minus strand of NC_133026.1, from coordinate 1,288,765 downwards.
TATTTTAAAAATATAGTCATTTAAAAAATAAATTATAAGTGTTAAATAATAAGTGTTAATTTATAAGTGTTAAAAAATAAATGTTATTGCCCCCCAAAATTCTGTCACTTCCCGCAGTGTAGTGCCCCCTCCAAAAGTGCATCACATCTCTAAAAATAATTATTATAAAATCGTGATAATAATAATTATTATTGTTTATTGATATTTTATATAATATTGTATACTTTATATTTATTATATATGTATTTTATATATTTATTATATTATTATATAATATATTATATATCATATATATAATATATATTATTTATTACATGTTTATATATTATAATATATATTATAATATGTATTAATAATAATAATGTAATACGATAAAAATATAATAATAAAAAAATCACAATTTCCCCTAAAATTTCATCATTCCCTCCCAGTGGAGTATCCTCCCCAAATTGCATCACATGTCTAAAAAAAAATTTAATTATTTTTATTATTAATAACAAACATTAATAACACAACACACTCTAATAAAAACTGTGTAAAATATAAGAATTTTTAATGGCATTTTCCCTGCTCCAAGCGCTTTATTCCCCCCCAAATTTCCCTCTTCCCCTTCCCAAATTTCCTTCCCCCTGCGGTGCCGGTGGATTCCCGATGTTTTCCGTTCCAGGAACCTGGAGAACATCCAGCCCGACCGGAGCCCCGGCTGCCTCCCGCACGTGCTGCGGCTGCTGCGCCTCTGCGGGAGCCAGGTGGGAGCGGGAGTGGGAGCGGGAATGGGAACGGGAGGGGGAATGGGAGCGGGAGTGGGAGTGGGAACGGGAATATGGGAATGGGAGCAGGAACGGGAGGGGGAATGGGAGCAGGAGTGGGAGTGGGAACGGGAATATGGGAATGGGAATGGGAATGTGAGTGGGAATAAGAATGGGAACAGGAGCAGGAGCGTGAATGGGAGTGGGAATGTGAGCAGGAATGAGAATTGGAATGGGAACAGGAGTGGGAATGGGAATATGAGCAGGAATGGGAGCAGGAATGAGAATGGGAGTGGGAATGGGAGCGGGAATGAGAATTGGAATGGGAACAGGAATGGGAATGTGAGCAGGAATGAGAACGGGAGTGGGAATGGGAATGAGAATTGGAATGGGAACAGGAAAGGGAGTGGGAACAGGAATGGGAATGTGAGCAGGAATGAGAACGGGAGTGGGAGTGGGAACGGGAGCGGCAGTGGGAGCAGGAATGAGAATTGGAATGGGAACAGGAAAGGGAGTGGGAGTGGGAACAGGAATGGGAATGTGAGCAGGAATGAGAATGGGAACAGTAGTGGGAGCGTGAATGGGAGCGGGAGCAGGAATGGGAGCAGGAATGGGAATGTGAGCAGGAGCATGAATGAGAGTGGGAACAGGAACAGGAGTGGGAGCGGGAATGGGAGCGGGAATGGGAATGTGAGCAGGAGCGTGAATGAGAGTAGGAACAGGAACAGGAGTGGGAGCGGGAACAGGAATGGGAATGGGAATGTGAGCAGAAATGAGAATGGGAATAGGAGTAGGAGCAGGAATGGGCATGGGATCAGGAATGGGAGTGGGAATGGGAATGTGAGCAGGAATAAGAATGGGAACAGGAGCAGGAGCGTGAATGGGAGTGGGAATGTGAGCAGGAATGAGAATTGGAATGGGAACAGGAATGGGAATATGCGCAGGAATGAGAATGGGAACAGGAGCAGGAGGGGGAATGGGAGCGGGAATGGGAATGTGAGCAGGAGCGTGAATGAGAGTGGGAACAGGAACAGGAGTGGGAGCAGGAACAGGAATGGGAATGGGAATGTGAGCAGAAATGAGAATGGGAATAGGAGTAGGAGCGGGAATGGGAATGGGAGCAGGAATGGGAGCAGGAATGGGAGTGGGAATGGGAATGTGAGAGGGAATGAGAATTGGAATGGGAACAGGAATGGGAGTGGGAACAGGAATGAGAACGGGAGTGGGAGTGGGAATGGGAGTGGGAATGGGAGCGGGAATGAGAATTGGAATGGGAACAGGAAAGGGAGTGGGAGTAGGAACAGGAATGGGAATGTGAGCAGGAATGAGAATGGGAACAGTAGTGGGAGCGTGAATGGGAGCAGGAGCAGGAATGGGAGCGGGAATGGGAATGTGAGCAGAAATGAGAATGGGAATAGGAGTAGGAGCAGGAATGGGAATGGGAACAGGAATGGGAGCAGGAGTGGGGATGGGAATGTGAGCGGGAATAAGAATGGGAACAGGAGCAGGAGCGTGAATGGGAGTGGGAATGTGAGCAGGAATGAGAATTGGAATGGGAACAGGAACAGGAATGTGAGCAGGAATGAGAACGGGAGTGGGAACGGGAGTGGGAATGGGAATGAGAATTGGAATGGAACAGGAAAGGGAGTGGGAGTGGGAACAGGAATGGGAATGTGAGCAGGAATGAGAATTGGAATGGGAACAGGAGTGGGAATGGGAATATGAGCAGGAATGGGAGTGGGAACAGTAACGGGAATGGGAACGGGAATGTGGGCAGGAATGAGAATGGGAACGGGAGCAGGAGCATGAATGGGAGAGGGAACAGGAATGGGAGTGGGAATGAGAATTGGAATGGGAATTGGAATGGGAATGTGAGCAGGAATAAGAATGGGAACAGGAATGGGAGTCGGAATGGGTGTGGGAACGGGAATGGGAGTGGGAATGAGAATGGGAATGTGAGCGGGAATGAGAATAGGAACAGGAATGGGAGCGGGAACGGGAGTGGGAATGGGAACGGGAACACGAGTAGGAGTGGGAACAGGAATTGGAACGGGAATGGGAATGGGGACAGGAGCGGGAACAGGAATGAGAGTGGGAATGGGCACAGGAATGAGAATGGGAATGAGAAGGGTCATGGGAATGGGAATGGGGACAGGAACGGGAACAATCATTGGAATGGGAATGGTCATGGGAATGAGAATGGGAAAGGGAATGGAACAGAGCTGGGAATGAGAATGGGCAGGGCCTGATTGGCTGGGGAGGGGCTCAGCGCTGATTGGTCGCTGAGTCCATACGTTATGTGAATCTGGGCTCTGATTGGTCAGGAGCTCTACAGGTTGTGCTGCTCAGGGATTTGATTGGTCAGTGAGTGCACAGGCTGTGTGACTGAGTTCTGATTGGCCAGTGTCTCTATAGGTTGTGTGATTCTGGATGCTGATTGGTTGAGAGCTCTACAGGTTGTGCTGCTCTGGGATTTGATTGGCCAGCAGGCACAGTGCACAGGCTGTGTGACTGACTTCTGATTGGCCAGTGTCTCTATAGGTTGTGTGAGTCTGGATGCTGATTGGTCTGTGAGTCCCCAGCTTGTGTGACTCTTGATGTTGATTGGTTGAGAGTTGTACAGGTTGCGTTGCTTTGTAATTTGATTGGTTCATGAGTCCACAGCTTGTGCTGCTCTGGTGCTGATTGGCCAACAGCTTTGCAGTGCCAGGTGCTGATTGGTCAGTGCAGCTCTGAGTTCTCATTGGTCAGCAGCCCTACAGGTGGTGTGACTCTAGCTGCTGATTGGTCAGTGCATCCCGGCTTGTGCTGCTCTGGGCTCTGATTGGTTGATGGATGGATGGATGGATGGATGGATGGATGGATGGATGGATGGATGGATGGATGGATGGATGGATGGATGGATGGATGGATGGATGGATGGATGGATGGATGGATGGATGGATGGATGGATGGATGGATGGATGGATGGATGGATGATCCCATTCTCCCCACAAAGAGGAGTTCTCCACCCAAAAAACCGCATCCCGTTTTTTGGAGCGTGTCAGGGATTAAAGCTGGGCTTTCCCGGCAGCTGCGGAGCATCCCGGGGGACGAGCGGAGCCGGGCACAGCTGGAAAACAAGGGGACACGGCTGGAAAATGGGACACAGCTGGAGAGCCAGCAGAATGGGGCACAGCTGGAAAATGGGGCACAGCTGGAAAAGGGGACACGGCCAGAAAACGGGACACAGCTGGAGAGCCAGCAGAATGGGGCACAGCTGGAAAATGGGGCACAGCTGGAAAAGGGGACACGGCCGGAAAATGGGACACAGCTGGAAAACCGGACCCAGCTGGAAAACGGGATGCTCCACGCCCTGCACCTCTGCGAGTGCTTCCTCGACCCCTACCAGACCTGGCGGCGGCAGCTGAGCGGGTGAGGGACGCCCCCCGCATCCCAAATTCCCTCCCCCGTCCTGGATCCCCTCCCCTCACCCCTGTCTTTCCAGGGAATCCATCAGCTCCAAGGAGAAGAGCAAATACAAGTTCGCACCCGCCCCGCTGCCCCCCGAGTTCGGTGCCTTTTTCCAAGGTAAAAGCGGGATTTGGGAAAGGGAAGGGTCGGTGTGGGATCCCGAAGTGGGGAGAGGGTCCAGGGGTGGGATCAGGGAATATTTATAGGATCCGTGGAGGATGGTGTGTTCAGGGGTAGGTCCAAGGACCTTAAAGGATCCCGCACCTGCTCCAGGTTATCCTGTACAAATCCCACAAATATGGGATCCCACATCTGCTCCAGGTTATCCTGTACTTATCCCACATCTGCTCCAGGTTATCCTGTACAAATCCCACAAATGTGGGATCCCACACCTGCTCCAGGTTTTCCTGTACTTGTCCCACAAATATGGGATCCCACACCTGCTCCAGGTTTTCCTGTACTTGTCCCACAAATATGGGATCCCACACCTGCTCCAAGTTATCCTGGATTTATCCCACAAATGCGGGATCCCACATCTGCTCCAGATTATCCTCTACGTATCTCAGGATTATTGTAGGATTCCAGGGCAAATATAGGATGCCATTCCAGGTTATCCTACGCCTGCCCCAGAAATTTAGGATCCTGTACCTGCTCCCGTGTCCTGGGAAGAGGAACAGGATCCCAAAGCAGGAATTAAGCCCAGCACCACCTGCAGAACCCACAGAAATCAACACAACAGGGGATTTTTATCAGGGAAGCCCCAAAATCCCCTTTTAGAGGCAGCACCGTTGCAAAAATCCCCTAAAACTCCTGCCCGTAAACCCCCAACTGAACCCGAGTTTGGCACAAATCCCCGTTTTTGGGGCCAAAACCCCGTTCCTGGCACAACCAGAGCTGGAATACCTGGAGCATCCGCATCCTCTCCACCACCAGCAGGGTCCTGCACCCCCATGGGGTGGATTTGGGTAGGAAAGGGATTTTTCCCTATATTTTGGGTGAGAAAAGGAATTTTTCCCTATTTTTAGCTAGAAAGGAGCCCTTCTCTGTTTGGTTTTGGTTTTGGTTTTTTTTTTTGCTGTTTGCTCCTCTGATGAAATCTGTCCCTCCTCATCCTCACAGAGAGTTTCCAAGGTGGGAAGCAGCTCCCGGAAACAATCCAGCTCCGGATTATCCATCTTTTTGGAGCCATCCTCTCCGGATCCAAGGTACCCATGGGAGCTCCTCATTGCAGGGATAAACCCCAAAGTTTTGTTCATTCCAAGGCTGGAATTAAACCAGTAAATTTTCCAAAGCTTTTAAAAATCCTGTGTATCATTCCAGCCTTAAATTCAGTGGGGTCAGCTCAGAAAGGTTAAATTAAGTAATTAAATTCAAGAATTGAAGTATTAAAATAAAAAATAATTTTTTTTTTTAATGAATAAAAATAAAAATAATTTTCAAAATAATTGAAAATAAAATAAAATTATTTAAATTACTTATTAAATTAGGAATTAAAGAATGACGTAGAACAAATAAAATAATAAAATAAAACAAAATAACTAAAATAATTTTTATTTAATTAATTAATAATTAAATTAAATTAATAGTTAATTACTTATCGATTAAATAAAATAAAGTTATTAATAATTTAACTTAATAATAAAATAATTAAGTTTAATGAAATAAAAGAAATAATAGAAAATAATTAATTAATATTATTATTAATATTAATAATAGAAGCTAATGAAATAAAAGAAATAATAAAATAAAGCAAAATTATTTAACTTATGTAAATAAGTTAAATAATTAAATTATTGAATGAAGTTATTTTAAAATTATTAAATAGTTAAATATAATAATTAAATTACTAAGTTAAATTATTTTCTTGGACTATTACATTTAATTGTTAAAATTAATTAAATAATTACACTATGGGAGGCTTTTAAGCTGAAGCTGCTGCTTCACCACCCACTCACCTCTGGGCTGGAAGCTGAAAAATCCTTGGACGAATAATTTGGAGCCGAAATCACTTTTAACTCCCGCAGCAATTCAAAATCCATTTAATCAATAATTCCAAAATTGGCTTTAAAACGATTCACACCCCCAGGGGCTCGATAAATAACGGGATCGGTATCGGGCTCGTGTCCCAGTGGGCAACGGAATTCCCAAATTCCCACCTGTTCCCAACCCCGCAGCCCAACGCGCTCCAGGCCATCACGCCGGCGGCGCTGGATGTGCTGCTGGGGGTGCTGCAGCGGGGCGGCGGTGGGGCCCCCCCGTGCCCCGCGCTGCAGGAGGCGACACTGCGCTCTGTGGTGGCCGCGGTGCATGTCCTGCACGGCTCCAGCCCCGGCGCCGGCCCCGTGTCCCTGCGGAGCCTCCTGGATGGATATTTCAGGGTGCTCAACTCCGACCTGCCCGCGGCCTCCCTGGCGCCCGAGGCGGCCGGCGGCCTCATCGCCCTGCGGGTGCTCATGTTGGGTAGGTTGGGAATGGGGTGGGGTTTGGGAATGTGGGATGGGATGGGATGGGGCTGAGCCAGGCGCTCTGTCCGTAGACGCCATCCCGGCCATGCTGAGCTGCCAGGACCGGCCGGTGCTCCAGGCCGTGTTCCTCAGCAACAACTGCTTCGAGCACATCATCCGCCTCCTCCAGAACAGCAAGGTACGGGCTGGTGCCTCAGTGTCCCCATCTCCATCCCCTGTCCTCATCCCCTGTCCTCATCCCCATCCTCATCTCCATCTTCTGTCCTTATCGCCATCTTCATCCCTATCCTCATTTCCATCCTCTTCACCTTCCTGATGCCAAACAAGCCTGAGATGGGTGACACCAAGTTTGGATGCCTCCGTGTCCCTCATGTCCTCCCTCGTGTCCTCCCTCGTGTCCTCCCTCGTGTCCTCCCTCGTGTCCTCCCTCGTGTCGTCCCTCGTGTCGTCCCTCGTGTCCTCCCTCGTGATCTCCCTCATGTCGTCCCTCGTGTCGTCCCTCGTGTCCTCCCTCATGTCCTCCCTCATGTCCTCCCTCATGTCCTCCCTCATGTCCTCCCTCATGTCCTCCCTCATGATCTCCCTCATGTCCTCCCTCATGTCCTCCCTCATGTCCTCCCTCATGTCCTCCCTCATGTCCTCCCTCATGTCCTCCCTCATGTCCTCCCTCATGTCCTCCCTCATGATCTCCCTCATGATCTCCCTCATGATCTCCCTCATGATCTCCCTCATGATCTCCCTCATGATCTCCCTCATGATCTCCCTCATGATCTCCCTCATGAATTCCCTCATCTCCCTCCTCATCTCCCTCCTCATCTCCCTCCTCATCATCTCCCTCAATCTCCCTCCCTCATTTCCTCTTTAAATGACCCTGGGACAGGCATTTGGTGACACCAGGGTTGGGCACCTCCATCTCCATCCTCACCCTTCCTGGCTCTGAATAATCCTGGGACACATCCATGGGGTGGGGACCCTCCAGAACCCCTTCCCTGTGTCCCATGCCCACCCCGTGTCCCACAGCTCTACCTCAGCGGCTCGCGGGAGGCGGGTGAAGCCCAGGACGAGGTTCCCACGTGGAACGGGGATGGACTCCAGCAGGTACCCCATAACTCAACCATCACCCCAGTGGGCCGTGTCCCCCCCATTCCCATGTCCCAGCGGCTCCCCCATTTCCGTATCCCCGTAGGTCAACGCCAGCAGCTCCGACGCCATCGCTGTCCATGCCCTTGGGGTGCTCACGGCCATCATGAGCAACTCGCCATCAGCCAAGGTGGGCCTCCCCTGAGGAGAACACCCCAAAACCAGAGGGATTTGGGTATTTTTACCTGGGTTGAGGTGGCTTAACACGAGGTGGGGCTCATCTGGGATTCCACTGTCCCTGTGCTTCCAGGAGGTGTTCAAGGAGCGCATCGGCTACACCCACCTCTACGAGGTGCTGAGGAGCCAGGGCCAGCCCACCCAGCGTCTGCTCCAGGAGCTCCTCAACATGGTGAGCATTCCCACTTTTCCTGATTCTGGGCAAAGCTGTCGGCACTGGGTGCTCCCGTGGATCTCAGCCCCCGTTCTGAGCCCCCCCATCCTCTCCACTCTGCTGGTTTCTCAGCAGCTTCCGAGGGGTCCCGGGTCCATCTTTCACTCGGAGTTGTGCTTGGGTTTGGGAGTTCTGAGCCTTTTGGATGTGGAACTGCTCATTCTGGTGCTGCTGGGCACAGGAGGGTCTCCAGGGTGCTTCATGCATGAGGGTCTCCGAGATCCTTGATTTGTGGAGGCCTCCAAGACACTTCATGCATGGAGAGTCTTAATGCTCCGAGATTCTGGATGCACAAGAATCTTCAGAATTCTTGGTGCATGAGGGCCTCCAGGATCCTTGATACATGGTGGTCTCCAAGATTCTTGATGCTTGGGGTCCCCAAAATTCTGGATGCGCGATATCTCCAAAACTATTAACGCATGGGAGGCTCCAAGACCTTTACTCCGTGAGGATCTCCAAGATCCTTGATGCATGGAGGTACTGAAGATCCCTGATGCATGGAGTCTCCAGAATTCTTCATGCACAGGATCTCCAAAAGGATTGATGTGCAAGGGTCTCTGGCATACTTGATGCACCAGGGTCTCCAAGATCTTGAATCCATGAGGGTGTCCAAGACTCTTGATGTCTGGGGTCTCCAAATTCTGGATGTATGGGAGTCTCCAAGATTCTGGATGCACAAGGGTCTACGCAAGGTCTCTTCCTCCAGCCCAGGGCGGTCTGGGGTGGATCCATCCCTCTCCAAGCACTGGAGCTGCACCAATCCCTTCTTGTGTCCCTGCAGGCAGTGGAGGGTGACCACAGCTCCTTCCCGGTGCGTCCCATCCGCAACGAGCAGCCCCTGCTGATCCTGCTGGGCTGGCTGCCGGCATTGGAATGCCGGGATCTCCAGGTGTTCCTGTCAGCGTGGCTGCGGCGGCTCTGCGAGGCCTCCCTGCCCAGCCGCCTCACCTGCGTCAAGGCGGGCATGGTGGGCTCCCTGCTGGGCGCCCTGGCCACCGAGCCGGCGCTTCCCAGCGCCTGCTCCCAAAACCTGCTGGAGCTGCTGCGCTCCTTGGGCAGCCTCTCCATCCGGCCCGGGGAGCTGCGGCAGCTCCTGCGGCTGCTGCGGCGCGAGCGGGGCCGGGGGCCGCATCCCTACGTGGCTCCGGTCATCCGGGCGCTGTCCGGCATGGCCAGGGGCGAGGGGCCTCCCCGGGCGCTGCAGAGCTTCGACCTGAGCCCCGGCATGGCCGGGATCATGGTGCCCACCATCCAGAAGTGGCCCGGCGGCGCCTTCGCCTTCCACGCCTGGCTGTGCCTGAGCGAGGAGGAGCCAGAGCCGCTGGCGAGGCCGAAGAGGAGGCAGCTCTACAGGTGATGCTCGCTGGAGGGGGCGAGGTGAGGGTGGGGAGGGGCAGCAGCACCATCCCCGCAGTGGTTTTCTCCATGGTTTTCTCCACCAGCTTCTTCACGGCGGGCGGGACGGGCTTTGAGGCGTTCTTCACCGCGGGCGGCGTGCTGGTGGTGGCCGTGTGCACCAAGAAGGACTACATGACAGTGGCACTGCCCGAGTTTGCCTTCAACGACTCTGCTTGGGTGGGGATCATCCCCATCCCCGTCCCTGTTGCCATCAGGGACACCACAATGTCCTGATGTCCCTCTCTGTCCCCCCCAGCACTGCGTTGACATCGTCCACGTTGCCGGCCGCCGGCCCTTCGGCCAGAACATCGTCAGCATCTACGCCGACGGACACCTGCGGAAAACGGCGCAGCTCCGCTTCCCCTCCCTCCACGAGGTGGGGGATCCTCCCAGCGCCCACCCAGACCCTTCTGCGTGGCCTCACTGGGGGCTGAGTGTGATCCCTTCTCCCTCACAGTCCTTCACCTCCTGCTGCATCGGCTCCGCAGGCCACCGGACCACCACGACGGCGGCCACCGCTGCCAGCCACGCGCCGGCACCGCACGGGCCGGAGCTGGTCTTCACCCAGCACCCTGTGCTGGGACGCTCCCAGTCTGTCCCCGCCACCCTTGGTCCCCACTCTTGGACTCCCACCCAGCTGCCCACGGAAGGGGTGGTGGCCACCACGGCAGCTGGAAGCCAGGACACGGAGTGGGGCAGCCCCACCTCGCTGGAGGGTCACCTGGGCTCCGTGGCCATCTTCTGCGAGGCTCTGCAGCAAGCCCAGGTCAAGGCTCTCTTCTGTGCAGGTGTGTCAGGCTGGGACGTGGAGGATGTCCCCAGGGTGCTGGTGGTGACCGGGGTCTCCTCCACCGTGTACCAGCTCATCCCAGTCCTCTCCCCCAGGACCAAATGTCACATCCCCGTTCACGCTGGAAGGTGACTTGGTGGAGCTCAGCAGTAAACTCTTGCTGTACTACACCCCCCAGGTGAGGAGAGCTGTCCCACCCCCCTGGGGGCAGGATGAGGAGAGCTGTCCCACCCCCCTGTGCCACCGGGGACACGTCCAGGAGCATGAGGATGCTCCCACGGTGTTTTTTTCCAGGCCTGCAGGAACAACATCTGCTTGGACCTCTCTCCCAGCCACGGATTGGACGGGAGGCTGACAGGACACAAGGTGGTCAACTGGGACATCAAGGTAGGCTGAGCAAGGGGTGACCTCCCGGGGCACAGTCCCAGGGCAGGAGCCTCACAGGTCCCCTGGACCCTGCAGGGATCTCTGCCTGTGATATTGGGTCCCCTGTGACCCCTCTGTCCCATGGGTCCTCATCATCCACCGTGGGTGGTGCAGGGGAACAGGTGACTTTTGGGGAGCCCAGGTGCCATGGATCTTCTCCCCCACGCTGCTGTCACCACCCAGCAAAGCCTCTCCCCTCCCTCCCCCAGGACGTGGTCAACTGCGTGGGTGGGATGGGGGTGCTCCTGCCCCTGCTCGAGCAAGTGGTGTCCAAGACGGAGGAGCCCGAGGATGAGCAGGAGACCAACGACCTGGTGGGGCCGGAGCTGACGTCCTCCAGGAACGCCCAGGGCATGCTCATCCCGCTGGGAAAGTCCTCGGGTGAGAAGTTCAGGGGATGTGAAGCAGGAGCTGTCCTGCTTGGGTGGCTGGAGGTGACCACAAGGGGGTTCCTGGACCTGGCAGGTGTCCACCACGGGCAGGAGAAGTCTTGCCTGAGGCTCCAGGAGTTACGGGGTAATGGAGGAACCACTTGGGATGTTGCTATGACCCAGTCAGTCACAAACAAACGGTTCTGGGATGGTGAGGGTGGCTCCAGGAACCTTTGGGTGGGTGGAACGTGCTTTCTCCCAATACCCAGCTGCTCATTCCCAAGCTCAAAGCACCAGAGGCTTCCATCTCCTTAAATCTGGAGAAAACAGGAGAACAGGGTGAAAAGTTTGGAGAGACAACTGCGTGGGATCTCCAGGAAGGGGTTTGGGTGGGCCCTGGGGCTCAGGGGTCCCGGTGCCCTGCAGAGAGCAGGCTGGAGAGGAACAGCGTGGCCGCCTTCCTGCTGCTGGTGAAGAACTTCCTGCGGAACCACGCCGTGAACCAGGAGAGCCTGGTGCAGTGCCACGGGCCGGCCATCATCGGAGCGCTGCTGCACAAGGTGCGGGAGGCTCCCAAAAACCTCACCCCGCAGTCCTTGCCGATCCCAAGGGGCTGGAAGTGTCCCCTGTCCCCCGTGGCAGGTCCCTGGCACGCTGCTGGACATGAGCACCTTGATGGCCTCGCAGATCCTCATGGAGCAGGTGGCTTCTGAGGGCAGCGGGCTCCTGCTGCACCTCCTCTACCAGCACCTCCTCTTCGACTTCCGCATCTGGAGCAACAGCGACTTCGCCGTGCGCTTAGGTGGGAACAGGGATTGCCTGGGAATGTCCATCCCACCCGGCCTCCCTGGGATCCTCACACCTTCTCCCTGCAGGTCACATCCAGTACCTGGCCAGCGTGGTCAAGGACCACAAGCAGCGCATCCGCAAGAAGTACGGGGTGCAGTTCGTCCTGGACTCCATCCGGACCTACTACGGGTCAGCTGCCACACGGGGCTGGAATCCCGGAATGCTGACCGGGTGGGATTGGGAGCTGGGAGCTGTGGTTTGGCTAAACACCATTTTTGTGGGGTGGTGTCTCTCCTTCCAAAGTGGGAGCATTGCGGTGGGTGCAGGACCTTCCATGTCCCATCCCTGAGCCTGTGCCCAGCTCCGAAATCCACCCCCAGCAGCCACCAAGAGTGGGGTGGCTTCTGCAATGAGCAGACCCAAATGTGTGGGGTGGACATGTCCCGGGGTAGAAGATCCCTGGAGCTCCTCAGGTTTTGTGTTGGGGTTTGGGATGATGCTGGCGATGGTGGTGGGTGACAAGGGACACATCCCCACGCGTTTCTGTCGATCAACACCTCCAGGGAGAAGACCACGGCCACCGATGACATCAGGACGGTGCAGACATCCCTTTTCAGCCTGGTGAAGGATTTCTTCTGCAGGAGCTTCTCCGGGGAGGAGATGCAGAGCTTGCTGAACTACCTGGCAGGGGCACAGGACGAGCAGCAGGTGTGTCACCGGCCACGCTGTGGTCCCCAAATCCCGAATCATGGGCTGGGGAGAAGCCACAGATCCTGGTGGGGCACTCGTGGGGCAGTGGACAACCATCCCGGTGTCCTGCAGGTCTGTGGGGCACTGGAGGTGATCCACAGCCTGCTGAAGGGCTCCCCAGCCCAGGAGCAGCTCTTCGCCTTCCTCTTCGAGCCGGGCCATGTGGAGCTGCTCTTTTCCCTGCTGGTGCAGAAGAGGTTCTCGGATGAAGTGAGGGAAAGGGTCTTCAAGGTAGGGCAGGTCCCCAGTGCCCACCTCCTGCTGCCCCCAGAAGGGATGTCACAGCCAGGTGGCCTCTTCTCTCTGTCCCACCAGGTCCTCTACAAGATGCTGAAGTACGAGAAGGTCCCCGAGCGCAGCAAGAGCCGCCTGAAGCTGAAGGACATCGGGTACCACGGGCTCATCTCCTACCTCAGCGACATTCCCGGCTCCATGCTGCTCTTCCGCTGCCTCTCGGAGCAGGTCCTGGGGGCAGGTACCGTGTGCCAACCATCCCAGCCATGTGCCATGGGATCATCATTGGTGGCTTCCCACGAGGCTCAGCCGGGCTGAGTCTTTGGTGGCTTTTGGGGACAGCAGGAAGGGTCCCACCACTGTGCTCTTTTTGTCCACAGACCCTCCCAACTACAAGGACCTGGTGGCCGTGGTGTACCTGTCCCACCGGGCTGAGCTGAGCATCCGACTCGACATCTGCCGCAAGGTGAGCGGGGCCGGGCCACAATGGGAGGTGACAAAGGTGTCACCCCGGGGTTGAGCTCCTTGGACACCCAGCTGTGCCCAAAAGCGGTGGCCGTGGGGGTGGTGGTGACGCAGATCTGCCAGCATGGGAATGGTGCAGCTCCAGCACCCCACGATGGTTTTGGAGGATCTGGGGTGCTCCTGTTGCTGGGATGGGTCCATCCCTCAAGAGCTGGAGCAGCAGCATCCAGTGTCCTTCCTTCTCCTTCTCCTTCTCCTTCTCCTTCTCCTTCTCCTTCTCCTTCTCCTTCTCCTTCTCCTTCTCCTTCTCCTTCTCCTTCTCCTTCTCCTTCTCCTTCTCCTTCTCCTTCTCCTTCTCCTTCTCCTTCTCCTTGTCCTCCTTGTCCTCCTTGTCCTCCTTGTCCTCCTTGTCCTCCTTGTCCTCCTTGTCCTCCTTGTCCTCCTTGTCCTCCTTGTCCTCCTTGTCCTCCTTGTCCTCCTTGTCCTCCTTGTCCTCCTTGTCCTCCTTGTCCTCCTTGTCCTCCTTGTCCTTCTTCTCCTTCTCCTCCTTCTCCTCCTTCTCCTCCTTCTCCTTCTTCTCCTCCTTCTCCTCCTTGTCCTCCTTGTCCTTCTTCTCCTCCTTGTCCTTCTTCTCCTCCTTGTCCTTCTTCTCCTTCTCCTCCTTCTCCTCCTTCTCCTCCTCCTCCTCCTTCTCCTCCTTCTCCTGCAGCTCTTCCACCTGATCTACGCGCAGCAGGACCTGGTGAAGCAGCTGGCCAGGCTGGCCGGCTGGCAGGACACGCTCACCAAGCTCTACGTGAAGGAGTCCTACGAGTGCCGCCAGCGCAGCCTGAGCACCGCGGGCTGCCCGGAGCTGCTGCGCCTGTCCGAGCCCTCCGCCAAGGACAGGATGAGCCCGCCGCCCGCCGAGCTCCAGGAGCTCGATGTCTTCCTCCCGCTGGGATACGAGGCCTCGGACCAGGAGCTCTCCGAGGGCTTCTCCGACCACTCCATCTCCCCGAGCGGCCGCACCAAGTCCTTCCACTCCTACAACTTCAAGTCCTTCGACTCCTCGGACCGGGCCAGCCGCTCGTCCTCCAACCCCGGGGACGGTCCCGCCTTCGACGGCGTCTACCACCCGCTGTCCCCCTTCTCCACCTCGCCCTTCGAGCTGGGGCTGGACCTGGCCAGCACCAGCTCCATGGCCACGGCCGAGAGCGGCACCCAGACCCCGGCCAGCGGCCCCGGCACCCCCTCACCCCTGGAGAGCTTCAAGCCCTTCCCGGGAATGCGAGCGCGCAAGAGCTCCAGCCTGTCCAACGTCCTGGATGAGAGCAGCTACCAGGACGTGCTGCCCAGCGACAACGTCTCCAACACCAGCAACCCCCAGGTGAGCCCCGAACCCTCATCCCCACCATGCCGGGGCACTGCGGGTGTCAGAATCTGTGGGTATTGGTGATTCTGAGATTGTAGAAAGTCTCTGTCTTTCTGCCCCACTGCCAAAAAAGAAGCCATAATTGGTCTGTGCTGGTTTCAAGGTTGTTTATTCTGTTTATCTCTAACATGTTCTGCGGCCCTGCCACAGCTCTGTCCTGCAGGGCAGCGTGTGGGGCTCTGCCCTCAGTGGGATGGTACAAACATTATATACCAGAAACTACGTGTACTATATTTACAATAATGTGCCAATATCTGTCACCTACGTTGAACAGTGTGTTCCCAGCCTGAACCAACAGAAAAATGCCAACACCACAGTGAAACATGGAGGGCATGAAGAAGGAGGAAAAGGACAAAACACACCCAATTCCTCCATCTTGTCCCCTCTGAACCCCTAATCTAGAAATCTAAAATTTTACTTTTGCACCCATGTCACACTTAATTATTACTCTTATCAAACACTCAAAGCTTGTAATTCATCCTGTAAGATTGAAAACTCCTCTCCATGGACAGAGATCACAGCCAGTGTCTCTTGGGGCTCTGTCCAGGGGGGTTCCTGACCCCTGCCAGGGCAGCCAGAGGGAAGCTCTGGATTCCCACATGCGGGCACCTCTCACCTTCCTCTCCACCGGCAGCAAACCCCCGAGGAGGAGCTGTGCAACCTCCTGACCAACATCATCTTCTCGGTGACGTGGCGCGGGGTCGAGGGCTGGGACGAGGCGGCCTGGAGGGAGCGTGGCCAGGTCTTCTCCGTGCTCACCAAGCTGGGCACGGCCTGCGAGCTGGTGCGGCCCCCGGACGAGATCAAGCGCAGGTGAGACCCGCACACATCCCGGGGGTGCATCCCAAGGGAAGGGCACCTCCGGAGCTGCTGCTGTCCCACAGCCTGCTGGAGATGATGCTGGAGTCGGCGCTGACGGACCTGAAGGAGTCGGGCCCGGCCGCGCTGCCCGGGCTCACCCACAACGCCCTGAAGCTGCTGCGGCTGCTCCAGGATTTCCTCTTCTCCGAGGGACACAACAACCAGGCGCTGTGGAGCGAGAAGGTGGATGGGAGTGAGCAGGGATTCCCGATCCCCAACCGCAGCTCTGCTAATCCCTAATGACAACCCTGGCCCTGAAACCAGCCCCACCTGCAGAACTTGAACATAACCTCAGATTTATGCTTAAATTGAAATCAAAGCCTAATCCTAGCCTTGGGAAATAACCTCAGCCTCAATCCTAGATTTAAATCAAAGCCTAATCTTCATTTTAGGAAATAACCTGTGCCTTATTTGTAATCTTAAATAGAACCCCAATTTTAATCCTTAAACCTTAATTCTAACCCCTAATCCTAAACTTTAATCTTAAACCTTTACCATAAATGCAACCTTTTATACTCTAAACCCTGAACCTAAACCCTAAGATTAACTCATAAACTCTAAATTTAACTGTTCCTTCTAAATCATGATCCTAAACCTTAACTCCACATCTTTGTCATAAAGACCAATCCTTAATCTTAACCCTAACTCTGTAAACCCAAAACCCTATCCTTAACTCACGGCCTGTAATCTCATTTAGGATTAGGAGTACTTCCTACATCCTAAACCTTACTGCTATACCTTTGTCCCACAGCTCAGTCCTAACTCCAGCCCTATACCCCAGCCCTAATCCTGACCCCTGACCGTAAATCCTGAACCCCAACCTCATGCCAAACCCAGACTAGTTCATCCCAAATTGGGTTCTACCCTAATCCTAAACCCAAATCCGAGGAGGGCTGGGTGATGGGGCCGGTGGCTTGGCAGGGTTGGGGGGCTCACAGTGTCCCCCCAGATCTACGAGGGGGTCAGCAGCCTGCTGGACAAGCTGGGCGTGTGGCACCACCTGGCCGACGGCACCTCCGACCTCAAGGAGATGGCGCAGACGGGGCTGCGGGTGCTGGTCGGGTACATCCTGCTGCAGGACCCCCAGGTGGGTCACTGACATTCCCCCCTTTGTTGGAATTTGAGGTATTGATGGTTTTGAGATTGTAAAAAGTTTTTGTGGTTTTTTTTTTGCTTTGTTGCTAAAGAAGCAGTTATAATTTGTCTGTGCTGTTTTTAAGGTTGTTTATTTTTGCTTATCTAGAATATGTTTTGCTGCCCTGCTGCAGGTTTGTTTTGCAGGGCAGCGTGTGGGATGTTACTAATATTATATACTAGAAACTACGTGTGCTGTATTTACAATAATATGCTAATATCTATTATCTACGTTGAATAGTGTGTCCTTAGCCTAAACTAATAGAAAAATGCCAACAGCACAGTGAAACATGGAGGGCATGAAGGAGAAAAAGGACAAGACACACTTAATTTTTTTTATTTTGTTTCTTTTGAACTTCTAACTTAGAATCTTAAAATTTTATTTTTGTACCTGTGTTATACTTAATTATTATTTATATTAAACACTTAGAGCTTGTAATTCATCTTGTAAGTTTGAAAACTCTTTTCTCTGGACAGAGATCACAGACAGTGTCTCTGGGGGCTCTGTCCAGGGGGGTTCCTGACCCCTGCCAGGG
Source organism: Taeniopygia guttata (assembly GCF_048771995.1). Classification (NCBI taxonomy): domain Eukaryota; kingdom Metazoa; phylum Chordata; class Aves; order Passeriformes; family Estrildidae; genus Taeniopygia; species Taeniopygia guttata. The sequence continues at coordinate 1,271,399 of NC_133026.1, read as the reverse complement.
TCCCAGGGGCAGCCAGAGGGAAGCCTTGGACTCATACAGCCCCCTGAATAATCAGGCTAGCCCACAGATCCGAGGCTTTGAGGGGAGGAATATCAGCAGATGGCAAAGATTTCCAAAAGAGGCTCTTACCCCGAGATATGTTGGCTCAGCTCTCTTTATTCTGTGATGTCCTTGTGGAGAGCAGGCAAAAAAGAGCACGAACAGGACATGTCAGGGGTCTGACATTTGGACAGGGTGGGCTTCCCTGGCTCTCTGCTAACCCCGTTGGGGCAGGAAGGAGGGTCCAGGGTTATCTTGATCAGAGTCACAGAGTGCCCATGAGCTCACTGTAAGTGGCCTCGTGGTGTCCCCGCCTGATGTCCCCACAGCTGCACTCGCCGGCCTACGTGAAGCTGCACAGCCTCCTGCAGACCACATCAGCCCCACGGCGGGACGAGGCCTGTTACCTGCTGGGGAAGCTGGAGACGCCCCTGCGGCGCTCCCTGGATTCCAGGTCGGAGACCTTCTCCTGGCTGGTGCCCATCATCCGCACGCTGATGGATCAGTGCTACGAGACCCTGCAGCTGCAGCAGTTCCTGCCCTCGCTGCCCCCCACCAACGGCAGCCCCACCTTCTACGAGGATTTCCAGCTCTTCTGCACCACCCCAGAGTGGAGGGGCTTCATCGAGAAGCACGTGGGTGCCGT